>NC_072732.1:191877564-192220938 GCF_026930045.1 Uloborus diversus | reverse complement strand
CGAAGGAGTAAGTTTAATTTTATTTTGAACTAGTGGTACCCGCACGGCATTGCCCGTAGTTGAAAATTAAAAGGTCATACGGTTCGCCTGTATATTTATAAATAATGGATGACGAATTTCTCGCCAATTGGCTATGTTCATTCGCTCTCCCATTCCACGTCATGATAATTTCGTAATTTACTCGTCCATCTTATGATAATGTTGCTCCGGAAAATGTTCTTAAAATTGAAATAGAAAAAGAACAAAATCGAATTTTCGAAAAATCGCTTCGAGGTGCACACCCCCATGCTACAAACAAACTTTGTACCAAATTTCATAAAAATCGGCCGTACGGTCTAGGCGCTATGCGCATCACAGAGATCCGGACATTCTACAGACATCCAGACAGAGAGACTTTAAGCTTTATTATTAGTAAAGATTATATTGTTCATCCCTTTAGTAAAAGGTTCAAAAACTCCTTTTTGAATTCGTATTCAAAGGATGCATAAAGATTTTGTAGACATTGGAGACAAAAGAGCTAAGTGTTTATTTTTCTTCAGGAAAATAGCATGAACTAATGAATTTAATAAAAAATCATAAAAAGAATTCGGAACAATAACTTTAACATATTTTTGGATTTTAATGTTCATCCACGCAACAAACAGAGTCAAAAACCATTTTTTTTTTTAATTCGTAGTCAAAGGGCCTAATGTTAGAGGAAAAGAGTTAATGATAACAAGTAATATTTTCTTCCGAAAAATTGCGTTGATGACCGTTTGATAAAAAAATTTCAAAGCAATAAGTTTAACTTATTTTTGAACTGTAATGTTTTCCTACGTAATAAACAGGGTCAAAAAAAAAAAAAAAAAAATCGTAGTCAAAGGGTATAAACATCGAAGAGAAAAGAGCTAATAATAATGCGTTAATTTTTCTTCCGGAAAATTGGGCAGATAACTGTTATATAAAAATCAAAGCAATAACTTCAACTTATTTTGAATTAATGTGCATCGACTCAGCAAACAGCGTCAATTTTTTCCTAAAACGTAGTTAAAGGGTTTAAACATTGGAAGTAAATAACGCGTTAATTTTTCCTCGAGAAAATTGCTTGTACTGATAACAATGTCTTTAAAAAAATGACGCAATAAACCAAACTCATTTTTGAATTGCTATGTTTATTCATTTGATAAATAGGATCAAAAAAGTTTTCCCACAATTTGTAGTCAATGTGTTTGACACGAGAGAGAAAAGAGTTAACAACGCGTGAATTTTTCCTCCCGAAAAATGTTTGTGTATACTAATAATTATGCGTTAAAAAAATTGACGCAATAAATGAAACTCATTTTTAAATTGTTACGTTCAACCGTGTAATAAACAGGATCAAAAATTTTGTTTTCTTCACTCGTAGTCAAAGGGTTTAAACATTGGAAGTAAAACAGCTAACAACGCGTAAATTTTTCCTCCGGAAAATTGCTTGTAACCATGTGTTAAAAAATTGATGCAATAAAGGAAACTGATTTTTGAATTCCATGTAATAAATAGGATCAAAAACATTTTTATCCTTAATTCTTAGTCAATTGTTTGAACATTGGCGAGAAAACAGCTAATAAAGCGGTTTTTTTCTTCCGGAAAATCGCGTGTTTTCCTTTCCTCACTCATTAGCAGACGACAATATTCTGCGCAAAAACACGTGAGATATCTTTCATGTTCCATTTCGAATAAAGAAGCCGAAATCTGTCCGGAGCGGCGAGGAGGAAAATATTTTGAAACAGAGTAAACATTTTCAAGGATTGGGATATTTTCAGCCGGCAGCTGCTGTACGATTTAACTTCGGGTAATTCAATATTCCGTTATTTTTTCGAACCGAATTAGATAGACTAAAGCGAGTCGCGTTTGGCAATATGACAATACCGTTCAATCGGAGAGCGCCCAGACAGACAGTAACACAATGTTTCCAAGCGCATGAAGGGTTAAAGCTCCGGAAGGCTATTTTTCTAGTCTCTAATTTATGGCCGAGTAAACATCTGCCCGATGGAACACAGAGAAAGGCTTCTGTGCTGGGCTCTACAATTTATTCCCTCACAGATTGCGTGTGGGCTGTCCTGTCCGTCTCTCTCTTTTTTCGAAATCCCTGACTTATTTTATTTCGCTTACAACTTTAGAACGCCAGTCCAGACTTTTATACTTCATGCAACACTTTTTTGTTTTCGCACAGATGCCACACTTAGACGATTCAACTTCTTCTGCAAAAAAAAAAAAAAAAGAAGTTTTGTGTGTTAAGACCTGTTAAAATATATTTTTTTCTTAATTTCCCCGGAAAAAAGAGAAAGAAAATGATACTGCTGATCAAAGTGTTGCGTAATGTTTGCTACCTTATGTAATATGATGCTAATGAAGTAATATTTTATGTAAGTAGTTGACTTTTTTAATTAAAAAAAAGACATTTTCTTCGAAACTTTTATTGTCAATGAAGCGGAGAAAGTCACGGATTTGAGAGAGTTAATGTGCTGAGATTCATTAAAGAACAAAATGTCGAGCGTCTCATAACAATAGAGTTATAAATGTTAGAAAATATACGTTGTAATACATAAAGTTAAGCAAAATAATGTTAAAACGTTTTTAATAACTATAAATGTCAAGAGTTGTGCTTTGCAGTTACAAGCTATAAAGAGTAATTATAATTTTTATACAATGTTGCAAGATAAAAGTTACTTGTATCTAACAGTGGTGTTGTCGAGGGAAGATGGTGGTTAAGATTAATATTTTAAATTTTATGAAACAACTAGCAAAAATACCCGGCGTTGCCTGGGTTAGCAATAATTATCAGAAACAATCGTTACTTGCATTTGTTTTCTGTTTTAAGTGAAAGAACTTAAAACACACCTTTTTGACGTGACTTAAAATCTAGCTTCTTCCTTACTCATAAAACTAAAGTAGCAGTAAGTAAAAAGAGCAAAATAGTATTCATTTAGAAACTAAAACACAAAATTTAAGCGTATACAAATTTGAAGAATTTCCGAAATATGAAATTAAACTTCACATGTTTAAAAAGATTTATCAGTTAATACTTATTATTATTTTTTTTACATTGAGTCTTATCTTCTCTATACATATATTGAAGAATGAACTGTTTAAAAAAAATGTAGCCGCGCGCCCGTGATCCCCTTAAACTTGCTTTAGTTATTTTGGAAAATTTCAATTATTGTGGGTTCTTAATGCGATTTAAAATGTTACCGAATTTGCGGGAATCGTTTTGGGATACCTTGGATAATGCTCCCCCTCCTTAATTTGAAAAACGGTATGTTACTATTTTTTGTTAAAGAGATATTGTCGCCATATGCTAAGATACTTTTGGTCACCATAAAATGGCGCTAAACAATTTCATTCGTAATGTTTCAAAAATAAGTAGTAAAATTTGGCGATGGTTTAAATTTGTGCACAAAGTCACATTAATGGAAGTTTTTGTGCTGTTTATGGATTTGCCTAATTTAGTTGCTGGATTATTTTACAGTAAAAAAAGTTTTAAAAGATTCTTTGATTGACGATATTGATTGACGTTTACATGGTGAAAGCCTACAAACATTATTACGTAGTCTTTGACTTCAAAAACCGTGACTGTTGAAAAAACTGCCAAATGCATCCGCTACTGAAATCAACCTGCATAAATTTTGGCGAGGTTTCTGCTGTTAGATTGGATAATGATTAAAAAATCCAATCAGCACAAATAATAAAAAAAAACCATTAATTACACTAAAGTTCCGTTTAAATGGAAAATAATCAACAAAATCTATAGTTATTATTAGCCAATCTTGGGGAAAAAACGTTAATTTAAGATTTGACTTGAGAAAAGCCTCAAACAGTCAGACGAAGCACAAAAACATGCAACAATTCTAACTATGAACTGGGAGTTGAGATGATACACTAAATAATGAATTGGGTTGAGGAAAGCCTTCGAACATGGAACAAAAAAAGCCCATAACTCGTTTTTCATACAGCTTAGAACTTTGTAACAGATGCCATGTTCAGCAGCAAAATAAGCGCTTTCGATGGACACATAATTTTAATATGTGCACGTATTTTTTAACCGTCATATTGGGGCATTTATACGAAAATTTGGACAAATTAGAATAAAAAAGGAACTATCCATCGGATTTTTATCAAACTGGTCTACAAACCTCCCCAATACCAAACTGAAAAAAACGGTGAAAGTTTCAGCCAAATCTGCCGGGTAGTTTCTGAGATCTTAGGGAACAAATTTACCAAAGTCCATTTTTATGTATATAGATAAGTGTCATGTAAATAATTTTGCATGACATATTTAATCTGAATTTTAGTTTCTGTAACATTCTGAAAATTTTCGATGTGCTACATTCTTGCATGGCTAGTTGAACAATTTTTATTGATATTGGGTTGTCGTTTTCACAGTACATGTTCATGTTAAATATGTTACATTTTTATATTTTAGTTCTAAGTCAAAATAAATGCGTTTTACACTCGAAAACTGCTGGTTTTTGCTGAATAGCATAATATTCCCACTTTTTTTTTTTTTTAAAGTTTAACTCCAAGCATCCTCCCCCTTTTTAAATCAATGTCATATACAGTTAAACCTTAGGTTAGAATCTATATGCGTAACCTCTATTTTTTTTGCAGAATTACGTCACTGGTTACAAAGTTACAAGACGTTAAATTTGAGGGCTATCTCTAAACTTGTATGGATCATTCTCCAGAAAACGCAACTTTTGCAAATATTTTTCAATTTCGAAACCTTTTGTTTTTTTTTTGTTTTTTTTTTTTTTTCATTCTTACATGAAAGTGTTACCTACTAGAAGTAACCATAAACAATGAGAGAGATTTCATAGAGATAAATTTTAACATAATAACTAAATAAGAAAACAAAGTCTTAAAAATAAATATTAAAAACTTTTTGTGAGTTCTGAAAGTTTTTAAAATGTAGAGCTAACCCCTTCTTGCACCGAGGTCTTCAGTTACAATATATAAATGGGTCATTCTCCAGAAAACGTAACTTTTGAACGCAAATATTTTTCAATTTCGAAACCTTTTTTTTTTCATTCTTACATGAAAGTGTTACCTACTAGAAGTAACCATAAACAATGGCCCAGCTAAGTTCCAATTATTTTACTCATAAATAAAAAAAATATAAAAATGCCTTGTTCACGGAAATGAAGAAAAAGAAAAAGAAACTTTTAATGTTTAAAAATCGATGCCAATTTAATATCAAAGTAGTAATTTTGTTAATTGTGCAAACAATCAGCTATTTTAATGATTAGTGGAAATATAACATTAAGCTGTCTTAATTAAAGTACGGCTTAGTTAGTAGTTTCAAATGCATGTTAAAAAATAGTATTTAGTAAATTTGAGGACAAACTGGCAGTTTATAATTTTGGTAGAATGCCTATTATTGTTGTATTTCCCTTCCATCAGTTATTTTCACCTCAGAAATGATGACATTGATAAGGTCAGTCACAGAGGTGAGGAACTTTCTATTAATATAGGCCTAATAGTTACATTTTTCAATTCATGAATTTTTTTTTTCTTCGTTGCTACACATGTTAAGCATATGAAAACATGTTCATTTCTTTTTTTACATTAATTTACATCCCTGAAATTCAAGTTCACGGAGCTGAGAAGTTAGAATAACCACACTAAGTTTTTAAAGCAAAATCTATCTTCTTGTTTTTCGACAAAAATCTCACAACTTCAACTATGACTGAAAATAAACTAGGGGGCTCCCTTGTATCGTGGAAAATAAAATTTGATGTCATTACTGCCACGTGTTAATGAGGAATGGCATTTTGTGTTTAGGTTACGGTGGTGAGAATTTATTGTGTGACATGACTTCTTGCCCTCCTAAAACTAAAACATAATGTTAAAAAATTAAATATACCTAAACAATTAGTATTTGAGACACTTGTGAAGGGAATAATCAATAAATAAGTATATACTTTTAATTAAACAAGTTATTACGCAACATAAACAGTCACAGAAGGTGTGTGACACGCCACGGAGCTGAGAATTCTCATATTGTGAACCAAAAATATACTGAAATAAAAATTATTATTAAACAAATGTTGGTAGTTTAAATAGTTATATTTTTAATGAAATTAAAATTCATTGTTAAATGAATTGTTCAATAAAGTTTTTACTGTAAAAGGCGTGTGACAAAAAAGTTACAATTTTTGGAAAATGACCCGCATACAAAAGTTTTGCAATATTTACACATATGACTTTTATATATAGAGTGTAGAACCCCGATTTAGCGTTTTTCGAGGGACTGACGAGAAACAGCGCAATAGACGAGAAAACGTAATTCAGGGGTCGACCAAATTTTAATTTAATTCTATAAAACAATTGAATGGAAGTAGATTCACGCAGTAAAAATATTTTACTGTGTGAATTTACTTTCATCATATTTATTGCATAAAAATTAATTTCATATACAATCTGACAAAATATAATTCTAACAAATTAGTGTTTGTCTGCTACATATTGTTTTCGTCTTACAAAGGGTCCCTCACAATCATTGAGTGGATTCGTCAGTGTTATATTCGTCAGTGTTAGTTCCTGTCCCTGTGAATCCTCCGTTCAAAAGGGTTTTAAAGTCATTTGGACCTTTCATAGTCCCTTCAAGTGCAGTTTTGACTTCGACTTCCGTATCTTCACTTCCGCTGTCTGATCGCTCTACCAATCAGGAAAATACACGCATAGAGTAATAATGAAAAAAGTTGAAATAGGCACTAATCAAAAGAACATTTTGAGACTTTTTTTGAGCAATCACGACTGCTTATTGCTTTCATACGACTGTTTTGATGTCCTATGATTTTATTTCCCCCCCCCCCGCCACCCTCTGCAGCATCACCGTCGATCGGCTCCTCACGATGCTGCTCCTATAGCGAAAACCGTCTCCAGGTTGCGTCCATGTCCTACACTTACACGCATACATACACGCACGTACACACACACGCACACACATACACACACAAACACATACATACACCTACACACTCATACACAAACACATGCACACACACAAACGCATACACACACGCATACATACAGACACCTACACATACACACACATAAACTCATTCATGCCTGCACACAGACACAAACACATATGCCTACACACACATACACATACCCCGTCCCCACGCACACAACTACCAACACTCATGCCTGCACACAGACGCAAACACACATGCCTACACACACATACACATACCCCCTAAACACAAACACACACGCCTACATACACACACACTCGTGATTGCGAAAAACATAATTTGAATTCAAGATGACAAAATTCAAATTAATCTTTTTTTTTTTTTTTTTGGCGCAAAACTTACGTTCCCTCGTCCAGCCGTTATCGAAATATAAGGTCTTAAAGTCTGCCGGAATCGAAGAACACGCTAAATTTAAGGACTTGGCGAAAAATTAATCCCGCAATTTCACCATCCGTATCCATCTAAAAATCGTGTGAAATATGTCTTCCATTATTACTCACAGAAATTCGCTAAATTTGGTGACTCTTCTTAAAATTTCAGCAGACTTTGAGACCTCATATTTCGATGATGGGGACACGAGAGCAATTAATTAATATGTCCAGAAACATGTTTTACAACACTCTTTCGATTGCTACTTAGTTAACTTTTTTCATTATTACATTATCGTGTGGTTTCCTGGTAAGACTGATGCTTCTGGAGCTACTGAGGTGATACGCTTTGAATCACAATCCGGTTGCATTCGTTAAGATAGAAATAAATATCCGTAAAAATCATTAATAATAAAGTCGTTGATATCACTCGTACATTATTACGGTGGCCACATAGTGGAAGAATGGACTGAGTAGGTTTTGATGCATACATAAAGCGGATTTCTGGCAGCGATTTCCGACCTGATTGAAACGGACTCGCTTCAAATCGCTTTGTGGCGTTATAATATTGACAAAGAAGCTCTAAATTATGAAAGAAAAGTACTTTTGAAAAATCATGGATAAAGCTAGTTCTGAAACGAAACGCCTCACTTATCTGAATATATAATAATATCTGAATGTGTGTTTAATAGACAGCTTCAGAGGTGGGTGAAGGCAAGCGTAGCGCTACAAGATAGTGTTTTTTAGTTGCCCTATGCTATTTTTGGGCCAGATGAGGACAGTAAAAGCGGTTGTATGGCCCGGAAATTTTTTGAAATTGAAGATCTAAAATTGCACTTTTAAATTCTCTTGGATGGTATTTGAAAAAAAAAAAAAAAAAAAAAAAAAAAAAACGTGGTAATCAGAATATCTCTTCTAGGGAGGGGCAGGCACCATTGCTTCACCTAAAATCATCATAATTTTTAATGCTCTAATCAGGGGCGGCAAATAAGGGGTGCGAGAGGGGGGCGGTTGCACTCCCAAATTTTTCACTAAGAATAATATAAAATGGTAAAATTCAATTTAGATAACTTAGAAAATCATTTGCCTGAATTTTCAGAACAGGAAAAACTGATGGAGGATAAGTGTTTGCCTTAACTAAAGAAGTAATCTCTTCATATGGGTTAAATATTTCAAAATTGAGTAATCTATGTTATGATGGTGCGTCTTGTATGAGATACCCGTACAGTGTAGAGACTGCAATTTTTACGCGTAAATTCCATGTCATTTTACATAAATTTTTATGCTCATATTATAACTTAATGTTCAGCTAGTAAGTGTTCATTGATGCCATGTACTAGAAACACATTTTAGCAACTCGGTGTATCATATGCTTTCATGGAAACTTTTTGTAAAGATATGCTATTTTTGAAAAACATCTCACATCAAAAAATACTTTCACATCAACAACTGTATCTTGAGGCTCTTGACTTGACAATCTCTGAGTGACACAAGATGGTCTTCAAGAGTTATAAAAGACCCTTGGAAGAATTACTGGAAAGCGACCTTTTCATTGATAAAAAATTTGATTTCATTTTAATATGTATGCCTTTGTCTGAATTTTTTGTTTACTTTATTTATACTGCGGAGCGTTTTTTTTTTGATAAATGCTACACTCTATCATAAAAATTTTAATTCGCTAATCTTAATTCTTGGATTGACAATTGAAACTCTTAGTAATTTTCGCATTAATGCATACTTGAACCAGGTGTGGAACTTTGTGACAGAACTTTTCGTAACAGTTTTTAATGTATGCCAATGTGGAAGAGGTGACAAAACCCAGATGAAGTTTTAGTCAAAATATTAAATCAATATTTTGAATAAACTGATCAATTCAGTTTTTCAAGAAATTGAGACAGGATTTAATGAGATATATTTATTATTGGTCTTAACTTCAATATTATGTAGGTCGGTTATAGAAAGCGAAAAAGAAAATATTACACTTATAAGTAATAGCATGAGGGAAGAGGAATTGTTTTGTGAATTGTGACTATACTTTTTAACGATACAAAATAAATACTAGCCTATTTAAAAAGCTTTCTTGGTTATTTTAAAGAGAGGAATCTAAAGGAAATGTGCTTTTTTTGACATAACTTTCTTGCTTCCATTGTTTTTTGACTGTTTTAATCAGGTCAGTCATTTGAAAGATGATTTTCGTGATTAAATTGAAAAACCGACGTAAATAAAGCACAAATTTACACGAAAATACAGCATATAGCTATTTCAAGGTTACAATAATGGAGCCTCTTCATCGGTGTAAAAAACTACGCACACAACCAGAAAATTGTAGGAGAACTGAACGTCAATCAATTTTGACTTTCGTGTCTCAGGAGGTTAGAGAATTGCCTTCGAAGTGCAATGAGGCAAAGCAAGACCTTTTTCTTTAGCTATACTGGCAATAAATTAAGTCATTGGATATTGATTAACTATAGTTACAAAATTTTCTGTTTTTCCTGACTCCAAAAATAGCAGATTAAAAATTTACTAAAAAATAAAAACTAGTACCGAGATATTTTGTGAGATAACTTATAACAAAATAAATTTAAAGCTTCGGTCGAAAAAAATTTTAATTGTTCTTTACAAACCTAATTATTCTTACAATTAAAACCATTTAATTATCAGTTCTTGTTACCAATATGTATTTTATACCGTTCTGAGGAAATTCATGTTCAAGAAACTCGACCCCCCAAACGAAATGCTGAAATGCCGCCCCTGGCTCTAATGATAGCTTTGCTGAAATAATCATTTACGTTTTCAATAGTCAAGCTTTCTCCAAATTGATTGATAACCATTTTGCTTTCATGTCCACGACGAACTCAATGGCTGCAAATCAAAATCTTGTTAAATACGAACGAACAACACTGCGCACTCTTGTTTGTCAGCGAAAATTTTATGCAACTTTAATTTTGAGAGAAGACAGTTTTTCTTATTTACGAGCGACAGCTACGAATAAATGTCTTATCTCCACCAATGGAAAAGAAATTTAAACACAAATGTGAAACGCCACCGTAAAAAAGGGCTGGAAGGAGGCCAGACCTGCTTCCTCAAACTCAGTTGTAGAGTAGATTTCCCCCCCCCCCCCCAGTCCCCCTATCTCCCGTACATCAGTATTTCATTCGCTACATTAAATTCAAAGAAACATATTCATATTTCACATTTAAAATGATGTGATAGCTGCTATAAGAGTGTGCTAATGTAACTTTTTTGATACAAAGTTGAAACTTTTTTTAACGCCTACCATTCTCGTTTCTTTTTCGCTATTGATTCTGATGGTCCGTTATGATTGGATGGTTTCGAAAAGGGAGGAAAATCGCCGTGTAAGAGGATCTCGATTCAAATTTTATTAGTCGATGTTGCCTTATTATACGCTTTACCAAGGGGTGTACCCCCTCCCCCAATTTCAATGGCGTAAATCCCCCTCCCCCCCAATTTTTTCAACCCTTCTTCCCTTAAGATAAATAAATACCTTTGTGATGAACAGTAAAGAAGAAATAACAACTTCAAAAAAGCACAAACTGGAGATAGAAACGGAAATAAATTATCATAAATGAAAATAATGAAAAAATCTGCAATTAGTGCTTTTTTGACGTTGTTATTTCTTCTTATCCTTCTTCCCTTGTTTATTTTTTATTTTCTAATTCTCTTTTTTATTTAATTAATTTGTTTAGTATGTTTTATTTATTTATTTATTTATTTTTCAGTACTTTGTATTTAATTGTTTTTAATTATGTTTATCATTATTATTATTTTATTCGAAAAGTTCTGTGCTACGCCAATGACACACACACATACAAACTAAATAAATAAATGAAATAAAATATGAACAGAATAAAATAAAATAAAATTAATGAATTAAATTAAAAATAAATCAATAAATAAATTTAAATAAATGAATTAATTAATTAAAAAAATCCACCCCAAAAAATTGATGTCGCAACTTGCACCATAATTCCCCCCCCCCCACTCTGTGGGCACCCCTGCGCTTCACAAAAAACCGTTTTTTTTTTCACAAAAATAGCACCGTGAGCAGTTAGTTAAATAAAGTTTTATTGGACTATTCTTTTTGTTGTGTTAAAATTTTTAAAACTAATTTCTTAGATCAAAATTGGTTAAGGAAAACAATTTAGTTTAGGTCTTGAGGCTATTGAAAGTATTTAAATCTTATCTCTTCGCTTTTCGGGAAAGAGAGAGAGGAGTATTCATCTCTCGCACTCAAACTTTGAAGCAAAGTAGAGCTCTAAATATCCGAAATCCAGTTTACCGAACTGCTCAATTTTCCGAATTACGAACTCTCTGAATTCTTCAACGACTCGTCCAGAAAAATCGTAAACGAAGAGAAAGAGAATACTAGAGATTTAAGAGAGGGAGGAATCAAGATCAAGAGAACAGACCTGACGGCTACCTGTCCAAAAGAAACGGAAAATGAAACACATAAAATACTTTTTTAATCTACCCAGCCTCCACTGAATTTTCATAACTGAATACAGTGGAACCTCATGAATCCGGATTAATAGGGGATCCAGATCGTCCGAATTAATGAAAGTACCGATTAAAGAAAAAAGTCTACAAATTGAGCTAAGGTATATAAACAAACTCTGTACAAATTGATACTCATATTATAATATTTTGTTGCAAGTCAAAAATTATTTTTTGTTATTATAAAATGATAAATTTTTAATTAACATTTTTGGTATTAATTGAGATCTACTAATATTCGGTGAAGTGATTATTTAGTTAATATCAAGGTTATTTGTATTTTAAATGTTTTGTGCAATTAGTCAAGTACATGTGGGGCAAAGTGAAATAGTTATTTTTGTTTACTCACTCAATCATTTACTAAATCACTTACGCATTTATTAATTAATTAATTAATTTGTATTCCTTTATTAAGTAATTTACTTATTTATTCATTCATTCACTTATTTTAATATTTATTCACTCTTTCCCTCACTTATTTATTTTTCTTCAGATAGTAATTAATTTATTTAATTTTTCGATTATTTTTTCAGTAACTTTTCATTTATTCATTTTCACTTTTATTTACTGGTTCATTTGATTAAACATATTTTTTTTTTTAATAATCGAATAGAAAATATTTCATATTTTATTTTTCACTTTGCCCCGTAAATTTTTAAAGGGAAAATTTTCAATTATTTTTTTTAAAGGCGAAAATTTACTGACAAAAATTAAATGCAAGTTTTATTAAATACTATGTAAATTAATACTATTAATATTTCTTTATGTACTTTAATTTTCAAAACAAATTTCCAACTTGTTCATTTTGAAAAAGCTCAGTCATCTTAACAATTTCACGTATTAACAATTCACTTTGCTCCACATTCCCCTACATTATATACAAAGGCGAAGTAGCGCGATAATGTGTTTTTGTATAGTGTACACAGTAAAAATTATATTTTTAATTCAAGATAATGAAATATAAACGCGCCCTTTGACGTCGCCGGTGCCGTACATGATACAGGCCTACAAAAATACATTATCGCGCTACTTCGCTTTTTATTTATACAGTAAACACAGGGAAATGTGGAGCGAAGTGACTAGTTAATTAGTAAAATTGTTAAGAAAACTGAGCTTTTTCAAAATGAACAAATTGGAAATTTGTCTTGAAGAAGTACATAAGGAAAGTACATAAAGTACTAGGACTCGACCGATGCATCGGCCTGGCCGATGCATCGGCGCCGATGGTTCAACAATTTAGCCATCGGCATCGGCATCGGCTGCCGATGCTAACTTGTAGGAAACATCGGCCCATCGGCCTTAAAAACATCGAGAAGCCGATGGAATTGGCCGATGTTTTTGAAAAAAAAAAGGACCTTTGTTGTTTTACTTTTTAAAACAAAGTGAAGGGAGTTATTGTTTTCAAACAAAATTGTTTACTTAAATTTCAGTATGAATTTCTATTTTAGTCACCCCTGAAAGAGTTTTTAATACTGCATTCAGGTACCAAACAAGTTAATTATTGCATTGTTTCTTGCGGCTGGATGTACGTATATATCTCTTATAAGACATAACTCAAAAATGGAAAGCTGTAGAAAGGCTAGATTTTCGTATGTGGGATGTGCGCACGTTCCAGTTGTGCACTTTCCTTTTTGTTTCCCATCGGGTGTTCTAAAAAGCCTATTAACTGATTTTTTGTGGCTATTAATTACTTATTTCAATGCAAAACTAATATAGCGTCTCAGACTGACGATCATTTGGTGATATATTGCAGAATTGGAGACCATGGAAACAAATATGAGATAGCGAAACCAGTTTTGTTTCCTTTTGTTAGATTCCCGTTGAACCGACGGTAATTTTTCATTTTTCGATATTTGTATTATGAACGACAGTAATGCAGTATTTTCTGTATCGCTTCGGCGGAGCTACAAGTTTGGGGCCCGTCGAAATACATTTTGGGGCCCTATTTCTCTATCACAGAAGTTGTAAAACATTTATCATAAGCATTATAAAGGGTTTTTCTGCTCAATGTTTATGATTATTTTGAACTCTATTTTTTACGACTATTTTTTTGTATTTCCGAGAACACTTGCGTGCCCCTCCTCCCACTCACTCAATTTCTGAAATTAAACTCTAATTGTACTTCTGAGTTGTGTAAAACTAACACCATTCATAAAATTAGAGATTTTTTTTCAAGCTTTATCTATTGTTTTGGAAGAATTAGGAAGAATCGAGCATTAATGTAAGAAATTGATAAAAGACGTTTTGAATGCTGACATAATTCGGAAAACAAAGGGACTTATGAATTTTTTCTTCGGAAGTGCTGAAGTAGATTCAGAAGCTCTTCCAAGGCGTTGGTGGTAGCGGTTCTGTACTAAAATAATTAAGCCGAAGTTGGGACCGAAGTTTAACGTTGTGAGTTACTCCAAAATCAGAGGGTGAACCCCCTAACCCACCCTCGTCGTTTCAAGCATTTCTTAAATATTTAGCGATTATTTATTTTGGTCAAGAAATGTCATTTTGTATATTTCTTGTACTTGTTTCACCTATATTTTGTAATGCGCCATCTTTTTTGCATCATTAGTAACGATCGATTATTTTTTCTGTTGTAAGTAACTATTTTTATGTATTTACATAAAATCAGTGAATAAGTTTTTTCGTTTTCTTCATATGTTTAATAATAAGTTATAAAAAAGTTTCAAGGATTTTCTACTATGCAATTTTTTAAATTTCAGAAAATTATTGTTAAATTGAAGACTTTAATTTGAACTTGTTTGTAGTGCTTCATAAAAGATTAAACAATCAAATTGTTCAATATTACGTGTACAAACATCAGATCAAGTAATATATATATTCAGTTATTAACTTGGTGTAAATATTGAGTTCGTTTATTGTAGCTACGTTTTAAGAACCTCGCTCTTTTCATGGCTATTTCTTTTTTCCGCAAAATTTATGTCAATTATACATTTTATGAAAAATGCAAACTTTTCTATTCATAAATTTTAAATAAGTATAAAAATATTCCTATTATGATTTAATATTTTAATTTATCTGTTACCTTTTTTGCTTAATTTGACGACTAAAAAATGTCTACGTGCAGTCTTTCCACTTTAATTGCGTAATTTGTTAACGATTTCATAGTATTATTCTTAATTTTTTGAATGATTAACCAACATAATTTAATGATTTTTAACTATGTTTAGTTTACCTAAATTCATACATTCTTACAATATTACTGAAATTTTAATTATTTGTTCAATCAAAAAAAAAAAAAAACAATTGGTTATTAAACAGCCTCTTTGTTTTTCTTCCTTTTTTTTGGCTGTTGTTCTTTGTCTTCCATTATACAGCTGTCAAAAAAGGAGAAGCATAACTATACCCTATACAGATTGTACGTAGTACGATCCAAAAATTTCGGTGAACAAGCTGTATAAAACCTTACCCGGAATAGTTCACATCACCGAAGCACATCCACCTTCAAAAGATCATCTTGAGGGACTATGTACTTCTGCCAGTGTTCATATAATTTTTGGAAACACTCCTGGAAGCCATTTTTCGCTACCTTCTGTGATGCAGCTTTATCTTCTCCTGACGGAAGAAAGCGACGTCCATGCAAATGTTTTTTTTTTGCTGGGAACAAGTAAAAGTCACACGGAGCTAAGTAGGACGAAACGTTATGTTATTTGTTTGTCATATCAGAGTATTGACCAATCGAACCGTGCATCCTCAACATGAAAGTTGCCTTCTTCCCCACGATGAAGTTAAAGCAGCAGCGCAAGAGGCCTTACAGGAGGTTGCGATAAATGTCTTCCAGGAGTCCTTCTAAAAGCTATACGAACGTTGGCAGAAGTGCATAGTCGTTCAAGGTAACTATTTTGTTGATAGATGTACTTCGGTAATGTGAACTATTCACGGTAAATTTTTATACAACTTGTCCTCGAACATTTAGATCATACTACGTACGTATAAGTTTTCAACTTACTATTTCATAACTTTTTGAGTGACGTAAGTTTACGCGCATGAAGACATCACAAGAGAATTTGCGATAATTAACTAAGGAGGCGTTCAAATAGGATATTTCGGTCATCTATATGTTCTTACGTACATATGCATGTACATATGCGCCGAAAAAACATGTGAAGTTTAAATTGGATGATCGTTAAAGATCGAAATCTGATTTTTTTTTGGGGGGGGGGGATAATTATTTCTTATTCAAAGAAAGGAAGTAAAGTGAAATGAATCAATGATCGTTTAAATCCCTGACAATCTTATCAATTTATTTCTATTAGATTCTTTTTTTTTTGCCATCGGCCAACAGCATCGGCCATCGGCCATCGGCAATCGGCCATTTGGAGGAAAACAATCGGCAATCGGCCATCGGCCATCTTTGAACAATCGGCCAACAATCGGCATCGGCCCATCGGCCAAAAAATGCCATCGGTCGAGCCCTATAAAGTACATAAAGAAATAACATTGTATTTAATAAAACTTGAAATGAAACAGTATTTTTTTATTTTTGGCAGTAAATTTGCGCCTTCAAAAAAATAATGGAAAATTTTCACTTCAAAAATTTATAGGACAAAGTGAAAAATAAAATATTTTTCTAATGAAATTTTTTTATTCGATTATAAAAAACATTTTTTATCTAATGAATCAGTAAATGATAGTTTTAGTGAATAAATGAAATGTTACTGAAAAAATAAAAGAAAAATTTAATTAATTTATTTATTACTACATGAAGAAAAATAAATAAGTGAGTGAAAAAGTGAATAAATATTAAAATAAGTGAATGGCTGAATAAATAAGTAAATTACTTAATGAAGGAATACAAATAAATTAATTAAAAAATTAATGCGTAAGTGATTTAGTAAATGATTGAGTGAGATGAGAACACAAAACAAACTATTTCACTTTACCCCATCCACTTTGCCCCGTATGTACTTGACTGATTGCACAAAATATTTAACATACAAATAAGCTTAATAATAACTACTAAATAAATACTTTGCCGAATATTGGAAGCTCTCAATTAATATCTAAAATGTTAATAACAAGAAATTTATCATTTTATTGTAACAAAAATAATTTTTGACTTACGACAAAATATTACAATAAGAGTCAATTTTTGAATAGACTACGAGTGCTACTATATATTTAGAATATTACTAGATAGGTGACGCTGACAGGAGAGCAAATATTCCATCATTTCACTTTGTCCTGCTATTTCACTTTGCCCCACATTCCTCTACTTGACTAAGTGTACAAAATATTTAAAATGAAAATAAGCTTAACATCAAATAAATAGATACTGCACCAAATATTAGAAGGGCTCAATTAATAGATAAAATGTTAAAAACAAAAACTTTATAATTTTATAACAGCAAAAATAATTTTTGAGTTGCAACAAAATGTTACAGTATGAGTATCAAATAGGTGGCGCTGAAAGCAGAGTAAATATTTCACCATTTCACTTTGTCCCACATTCCTGTACAACTCGTCTACTTGAAAATGTAAATAGAAGCAGTTTGATTTAAATTTTACAAAGACATGCAGAGACATAAAGGTAATTAGATGAAGAAAAACATCTTTTAAACGGAAGAGAAAAATTTTAATTTTCATGAAAGTTCTAAAATTTTCTAGGAACTAATTAATTAATTTTGAGCCTCAAGCTTGATGTTCAAGTTGTTTATTAGAGACTGTAACATTTGTCAACCCATTCTTACAAATTGACGATATAGAACAAACATCTTTACAAAACAAAAATACATTTTTGTTTTATAAAGATGTTCTTATTAATGTTCTTGAATTCTGTTTTTGAAGTTTAAGAATTTTACCAGGGCCATTCTTGATACATAATGATAAGTTAAGTGCATCAAATAAGGCCAATTTAAAGTTCATGGCCTAATATCTAGTTCATGTATGATTCAATGAGGTCCAATATTTATACATTCGTCTAATGAATCATAAAATATAAGAAAAAATCATTCCATGTGAAGACTTAAGTTTAAATTATGCTTTTTAAGGAGTTCAACCAAAAATGGCGCATTGGCTTTATTAGAAACACGGGTCCCTAATAAGGCCAACTCTGAACAAACGCCAATAAGTACTATCAAACTAAAAGAAATTAAGAACTCCTTTATTATCGATATTAAAACATGTTAATGCACCATTTGATAAACTCAGAAGCATTATCAAAAATTCTATATTTACTGCAATGGAAAGGAGGAATATCAATTATCACACTCGGGCCACACTATTAAAAAAAAAAAAAAAAAAATCCCGTAACGTTTCTAAATATCTGGGGCAGCTGCATGCTGCTTGAAATTTTCAAAAATTTTCTGAGCACTTCGGAATCTTCTTTCTGTAATTTCCAGATACGTTTCTAGGTATTTCGGAAATCCTCTTTCTGTAGTTTTCAAAAAAAGTTTTTGAGTATTTTGAAATCCTCTTTTCCTGTAATTCTCAAAAACTTATGTGAATTTTTTTGTGCAGCTGCAGTTCATGAAATTTTTCGAAACGTTTCCGAGTATTGCAGAATCCACTCTGTATTTTTCAAAAACGTTCAAAATCTTTTTTCGGTGACTTTTTTTTAAAATCTAAACTTTTTTTTTTAAACCTGTGTATTTTTTTAAAAAAACTTTTGGTTGTGTACTATAATAATTTTAATTGGTTCTTTCAGATCTAACAGCAACAAAGCTGTTAAATATGTGATTATGAAATCATATTTCTGTGTGTGTGTGTGTGTGTGTGTGTTTCGTGTATTCTATGTAACATCCTTCACAATTTTGATTTGCACAATATCAGAATCAATTTCATATTTAATACTGAAAGAACCAATTGAAATTTATTAATACAATTAACATATAACAGCTAAGCTTTATTCAATAAGTATTCATATGATTCGCAACGGGTAGCTACTGAAATGCCAATGACACATGATAGCGTGATCAGGGGTCGTGCACAGAAGTTTTGGGGCCCGCCACAAATGACTTTTTACGAGTCCCCTTCCATACTGTTTACCACTATGTCCCTACATATATTTCACACCTCAGTTTAAAAATCTTGGGCCCCTTCAGGCTAAGGAGCGATCCAACAAGTGTCCCTCCCCCCCCCCCCCCCCGTACATGCCCCTGAGCGTCATTAATAGCATAACACGTGCACAGATACATAAAAAGATACATTTCTCGTGGAAAATCCAAGTATAAGATTGCTAACTGAAGATATTGGAGTGTAGCCATTAAAAATCTTTCAGTGTACATGGGTGCCCACCTGGGGTGGGGGGGGGGGGGTATTGAAATTTTTGGGTGGAGGCGGGGGTGTTTTGAGGGATATTTTTCTCGTTTTTAGGGAGCTGTCACTTTTGGGGGGTCTTTGCGATATTAAGGGGGGGGGTGCTCTTGCTCTTAGGGGTTGGACATCCCTGCAGTCGAATATGACCTTTTACCATACTAAATTAGAGGAATTATCTTTATTCATTTAAAAGGAAGCAATGTCAAAGAAATAATAATGAATTTCTGTGGCGAGCCTGCGTCCAGGAGACCGCATAGCACAGACAGCCTTGAAATTGTGTGCGAAATTACTTCAAGCTCTGGGACATGCATTTTGGGATTTTTTATTTTAAATTTCGAATTAGTTTTTTTTTTTTTTTTTGTAATTATTTTTTAAGCTAAAATTTTACATTAATTGCCTATTGAGGGGAGGAAAATTTTCACACGCCACATCCTATATCATTCGAAAGAGCCCTTTTTTCTTCTGCATCATATTGAGCTTGTTCTAATTTTCTCAATTCGTTGCAACAGCAGATGTAAGGGTTTCTACTTTAGTGAAAGTCATCGGCTTAACTTAATTCAAGTCCGGAGCTAAAGCGCAAAATACTACTAGAGACCACGAATTTGAAATCGACTTTTCAAACGTACAAAGCGACCTTTTTGCTTTTTGCAAAGGCCCTTTAAAGCTGTTCATTTTGGAACAAGTTACCAGTTTAAACCCTAGGGAATGGGTGCTTCCCTAGGGCTTAAACTGGTACCTTGTTCCAAAGTGCACTGTAGCGTTTCTTTTTTCTTTTTTTTTGAAACCATTTTGTTATACATATTTTTATCAAGTTCTGTTTGTGTTTGGTTGGAGTGGGATTTTCATAATTTTCTAAATTTAATGAGCTTTTTACATAAACTCCCCTTCATACGAGAAGGAGAGCGCGATTTTTTAAATCACTACGTGTATTTTAATCTGATTCTTCTTTATAGGCATTTTAATTCTTCACGAACCAAATAAGATTGAGTGAAGCAATCTTCGAGGATTTGTGAACGGCAGCGAGCAGGGGGCTGAGCCCTCTAGTTATTTAAAATTTAATATTTTGATAACATGTATGACATGTGAGATGTACCCAAATGGGAGGTTACTGCGATCTCCCAAGAAATTGTCTTATTCGGTAAATTTTGTGCGACTTTTCGCCAAATTTGGAGACAGTATTACAAAAATAGCCAATTTTTATAAAAATTATAATGATGCTTATTTTTGTCTCTCTTCATTAGATGCTATTGTCAGGGCCGTCCAAAGAGCTGACGGTGCCCGGGGCGAAAGTTTCCCGCCCCCCCCCCCCAAACACACAGAAAAATCAAGTTAGTTATAACATCAGTGCATCATACGCATGAACGCGTCACTTTCATTTTTTAAAGATTAATGAACAAAACAATCAAAGGGATATGGAAAATACAAATTAAAAAGCAAACAATGAATCTGTTTTTAATATTTATAATGCATTAATATTCCTAAAACTTTTCGAAAAATATAAATGTTTAAAACCTAAATATTTATCTTGTAAAATGTTACCCCACAAGATAAAAAAACTAACAATTAAACTGAATTAGTTTTTCATGTTGATAAAACTAAGAACTCTAATAAATAATTTGTTGATTATAAATAGAAAATGTATTTATCGAAGTTGATTATATTAAAGTTAAATATCGAACTGGACTGATTCAATGATTCCTTTCAAGATTTTTTTTTTTTTTTTTTTTGGTTTTACTTGAACCAATTTAATACTAATTTTCAAATGTTAAAATCAAAGATGTCATTTTTTTCCATCAAATTTTTGTAAGTTTCAGGGGAAAGTCCCCCAAATAATCAGCAACGTCGAAAATCGCTTAGAATTACGTTTAGTTGGAGCTTTAATTTCGAAAAATACTGGCCCTAATGTTACAAAATATGGCCTTACAAATGCATTTTTAAGACTTGAGTTTCAGAAAACATTCGGACAATTGTCCCCATACCGCCTTTCTTTAATGTCACAAGCAATGGATTTTTTAAACAATACGTATTAACAAAAAATTTAAGTGGAATAACCAATGAATGCAAAACATTGCTTAAGTTTTTTAAACCATAATTTTCTAAAATTTTCCAGCGGCTTCCGATTCTCCTTTCCATAAATGTTGAAAGTTTGTCTAAAATTATGTTTTTAAAACTTCAATTTCAAAAACTTCCAGGGGGGATGAAGAATTGATTTCAATCTATTTTTTCAAAAAATCGATCGGGGATAGTCCCTGAGCTTCATCCCTTACCTTAACGTTAATAGACATGGCTTATATTCGCGTTTTTAAGGCTTCAATTTCTAGAAATTTCCTCTGAGACCCCTATACCTTTTTTCCCCGTAGCATCTGCAAAGAAAGTCTAAAATTGCGTTTTCAAAAGTAATAGTTTCAAAAATTTTGACCGGACCCCCCTTTCCTACCAAATTGAAAAAAAAAAAAAAAAAAAAAATCTTTTTTGTCTTTTCAATGTGTGCCCCGCTAAAACTTTTTTTCTGGTTACATCACTGCACGCAGGGGCAAAATTCAAAAAAAAAAAAAAAAAAAAATGTCGGGAGATGGACGAAGGAGAAGGGGGCCATTTGTTCTAAACATTTATAGTCCCAGAATTTGTATCTGCTTCAATAATACAAAGAAACAAATGTTTTGGATTTGGAGACTGGGAGAGAGGAATAATTTCGGGCACTAGTAAAAAATAGAGAATTATTGCAATGATTCTCTGTTTTGTGTTTATGACTGTGCTTCTATATTGCACGAAATGAGGGGGCGCCGCAGTGGCGCCCGGGGCGATTGACTCCCCCCCCCCCTTAGGACGGCCCTGGCTGTTGTTTATGTGTGTCTGCTCATATGCTATCATTCAATAAAATTTGGAGTTTCATGCGGCTCATTGAAAGTTTCCGACCTACCGAAAATTCAAGTCCGAGGGCGCGAAAATTATAATGATGCTTATTTTAGTCTCCCTGTGCATGACGACCAATGAGCAGCAAAATTGGGAATCATTATTCGGCATAAGTGTAACCAATGACAGGTTTTAGTGATTTGAATTAGAAATGTAATCAAAGGTATAGCTAAGGTTTTTTTTTTTTTTTTTCCCCAAGGTATGAAAATACTTAGTGACATTTTTCAGAAAAATGAAATTCCTTTTGGAGGAGTGACAATATGAAAACAATAAATCAATAATAGTGATAATTGATAAACTGAATAAAGAAAGAAAAAAGAAAAACTTGCATTCCAAGGATGAAATGAAACATGGCAGAGAAAGAAAAGGTGTGTACCGTATTTTTAAAATGATTTTTGAATTGTAAAAAAAAAAAAAAAAAATGAAAAACTCAAATGTTAAATTTAAAAGTTCCAATCGCTACCCCCATCTTCCCTTTCCCACGATGCTATTTTTTTATTTTTAAGACGAAGTGTGAAAATAGACTAAATTTTTGATGCGTATTTCTCATTTTCAATGTGCGAAATCAGCCTGTAGGAGCATTGAAATGTCTCTGAATTTTAGAATAACCTTTCTCACAATTTGAAAATAAAAATAACTGGCACAGGTGCACCAAAAAAAAAAAAGTTTGTGTGTGTGGGGGGGGGCAGGGGAAGGGGATATCAAAAAAAAGGAGCGGAGGGGGCAGGTTAGGTGGGCAGTGCCCCTAAAGCTGATTTTAAAAAAAAGCAACATTGATCAAATGACTTTCTCTAAAAAATTCGGTAAACAACCTCAGAAGTTAGGACAGATGACTACAGACTCCGTTCTCCCAATTCAAAGCTCCATGTTAATTTTTATGAAATAATAACATGAGGAAAATGCAAAAAGCTTACTTATTGAGTGAATTATTCCTCTAAATTTGTTTATCGATCAATTTTATCAATTTTCGATCGATCGTTAATTTTGAACTCAGAAAAGTGTGCGTGTGGGGTGGGGAGGGAGTAACTATTTGTGTGAAAGTGAAGAGCCATTCCCAGGGATGCCCACCCCTTCTAGGAGCAAGGGTGCACCCCCCGTACATGTCTCAATCCCCCAAAACACTAGCCCCCCCCCCCCCGAAAAAAGAGGAAAACAACCCCTTAAAAATTTTGTGGCGCAGTCTGCGCCATGCCCCTCCCCCCCGCCCCAGGTGGGCACTCTTACCCATTCCCCCCCCCCCCCCGCTTAACAACCGTACGAACCGCCAATATGCTAGCTACTACAGCCTTGTATTCAAGTAGTTTCCTTTTTCATACTCGAATTCGACTAATTCGTTCAAATGCACAATCCGCACATAAATAAATTTGTTTAATTCAAATTTATGCAGTATTATGAGAGGATTTTTTTTTTTCATCAAACGTAGTACTAATAAACATTTCCTTTGACGAAAGAATGAAAATAAAAAAAGCATGAAATACACATTTAACAACAATTGTAATAATCCTTAAGCAAAAGGCTAGAACGACTTCAAGTAAGTAAAAGAAATCCGCTCTTCACGCATGTTTTATGAAAAGATAATTCAAATTAAACATAACTCAGATTAAATAAATAACTGAAACGCAGCGCAGAGATACGAAACCCGTAGACCGAATTTCCACTGCACATCACAAAACCGTAGCAGCTACCATCCCCGTTGCGGACTGGGTCTTTTGAATGGAATCGACCGTCGTGGTGCAGCCAATGAGCGTCGACGGTTGTTTACACTCTGCGATATGTGCGTAAATGATTGATTTAGAAGTCGTACGTTTTGGCGACTTGTTTACCAGAAGAGCGCGCAGTGAGTTAAGTACTTTCTACTAACATACCCAATTGTCGCGGGTCAGAATCGCAACTTCTATGGAATTTAAGTATGACTTTTTGTGCTGCTGTCGCGAATCGCGACTACAATTGTTGTCAATTCCAGCGAGAAAATGCCGCGTCTTCCACACCAAGATCTTGTTTCCGTCGACCGTGGTGTAGTGCCGTCGATTATTTGTAGGTGGTGCGCGGTGCTTACTGAATCATTCAGAAAAATTTCTGTGACCATCTCCGCATCCTATTAAGGGAGTTGTGTACTATTGTGATTGTTTTCTATCGAAGGATTGTAATCTTCAGATGTTCGTTGTGTACAATCGATGGAATGTCTGCAGTAAGTACTACATTTAATCTACCATTTTATGTCCTGCTTTAGTGAAGGATTCCCATTTATTTATATTTATTGGTGTTTGCTGCAGTAAATTCTGTTATCGCGCTTACGTACATTGTATTCGATGTATAAAATTCTACATTCTTCCGGGGTTTGAACTGTTTGTACGGGTGATCTTGAATTGTTTGATTGTTAATTTTGCTCTATTTTCGTTTTTAAATCATGTTTTGACTTCAAAAATTTTATTGTTGAAATTTTTTTAAATATGTACTGCATATAAAGCCATTACTGCACCATAAGTGAACGAAGTTAAACAAAAGCTGTCATTCGTTCACAGTCAAAATTGATAAAAACATTTTTTTTCATAAAATTTCATGATATTTCACGCTTATGATTTCAGCTAGAGCTGCTTTTTAACTTGAATAATGACAATTTTTTTTTTATCTTGAAATTTAGTACCGCGGGCTAATTTATTGATGCAGTAAAATATCTAATAATTTCCCTGTTATTATTCTGGAACAGCGTTCTTTATTTGCCCCTTATGTTTGTAAACAGCTAAATTTGCGATTAAAAACTTGTCAAAGAATAATTTTGCTATTTTCCCCACTTTACTTTTTTCTTTTTGCAATTGAAACTTTTTTTTTATTTGGTTCTTTGGTTTGCAATTTAAACAATTGATTTCTACTGAAAAATTTTAGATAAACAACATTATTGTGCATCAATAAGCCATGTAACTTCAAATTGTGTCGTCCGGACATTTTTTTCAACTAGTACAGTTATGGTTAGCAATAAATAAACGGTAATTATTTACTTTAAATTTTTCATGGAATCTTTTTTCTTTGGGTTGCAGTTACGCAATTGATTTCTACAGAAAAAAAGCTGGGAAAAAAAAAAGATAATTGTGCATCAGTAAGCAATGTAACTTCGAATCGTGCTCTCTGAACATTAATTCTAAAGGTACAGTTACAGTTATCATCAACGAGTCAATGAAATATTTACTTTTGCGCCAATAATATTCTTCAATTTCAATGTATACAAAGCCCAAAACTGCAAACATTCTACTCAGATCTGCACTTTATTACCGTTGGAATTAAAAAAGAACAACAATGATTGAAAATCTAGCTCGTTTAGCAATTGTTTAGATTTTCAGTTTGTTTGTTTTCTTTTTATAATTGATTTCAACAACAGATTTTGCACGATACAGTTTGGACCAATTATGAAGCTGTAAAAACGATGACGTAAGTGAGTAAAATATTGTATGTTAAAACACTGATTAAAAATACATTATTTTTTATTATGAGTCACGTAAGTCTTCATTGTACTATTCAAACGTTTAATGCAATGTTACTGGCCACTTTTTTTAAAATTCAAAAGGGGACGTGACAATTATACAAATGCGAACCATGTAACTTTCCCTACTATCTTTTTTTTTTTTATTCGAAAAAAAAATCGAAAAATAAATTCGAGAAAAAGTAAATTCGAAGAATGATTACAAAGCTTTTTCAGCAAAAATTTACGTGTACGCTTTTTCCTCCTCTTATTTTCCCTCCTTTTTAAAATGGGGAGGGGCGTAGACCTAGAGTTGTCGGGGACATATTTCTCCAGCCTAATTTTAGTACTTGCAGCAAGAAAAAGTAAATTCAACAATATTACGAAGAATACTTTTGATTTTCTTCCATCGTCAGCGTATGTTGGGATGCATTTTTTAAACAAAAATCCTCAGTATATATTCATGGTTATTCGATTTTTAAACCGAATGCTTTCTAATTTGGTCTTTTCATTTGTTTTTTCTTTTTTTCTTGTCATAAAAGTCACATGAGCTCCCAATTTTGAATGTAAATTCATTTTGTTGACCGTTTAAGCGACATAAAATATTGTATGTGGTATTTTAAGCACTTCCCATACTGTCAAAAAAAAAGTGACTCAGCCTGGGGTCCTAGTTTAAACAAAAATTGCCAATTCTAAAACAGTAGTATAACAGTAGTGAAAGGACTGAAGTTATTTCTGGCTGCGCTAGTGAAACTATGCAAACATGTCTGCCTTTTATAGCAACGATATTTCTGCTTTGAATATGCTAAAATAATAGGAACATTCTGTATTTGCTTTTAAATAGAACTAAACTTGAAGTATGAAAAGCATTGAGTGAGGAAACTATTACTTAATTACTTACCCTTAAGAAAGGGCAGGTCCGTCTTTTCCAATATTTTCCTGGGGGATAGGGACAATGAATGGCTTATTTTATCGAGAAGCAACAAAAACCACGCCCCCTTATGAATGTTGCACATCGATTTCTGAAAGTTAGAGGAGAGCATTTGACCCCCCCCCCCCCCCTTCATGACCCTCCACCCCACCCATGACGAGCCTAACAAAGAGAAAATCGTTTTGATTTTTTTTTTTTTTTTTTTTCAAGTTATAAAATGTTTCCATTGCTATTTGTTGTAGTATTTTAAATTCCTTGCATGCCATTTTTTTCTCATGTATATTATCGCCATTAGACTAACATTTGCATGCTCCTTGTTTATTAACGTTTTCCCCTCCCTCCCCCCGTTCCGTTCAACTATGAGGAGAAAAAAAAAAAACTTTTTATGATGTATTTGCTGGTCATAAATGCTAAAATTTCAGTTTATAAGACAAGAATTTTCTATAAAAGTTCGTTTTTAAGGCATGGGAAATTTGAAAAATATCAAATTACGATGCTGATTTTGTCTAGACAGAAAGAGATCTAATTGCGTAAGCAAAAACTATGACCGCTGCCAAATCGTAACTTTAACTAATGTATGAGTGAATTTTTCTGCGATTTGTTTTTCTGTTCAATTCATGACTTTTTATGGGAAATAATGATTTTTCTCATTTCCTGAACCGAGATATTGACGATATAAATTTTGAATTTGTGGGTGTTTGGGGCATGAAAACTTGTGAGATCAACTAGTGACGATCCCCACACCTACTGACGCATCGATCATTTTTTAAAATCAATTTCATGAAGGAAGTTTTTGACGAGTTCTGTCAATGAGATGTCTAAACAAAGAAGAATGTCTGCAAAACCAGAGGTTGCGTGCAGAATGCATCATTGATATTTTAGGGGGGGGGGAGGGGAGTGCTCTTTTTTTGAGGGATCTCATCCTTTGGGGTTTTATCTTGTGTTTCAGGGTTTCAGGGGTCGTGCCATTGCACTGGGGAGGGGGGCGGCTATCCTGTTAAAACATCTATTTAATACAGTCTAAAAATGCTTTCATATTTGCAAAACCTAATGTGGTCACATTGTTTCTAACGGGGGGGGGGGGGCGAAAACAAAATTTATCGCAATGGGTGGAAAATAAGGGGAAAAAAAACTTTGTTTTTTTGTTCTTTACTTGCTTTTTTGTCATAAGAAGTAATCGACTTTTGCAAATTAAAATTCCCTAAATATTACTGAATATTTTGTTTAGAACCTAGTTTATTGTATTTTTTTTTTATAGTTTTTTGTTTGTAATATTATTCCCCTGAAACGTCTGGATGATTCGTTACCGTTCGTGCTTCCACGAAATCAATTTTATTTTATTTACTTTAACCGTGATCAGTTATTGAAGACTATTTGCCAGTTTTGAAAATAAAAAACTACTTCAGTAAAGTTATAAAAGTTTTTGCCTTCCTCTAAAATGTTAGCATGTTTCATGCATCCGATTTGAAATTTCGCTTGTTCATAAAGACATGTGATTCTTTACATAACGAATATGCAGGTGTGCCCAACTAGGGAGGGGGGAAGCACCTCTGTCATGGAGCAGACTATGCCATTGAAATTTTTATGGGGGTTATTTTTAGGGGCATTTTTTTTTCTTTTTCTTTTTTTTTTTTTGTGTTGGGAGGGGGGGGGGGCGTCGTTGTTTTAAAAAGCATTAAAAATGAAAATTATTCTGATTTAATTTCACTCTCAAGTTAAAAGCAAGTTATAATTAACCTCTCGCTTGTCATAGGCCGGAGGCATGAATGCGTTATTTTGATCACCTGCCCTGCGTCTCATTTAAATACTTCGTGGTTGAATACACAAACAGATGAAGATTAAACTCATTGGATATGGGTACATGTTTGCGGCAGTTAAACATTTTTGATGTGAAACATTCTTTCTTGCTCGGTAGCAGAAACAGCGCGAAGAGGAAGGGGGGGGGGTTGCCTCAATTCTAGCTAATGAAGATTGTATTTTCTGGGAAAGAATCCACAGATAGAATGTACTTGTATTGGCATCTTATTTTTGAGCTGTTCTCTTTGCCGAGTTAAATTTTACAGGTAATCTAATGTTGAGTTATTTTGCTGACTATTTTTTGATTTATGCATTGCAGACTGCTGAAAAAAATCTGCTACCAGTTCTGACTAAAAATTATTAAATTTGTCATCAAGATTTAAGAAAAGTTGAAACGTGAAATGTAAGCGAGATGATCCTGAAGTGTGTCTAAGGTCTACTCACGGGGGGCAGGGAGTGGAGCAAAATGTACCTTCTACCAAATTAATTAGTATTCATTATTATTATTATTTAGAAAAAAACCATAACGCTAGAATTATTGTGCCAAAACATTTTTTCAAAGGGATAATGCTTCTTATAACCTTGGAACTCATGTATGGCTTTTTTTTTTTCAAAAGAAGTTTATTTCATAAAATTATCTTCACTTTCACAAAATGACCTTGGTACTTTGAGAAGGCCCTGTGTATCGGAATTTCCGGTACTGTAACCGGAATTTCCGTACTGTTAACTGAACTATGAAGTAGGGAATTTTATTTAAAGCAGATTACGAGTTGTGTTTTGAAAAGTACTTAAATACTGTGCAAAAACCATAATCAAAAGTTGAACCACCACCTCGTGGATAAATGTAGTGTCACATGATAATGCTTTTTTAAAATTTAATGAGAGCACATATTTACCTAAAATTGAAAGCCGGCAACTGTAGCAACAATGATGCAACACTCCCTGTTTTTTACCATTGTCACGTGATATTGATCACTAGAGAAATGTCATAGCTTTCCTTATTCATGTAATAATTACAACTTGCAGGATGCTAAAAAAAAAAACGAAGTATTAAAAGGTGTGACATTGAAATGAAATTTTTGTACGCACGTGTTTTTGAGCTACATTGAGCTGCTACTTCACAATGCATTGATAGTTTACTTATTTTTGTCATCTAGCTCTTTGTTTCCACTTTCGTATGTTGTCCAGCCTCCGACTACTTGACCCCAAAATCAGACGATTCAGACTCCACGATCCTAAGTAAATTTTCCTTTCTTATGATTCTTGGTTTCAATGTGTGTACATATTTACATTTTTAAAAAGTGAAGGTTGGTAAAAAAAAAAAAGAGAGAGAGACTTGTCCGCAGCAAACTTAACTTTTTAAAATTAATTTGCTAAGAATTTTCAAAACTTTCCCCTGCATCATTATGTTGACATAAAACAGATAATCACGTGAGTAGAATCACAACTTTTGGGGGAGGGGGGGGGGAGAGTCGAAATAACTTTCGCAAGAATCCCTCTTATTATTGCTGTATAGTTTTGCCTTCCTTAAAGGCATTCAAAGCAGCTACAAAATGATTCCAACAATCTGTTTTTAATACACATCTTTTTCTCTTTCTGTATTGAATTACAAAATGACTTTTAAGAAAAACACTTGGAATTATTGATGAGGGGACTGACTTCCGATGATCGATTTCTGATTAAACCCTCTATTTTACCCAGGTGGCCCACCTCTCATAATGGTAATCTTCAATTTCAGTGCAATGGCGGAAATTGGCATCTTTGTACAGAACACCTTATTAAATTCATATCGTCAAATTATTCGCTATTAAATTCATATCGGCGAACCAGTTCCACTAAAATTAGTAGTCTTCACATTTCTTCCAAACTTCCCGAAATACTATTGCAATAATTAGTGTCGAACGTATGCGTAAAATGTCATTTGAAGGAACTAAGCAGAGGTCACGACGGAGTTCATTCTAATGAGCGAATTGAAAAGGATTTCTCCTTTTTATTATTTTACTAGTGGTACCCGCACGGCTTTACCCGTAATAGAAAAATTAAAAGGTCTTTTAGTTCACCTGTTTATTTACAAATAATGTATGGTGAATTTTCTCGTCAATTCGCTTGTACCCATGTTACGGTTCCACGTTATGATAATTTCGAAATTTACTCGTCCATCTTATGATAATTTTGTTCTTAAAATTGGAATAGAAAAAGAACCACATCGAATTTTTGAAAAATCGCTTCGAGGTGCACACCCCCAGCTACAAACTAACTTTGCCAAATTTCATGAAAATCGGCTGAACGGTCTATGCGCTATGCGCGTCACAGAGATCCTGGCAGATAGACAGAGATCCTGACAGATAGCGATCCGGACAGAGAGACTTTCAGCTTTATTATTAGTATAATATAATATAAAGATTGGCGGCCATTTTTTTTAGTGACCACATTTTTTAAACAAATATTGTTCTTAGTTAAAGTTTGTTTTTAATTTGTTTCCTCAATGTGTTGTCCTCAGGGGTGCTCCGATAGGAGGTCACCGTGACCTTTCAAAAATTTCCTTATTCTGCAAACTTTTTCTGATGATTCGGCAAATTTGGGGGCATTATTGCAATTTTTTAATGCCTGAATGTCCCTTCTCATTAGATGTGCCTATATGTGTTGCGTACCAGTGTTTTGTCATTCGGACAAAATTTGGAGTTCCATTCGGCGAATTGGGAATTTCCACCCTCCCAAAAAGTTTAAGTTTGGGCGTCCCTAGCTGTCCTCTGAACACTACCGTAGCCAGAATTGTCTCCACAGTATGACAATCCAGAAATTTCTCCTAGGAGGCAGACCGTCATTTCAAAATTTTCCACAGGGAAGGTGAAGCATAGGGTATAATGCATTTTATAAGGTGATGGGGGGTGGACAACAACAAAATTCATAGTTATGTATAACTACATTATATTTCTATATTCCAGGGAGGGAGCAATTGACCCCCTGAGCTCCCTAAACACCAGCGCCCTCGGAGAGTCAATGACTATTACAATCAAGGATTGACTATTACAGTCAATACTACCTTGATAGTTATGTTAAACTAGAGTTGGCAATGTGGCTTAAAAATCATAAGCTGGCGTTGGGGGCGTTGTGCCGAACATCAGGGTCTATGTAACGTATCACTGATACAAAAACAGGTGATTCAAATTCTAAATAATCATAGGAATTTTACCAGAGAGGTTTAATCAACAAAAGAAAAAATAAATAAATAAAAATTGAATCAAATATTACAGCAACTCGTACTTTTAAGTTCTAACTTAATGCCGAACGAATAATTTAGAGAACAAAAGAAATCACCATGGGATAGTGAAGTCAAGATCCCTTCAGTGTTTCGCCTCCCAGGGTTTTACATTGACGTGTTCGTTAAAAGAAAAATTTTCAAGAAAAAGAAAACACACTCATACCCTTAATATGAGTAGGTGTAATCAAAAAATCATGTCGAACTTTTATTAGTTTCCCCAGACAGTTTCCTCCCCAGACATTGGAAGCAAGCGTAAACAAGATTTTAAAACTTGATTTTGATTCACTGCACCAAGCAAAAGCGAAGAAAGTAAACATAACTCATTGATCGTGTTGATGAACGTCAACACTTAGAATCGAATCGGTGTAATCACGTTGCCTATTATCATATACCACACCCATCAAAAGTGTACCACACAATGCTCGGTTATTAAACTTTCACACGAAATAAAACAAAATAACGCATGCAATTGCTCCATTTTTGTTTCTAATTCGCGATTTATTCCAATCATAAAGTAAATATCATTCCAATCATGATATGAAAGTTAATTAAACAATGTTATAAATGCAAAAATTTGCAAAGCCTTGCAGTCAAGTTCCTTTACACCGGTAAATTTACATCTTTTGCGTTGAAAAAGGGTTCCTTGAAACTTGTGTCGGAATCTTTTTTTTTTATTTATTTATTTTATTTATTTTTTTTTTTTTGTGAAAATTTGTGTTTTTGTCACATTATTTAATTCACTTATTAGCACAACAGAATTCCTTCCAATCGCTGTAAAAACAAAGTACATTTTTAAAAACAATTTCAGAGGAGAACTATGCCAAGTTTTAAAATATCTATCATATAAATATGGAATCTTGCGAACTAAATCATATTGCCAAGTCAATACTTTCTTAAATTCCGTGGAGGAATTTTTAAACAGTTACCCCCCCCCCCCCCCCCCACCCCATCTTCCCACCTCCAGACACAATTTTTCAAAGGTTGATTGATGACGAAATCGGCAAAAGAAAGTTGCAATGCCGGATTTATGTATATGTGCAGAACTGGAACAATTAACATAAGTTAAAACACAATCAGCAAAAGTCTCCAAAATATTGGTATGTTATGACAAAACTAAGACAATCAAGAAAATTTTTCTACTTCTGTCCCATCTCTACCTTTTAGCGTGAAGCCTTAGGTTCAGTCAAGAAAATTGCCAAGAAAACTTATCTACTTCTGTCCCATCTCTACCTTTTAGCGTGAAGCCTTAGGTTCAGTCAAGAAAATTGCCAAGAAAATTTTTCTACTTCTGTCCCATCTCTACCTTTTAGCGTGAAGCCTTAGGTTCAGTCAAGAAAATTGCCAAGAAAATTTTTCTACTTCTGTCCCGTCTCTACCTTTTAGCGTGAAGCCTTAGGTTCGGTCAAGAAAACTGATTTTCCCTGCAGCTGCAACAGTTAAAAGTTAAAATTCAAAGAAGAAAGGAGCAGGGCGGTCATTCCAAGCTCGTTAGCTTGTGAGATCGAGATTTTCGCTCACGTGATCGGTTGTGATGTAGAGATGTCACAAAGTAGTATTCTAGTCTACTAGAACTTAGCTTGCGGCTAGGTTCGAGTAGATTAGAATACTACTTTGCAACATTTCTACGTCCCAACCGATCACGTGAGCGAAAATCTCGATCTCGCAAGCTAACGAGCTTGGAATGACCGCCCTGGACAAGGGGCACGCTACGACACTGATGGACGCCTTGAGACAAACACCCAGTTCCGCCCAAACAATCGACCTAACTCCTCCCGTATTATCACGCCTTAACCGGCATGCCGGAAAATTCGAATTTTCCGGCATGCCAGATAATTTGAGGTTTATTTTGCAACAAAACAAAAGTAAATTTTCCCATTCAGTTCCAATCAGAAAGCAAACTATTGTTACTGCGACTCGTTCCTAATTTTTTTAGATAAAATTGTTTTTGGTTCCTTTTAGAGAAGTAAGTTTAATTTTTATTTATTGAATAGCTATGGTTAAGTCTTTAGCACTGGCTTAGGGACGGTAACTTACTGCTTAAATGTTTGTGTAGTTTTAATTTAATTTTTATAAAATGAGTGGTTATTGAAAAAAAATAATTTCTTGTTGAAATAACAAATGACATTGTTAGTTAATATTTTTACAAAATCAAACTGTTTATTAATACTAACAATGTAGGAATGGAACATATATTATTTTTTAAGCTGAACATATATATTTTTATAGTATTATTTTTTTTTCTCCTAACCTCGATTTTTTCGGAATGCCGGAAAGGACCAGGCAAGCGTTATTTGAAAATCTGGTGACCCTTGAATTTTGCGGCATACCGGATAATGAGGGGTAATACGGTATATTCCCTGATCCCCTATATCCTTTTCACTTGCTTGATTTTTTATGATTTTTTTTATTTGATTGAATGACTGAAGATCATCTATATAGAAACCTTTGATGTTGGAAATATGTCTCCGAAGCGTCATTTGATACCCGACAAATTATCGAGACGCTGTCGAACGTGGTGCTTCTTGAGAGAGCCAGCTGCCTTGTGGCTTGGACGGAGATCTAACCAACAATACGAAATTCGCGCGAAAAAAGGTCTCGAAAGCGACGAGGAAGCATCCAGATGAAAAACAAGTTTCAAAACGTTGTTATTATCCTCTTACACATTGTGGCTACATTAAAATCATGTTTCGAGATCGGCTTGTTTTGTTAAATGTTTTCGACTTCAAAGTTGTCAACCAGTTTGACTTGCAGCTTTCGTGGCATTGAGTCTTTTGAATTTCTGTGCACTAAAATGGTACATTGCACAGACTGGTGCTTGGTTTTCTTTTTCTTCTCTCTCTCTCATTATTATTATTATGCTTTTAACTCTTTGGGGGAGGATCATAACCTTTGCGGTAGAGTCGGGGGAAGTCACTGGTGCGGCCCAAAAAGTTTCCTTGTCTGGTAAATTTTTCTGACAATTGGGCAAATTTGGAGACAAAGTACAACATTAAGATTCTTTTCTCTTTTTAAATTTTTTAAATTCTTTTGAAGTTTTTTTTTAAAATGATGCCGTATTTTATCATTCGGTGAAATTGGAATTTCATTCGGCACTTTGAGGATTTTCCCCATCCCGAAACTTTTAGTTCGATACGCCCCTGGATAGAGTATAAAAATTGCGATGCTTTCTCAAAAAAAAAAAAAGAAAGAAAGAAAAAGAAGAGAGCAATAACTTGATTCTTCATTTTTTTGAGTAATCACGATTGCTTATTGTTCTCATTTGACTGTTTTTGACGTCTTTTGATTTTTCCCACCGCCACCCTTCGCACCATCTCCGTCGACGGGCTCCTCACGATGCCGCTCCTATAGCGAAAGCCGTCTCCAGGTTGCATCCATGTCCTACACACACGCGCATACATACACAACTACACACACAAACACATACACACACATACACAAATACATACACACATACACAAATACATACACACACATACACAAATACATACACACATACAAACACATACACACCCATACATACAGACACCCACACATACACACACAAAAACATACACACACATACACACAACTACTCACACATTCATGCCTGCACACAGACACAAACACATATGCCTTCACGCACATATCCCCTCCCCCACACACACATTCATACACACAACTACCCACACACTTATGCCAGTACACAGACACAAACACACATGCCTACACACACATACACATAACCCCTACACACAAACACATACCCCCACACAGTGGCGTAGCTAGGGAGGGGCGGAGGGGACGGTCTGCCCCGGGCGGCACTTTTAGGGGGCGGCACTTTCACACTTTTGATGTGAAAGAATTTAACACGTTGTTTCTCTTGTGGACATCTCAGCATTATATCGTTAGTTTTTTCTCTTCCTTCATCTGAAGTTACAGACCGAGGGCGGTGTCACATTTTTCGGGAAGAGCAACCGAACCTTCCTATTGCTTAAAGTCACCAAACAGCTCAAAAGTGCAGATTTAGGCTGAGTCGCGAAACATTTCCAAGGGATAACGCCCGCTCCATCCTTTTACATCTCGTCTTTTAACCAAATATTGAGTTTTTTTAATTTAAATATTAACAAATTCTTGAGGGCGGGCAAGCCCTGACTCTTTCTTTAACGTGATTAAAGATAGTCTAATATGTGTATTAAGGACATCAACTTCGAAAATAGCTTAAAGTTGGGATTTTGAAACTTAAATGTTCAGAAAAATTCTAAGGTAGGGACCCCAAATGTGCACGAAATCACCTAACGTCATCACAGTTGGCTCCAAATTTCGTTTTTAGAAATTTCTGAGGGAAGATCGCAAAGCCTTCTTTTCTCAGTGATTCAGATCTTAAAATAAGCAACAGTTTCGAAAAAGATTTTGAGAGGGAAACCCCCTTCCGAACTCTCTCTTATGACGTTGCCCGTCAAACAACGGCTAAAATCGCGTTTTTAGGACTTCATTTTCAAAAAGTTTCATAGGGAGATGGGAAAACCATCTGACCACCCAATATTTTTGGAAAAAATTGGAAACTTATGCCGTCAAAGATAGCCTACAAATGCGTTTTTGAAACTTTGGCATCGGAAAATTTCTAGAGAGTTCCCGAACGTTCCCTATTCTCTTTAACGTCATCAAAGAAAGACTAAAATTGATTTCAAGTTTGAAAATATTTCGGGAGGAAAATCCAGTCTTTGTTGGATTCAGAGGAGGCCCTTACACCAGTAGATATGTCCTACATTTACGTGTGTTTCAGTTTAGTTGAAAAGTTTTCCGGATAGCGCCGCTGAACCTTCCCCAATATCTTCATGTATCCAAAGGTAGCCTAAAATTGCTTTTTTAAGATTTCAATTTCGACGAATTTCCTTGAGAAGTCCCAACCCCCTTAATGTCACCAAAGAAAGCATAAAACTGATTTCAATTTAAAAAAAAAAAAAAAATCTGGAGGTAGTTCAAAGCCTTTTTTCTAGAAGCGTTACCGAAAATTACTTAAATTCTGAACTTAAACTTAACTTTTGGAATTTTTCGGTGGACCTCCTTTCCTTCCTTTTTTGTGTCTTCTTCAAGAAAAATAAGAAGGTAATTTTTTTCTATTTTCTTCTTTATTAAAATACTTTTGACTCTTAAATATATTAACTATTTCCCATCAAAAGGGCGGCAAATTGTGGAACCGCCCCGGGCGGCAGAAAGCGTAGCTACGCCACTGCCCCCACACACAAACACACACGCCTACATACACACACTCGTGATTGCGAAAAACATAATTCAAGATGTCAAAATACAAATTATTTTTTTTATTTTTTATTTATTTTTTTTTTTTGCTAATGTTCAGATTTTAATGTCTCAGAAACAGTTAAAAATGAAATTTTTAAATTATTTATGTCCAATAATTTATAACATAAAATTTTAACATAGTGGACACGTAATTTCAATGGGGATTAAAAGGGGATAAAAGAAGTTGCAATTACTTTGTTAGGAAGAAAATTTAATAACATCTACAAGAGTATTTCACGCATTGAATATCGAAAATACGCTTCAAAAATTTAGTCAGTCTTATTTTCATATTTCTTATTTTGAATAAAAATTTAGCATCGAGGAAAATGGACGAGAATGCAACTGAAAATTTTAAAATATCACTGATGATTTTTTTGTTTTTGAAAATTTAAAATGTAAAAATAAAAGTAGTACACAACTCTTTATTTCATCCAGTTTATCTTTAGAGAGGTTTTTTCTTTCTTTTTTTATGAAATTGAATTGTTCGCTATTTAGGTATACCTCCCATAATGTCTAAGATTATTTTAACGCCTTGGGGGAAAAAAAAGAAAAAAGCTTAGCGCTTTGGTTTAAGGAAGCTATGTAGCGCTCCTGTAGTGGTTTGATAAGTGCATTGAATTATTTTTGAGTTTGTTCCGGATAGTTTAAATACTGATATCATTTTATATCACTTTCGTGTTTAACCAATGTCTTTTCTATATTTTCGCTTTTTTTTTACTATTGTGCCCTTCCCCCCCCCTAAGAAGGAGAAGCAACCCCCTTCCAATATATATATATATATATATATATATATATATATATATATATATATATATATATATATATATATATATATATATATATATATATATATATATTCATCAACCCAATATTTGGTAACATGTCAGAAAGTATTACATTTTTATCAAAACTCTTTCCAAAATTCACTTTTTACGAGATAAAACATTGTTGTCTAACTTTGTTTTGGAGATTATATTATAAATGCTACGTGTCATTTTATTACCCTGTCATTTAAAGAAACAAATTTCTACATCATTTGCTTCATGAATCATCGTTCATTTTTATTAGTTTTTTTTTTCTTTCCTCTTTTCTTTCTTTTTCTCTTTTATTTTTATTTTAGTTTTCATGAATTTAGCTTCGTTAGTCCTCTATCCGTCTTAGAATTTAAAATTTTCGTGACGTCGTTCTTACCTTGCCATTCTAGAGTCAGAAAAAGAATATGAACACACATGTCATGAAAACAAATTTAAGTCAGAAAACGAAAACAAGCCTCAAAAATTTACAGGAATACAACTTATTGAGCATTGAGCAAGGGCGGATCCTGGAAATGTTCAAGGAGGGGGCGATTTTTTACCGTTACTCTTTGAACCTTTAATTTTTAGAAATTTTTGAAGGAATATACGGAATCCTTCTCTTACTTTTGCGTAATCAAAGTATGTATCCAACAGTTGTGTTTCTTTTGAAAAATATTCAGGGGAAGGGGGAAGCCCTGGAACCGATTTCTAATATCTAAGATCGTTTAAAATTGAGGTTTTGCAACTTCAATTTCGAAAAAATCCTGTAGAAAGTTCTGGTCCCTATCACCAGAGCAATAAGAGATGACTCCGTGATAATTCCGAGGAAGAGAGCACCTTTCTCCTAACACCAACGAAGATTATGTAACATTGCCGTTTTGGATCGGCAATTTTTTATTATCGGTTTTAAATATCGAAAATATACTTGAAAAAGGCTCCTGTATCTCGCTCAAGGAGAGGGACGATCGCCCTCATCGCCCCTCCCTTGTATCCATCTTTGGCATTGAGTGATGATAAAAATATATCAAAACTGCTCTGAAGTAGAATTGAGGTTTTTTAAATGCCATTCACCAAGGTATTTTCAAATTAACCAATTAATTTATTTTGTAGGTTTAATTTTATCGGGATTAAGCTAATCCAACCAGTGAATAACCACCTTCCAGTGCAAAAACAAATCAAAATTTGTTTTGAGAATAAGATTTCAAAAGTGTTTTCTCTGATAAATTGGCAATAGAAAATTTCTTCTACAGTAGAAAGTCGAAAATCCATACGTCAATGAACCGAAACAACATTTTAAAGTTCTCTCAGTCGAAAATCAGTGATTTTTTAAAAATGAGTTAAGACAATTTTTCCTTCCAGAAATCAATTGAACTTTCTTTGTGCGAGGTCGGTGTATTTTCCAGTAGTGTTTTTTCAATGGGGTCGTTTCCAAAAATTTTAAGGTATTTTTTTCTGAAAGAGCATGCTTAAAAACATAGGATCTGACCATTTTTTTGAAATATTTTGGCTAAGTTCAATATTTTTTAAAAATTACTTTAATCGGTGCGCTTTTATTGTTAACGCTTCTGCCGATGACATCACAAAGGATGAAATGCCAATCAATGTTGCCATTCACAGACCACAATATTTTATTGGCTTCTTTACTCACCTGTACTGGCAACGATATGGTTGATAGCAAAAGTAGAGCGCAATGTTTAATTCGCTTCTTGATTATCATAACGTGAAAACGCGGTAGAAAGATGCGCCAAAGTGCATCATTTGTGACGTCATAAAGGCCACGCCTTGTTTGAAAAATCAAACATTTAAAAAAATTAATTGAAAAATAACTGTTGAGAAAATGAAAGTATTTTTTGAGTCCATTATATTTTTTTTTGCTTCTTCTATCAACTTCAGTGACTAAAAATAGTACTTCTGACTGAAGGAAACAACCCCATTTTCTTTGTTTAATTACTGTTTAAGAGCTCCTCACATAGTACATATGCAGTACTAGTGTTTCTCCCCGATATTATTAGGAGGGCGCTGTGCTTTGCCCATTTTTAAGTGACCTGTTCAATGCGTCATGCCCCCCCCCTCCCTTTTTTTTTCTTTTCATTTCTCGGTGCACCTTCCTAGCCCTTTCAAAATGTATCAACACTTAATCACAAAAGCAAATTTTCTTGCCCGAAAGGTAAAAATTCACTCCAAGTTGACTTTAAAATCCAACTCTTTTTAATAGGATTATCCCAGAGGGTTAACCCGCAAAACTTTCCACTACTTTTTTCTTGAAATATTTTTTTTAAACAGGACCATTTTCAATATGGAGGTGCTTTTTTTTATTAGGAAGTGCCCTGCACCTGTTTAAATCTAGGGGTACTAGATCTAAATAGGTTTAACTGAACACTAAGTACTAAAATGTCTTTTCATTTATCCGTTTTGTTCAGTAAACAGTAAAGTTAATTTTTGTTGAATTTTGTTCAAAATGTAATTACATATTGTAGCGTATTACATATTATTGTAGCGTATTACATATTGTACTGTATTGTATGTTATGTTTTTACATCTTTTGTCACCACTTCTTCTATTTGATCAAAAGACGTACTATTTTCCCAAACGGTTTCTTTCTTGGTCATTTTTGAAAATCCGAACATGCATATAATCCTAAGAAAAGAATATACGTCAGGATAATGTTGCGTTTGGTGTTTAGTTGTTTTAGACGCGTTCATTTACTCGGTTGTTGTACTTTTTTTTTAAACTCCGACGGGCAAAAAGAAAAAAAAATGAATTAATTTAATAAAAATTAAAAAAAAAAAGGCAGAACAACAAAAGTGCTCCCATCTTTTTTCTCAGCAATTGCACATACACCCTGAAAGATTTTTTTTCAATGTTTCTGTCTTTTCAACGATTATAGTCAACTGTTTTGTCGCACCATTAAATGCTTTGGTATTTTTAAATTCATACTTAAATATTTTTATTGAGCTCGGCCGTGATAAATGTGGTTATCTTAACAATTCATTATTTCCTGTCTAATGCCCTAGCGGTTGATGACTTATCTCGACTTGGAAAATTGCCGATTTGTATAAATCTTGCGTACTTAGCAAGTCTTCGTTTTGCTGAACTTTTACGTCTTTCCTTTTAACGGTGCATTGGCTCTTTTTTATCCTTTCATCCTTTCAATCCTTTCTGTCCTGTTGCTTCTTATATAGGTATTTAATCGACTAAAAACACATTGTATTTTTAAAATGTCCACTGAGAATGTAGTTAACAGCATAAAAAACTACTTCGCATTTCATTTATAAAATTGACGAAAAGGAAGTGGTCCCCTCTTTTCACTAAAAGTGCCTTTTTTAGTTTCAAGTACCTTAAAAGTCCGATTTTTCAAAATCTGACCCATTTTTCTCCTTTTCCTTTAAAATTTCAGTTTCATTTTGAATCTCCCCTTAACCTCTTTTATTCATTTGTATTTTTTTCTAAGAAAAAATATGAATGTGTTGCTTTCACTCCTACGACGATAATTTGTAAGTTTTGAAGTAAAAGAGGAGCGAAAGCTAGATTTCGAAATTATTGGTTAACTGGATTCATTCAGAGTAGTTTTTTTCTTTTGATTATAAGTCAGTGGTGCCCATCTTTTCTGCCCCCGCAGGACGCATCTCATGTTAAGATGAATATCGAGGGCCAGAACACATATGAACTTAAAATATTATTTACATAATTTTTAATAGCTCTGTTAGATAATATTTTAATGACGTTGGAAAACAGAGAAAAGGAAACAAATTTACAAATTAAGAATTGTTATTATCATTACAGCTTTATTATTTTATTAATAAGAAAGTTTTTCTTTCTTTCTAACGGGACTAGTCTTTCGCAGACCTAGTGCGATCCCTTGATACGGCATCCAGTCTTTCATGGTCTTTCATAAAGGTGCGGATATCAATGGCATTTTTAATTTTGGCGCCAAGTTTCCACCAGATGGAAGCACCTGGGCTCTTTTCGATGCGAAACTGCACAAGGGATTTATTTTTGCCAAGGCATTTAAAACCAAACGGGATCTTTTACATACCGCATAATCATACGTATGGACGCTGACAATTTTTCGCATCTCGAAAATCTACCGCCTGGCTACCTCGGGTCAGAACCCGCGCTGAAGGCCTTAGCATCATGCCGCCCAGCAAACGATAAGAAAGTTTTTATCTGTGTTTTGGAAACCAATTTCTGACTTTTTGGGCTCTAAATTTTCAATAAATCGTTCTTAATATCGAATGAAGATCATCGGTTTTGGAAGGTCCCAGAATATATTTTTAGATTCGTAATATTTAACATGACAACGGGCTTCGCGAGCTAGATATGGCGCGCGGGCCATAGGTTGGGCACCACTGCTCTAAGAAAAAGTAATTTTAATTTAAGACAAAATCCTTTTTCTGCCGATTGATTGGCTAAGATTCATTCAGCATAGTATTCGAAGCAAAGTAAGTTCAATATATTTTTTCCTTCTGATTATTTGTCTAAAATTAACATTTTAACACAAAAATAGTCTCCTTAAACGCTTAATTGTTCACGCTTAGCTGATATTTTCACTGTGTTTTCGGTTTTATGATTGTCGATAGGTTAATTTTCGATTTAAAAAGTAACTTTGGCAACATAACTCGCACTTACCAAAATAATTAAAACTTCATCAGAATCGGATCTTTCCTGCCCCTCCCTGTCGGAATGAAAGACAGATGAACACAGATACGTTAAGAATTGACAAATAGAGCAACAATAAATAATAGTAGAAAAGAAGCGAAAACATTTGCAACTGCAAAAAGTAATAGCCATTGGAAACGCCTAGTGTTTACTGGAATGTCTTAAATGCAGAAGTCAAATGACTGTGACGACTGTTGTTGTTTTCGAGAATAGGATGCGTGAATTTGCATTCCGTGCCTGTGTTCACAATTGCCTATTTAATAGTAATGCTCGATTAGAATTATTGCCATTTACAACTGCTTCCAGCAGAAAGTTGGAGTTATTCTCGCAACCATTTTTGAGTGTTAGAAAAAAGAAAAACACATTTTGTAACCTTTTTTTTTGTCATTTATTTTTGTCCATGAGAGGCATTTTATCGGAAATTCTATCTTTAAAATAAGTTGTAAATCGATTGAAATCTCGAAATTGATACACGTGATATGTACTGTGTGTTTGATAACTGGGATGTGTGATCATTTTAACAACAACTTGCAGAGTTTATGTAGGTACTTAAGAAAGGTTGATTCTATAAAATCAAACATACAAGCCGAAAAAATATGGTAATCGAGGAATTGAAATTTATTTGGAAATCTAAATGAATTCCATAAAACTATTTGAGAGCTCTTTTTTACTAACCAAAGCTCATAAGTGATAAATGCAAATACACATTATAATCTCGTTTATCCAGCCCCCGTTCAAATTTAGAGAGTTGGAAAAAAGATATATTTATGCAATAAGCTGTGTACAATGTTGCCAACTTTTTTTAAATCTAAAATAACGAGTAGAACTTTATTTCATAACTTAGCCAGGGGACTACAGCACGAACCAGGTTCGTAATTCGTTTTAAATTGATGTAATAATTATTATCTCTTAACTAGAAAATCACCCATCAAGGTGTGACAGTTGAAAATTGCTGCTACATTTGAACGAAGCCATTGCTTGTTTGTGGTATTTTAATAGTTAAAATTGTAACCTTAAGTGGACCTTAAGTGGATTGACCCTAAACTGCAGTAGGTAGCATTCATGGTTGACCGTTTTTTTTCGTTTCTTCATTCCCCTGAAATGAGTCTTACCAGTAAACACGCGGGTTACTTCGATCATTGGCTATTATTTATGTGAGGATAATTTGGGAAATTTGTGGAATATTGTGGGCTTTTTTCTTCCGTTTTCAACAAATACAATAAAATGTAAATAAGGCAGTTTAAAATAGAGAAATGGAGGCTCAACGTTTGCTTAAATGGACTGAAATGCTCACGATGCCTGTAAAGTCAATTTTTACTTTTCAAAACTTCGCTGATAAAGAGGGAGCGTTTCTTTTTTTCTGGACATAAGCTTTATCCAATGTTATCTCACATTTCTGAAGTTCACGTGTAGCCGTCTCGATCTCCTTATCAACTTCAACTGATACAGGTTAAAAACAAATTTGAAGATAAAATCGACATAAAATCCGCTTTTGTGGAATTTTGACAGAAGTGTCGCTGCATGTTGGCTCTGGATTGACGCACGAAATGGATTTCGTACAGTAGACTCCCGTCCATCCGGCTCGCGGCAATCCAGTTTCCGTAATATCCGGTCTTGCAAAAATGAGAAATAGTGGAATCAACCGTTTTTGAAACTTGCTGTTGAAGGTGGTGGAAGAAAATTCGCTACATACAAACTGAAATCTGAAATTTTTGGTTTCCTGCGACTGTATCCAGGTGTTGCTTCAGGGGGGGGGGGGGGGGCTCACGATCTTCTTTCAAGAGAGACCAAAGATAACTCAAAACCCCGTTATTGGGGCTTACATTTTGAAAATGTCATCTTAGACCTGCTATTTACTGTCGAAAATGACACTTTTGACCAGGACTGCGGAGTCGGAGAGAAAATGACAGACTCCGACCCCAAATATTTTAGAATTTTCGACTCCGACGCCTTCACCCCTAAATCAGTCCGACTGTGACTCCGACTCCTCAAGAACTGGCCTAGTTGCGGTCTTTGAAGAAAATGACCGACTCCGACTCTTAGTACTTCAAACTTTAGACTCCCGATTCCGATTCCTTTTCTTCAAAATCAGTCCGACTCCGCAGCCCTGCTTATGCCTCCTCTTCCAAATGGACCCCTCCAAAACCTGAAGCTAGATCCGCCCATGCATTGTGTAGCATTAATTCAATACTCAGGGGTGTCGACCCCCCTAAGGGCAAGGACGCGCCCCCTCAATATCGCGGAGACCACCCAAAATCAAGAACCTCCCCCCAAATGAGAAAAATACCCCTCAAAACATTCCCCCTTTAAATATTTCAATGGAAGTCTGCGCCATGACTCTCCCCCTCCCAGGTGGGCACCCCTGCAATACTGCTGCATGCAGGTTAAATGGCGGTATCTGCAGAAATTAGCTTTGCGATATTTGAAGAAACGCGGTTTGGATTCAATGCTAACAATAGGGAAATGTTGGAATTAGACGTTCTTTCTCGCGCTTTTTTTCTAGCAGAAACCAAATAAGCAAACTTGTACAATAAAGCTAACGTACAATAGATCACAAAAATGCAAAACAATGAAAACTGAAAAATTTGCAGTTTTATGATTAAAAATTTGTTACCTTACGTCCACGGCGGAATGCAGGTAGCATTTTGAACCTACTTCCTACCAGGTACAAATTGGGATATGCTGAATGAATTTCTTCTCATACTATATTTCTAGAAATTATAAGCATTTTAAATTTTTTTCCTGAAACTCTTTCCTTATTAGTCCTATATTTTTATGAAACTCAACCCTTGTGCCCTATTTGAAATGTAAGCTTTTCAATCGAACTGTGCAGAATGAATGATATGAACGTCCTTCCCTTCCCCCAGAATCTGCTCAAATGACAGTAAATATGATACTGAAGTGGTTTTATGTTTGTAGGGGGGATGAGAGATCTTAGCCATCGTGATACCCGTATGACCAAAACTATCACGATCTTGACTGTTTAAAGCCGATTTTCTAGATAATGCAATGTCATTGTCGGTCGTTTGAAGTGGATTTTTGGTGCCCTGATATCATTCGCGGTCGGTTAATAGTAGATTGTGGTGATGTGACATCACGCGGGTTATGGTGCTGCGTGATTGCGTTCATTGTTTTGTTTATCTGCAATTATTGTTATTTCGTTATTTTTTTTGTAAAACAGATGCTCAGTTTCTTATTTATCCAAAAAACTATAGCTCATTATCATTTCGGCGAAATACTCTTGTATCTGATGTAGATGGCGGCATTAAAAGGTTTCGTAACAATGTGGGGGTTATGCTCATGTTCACAACCTTTTGACTTGCTGTAGCGCAGCAAGTTGAGAGTTTGCGTCAGGGCCGTAAACAGAAAGTAATTTCGGGGAGGGTTTAAAAAATTTCTTGCGGAGCTTAGCGCTATTTGCACTTATGTTTAAGTCGTCGGGTTATCTATTATGAAAGCATTTTATGCAATTAATGTACATATGAAAGACATTTGAGTTTTGGAACAATATTTTTTTGAAAATTTTGTATAAATGAACATTTAAATACATAAAATACACCGTCAGCTCATTCAATTCCAGCCGAGGACTGCAGTTTCGTGCTTATTAGCACTCATCAGCCCGCATAGGAAGTGATAGCTACCAGTTTGTTTGGCACTCTTGGCTTCCTTAAGAGGTTTTTTTTTGCCTCCAGCTCATTCACTTCCTATGCCGGGCTGATGAGTGCTAATAAGCACGAAACTGCAGTCCTTGGCTCGAATTGAATGAGCTGGCGGTGTATTTCATGTATTTCTGCCTTAGCTCTGGCTATAGGGCGGTAATTTACTGAATATGAACATTTAAATATCAAACCGAACTTTTCTGGGGATTGAACCCTAAGACCTCCCCCCTCCTTTGTATACGGCCCTGGTTTGTGTTGAACCCACCAAGAATCCTTGCAACCTTTTTTTTAGTCAATTATTGATTCTTGAACTCCGCCTACTCTAAACAGATAGAGAAGGGGTGGCCAACCTTTTAGGGAAGAGTGCCACTTTTTGGAGGAAAAGTTGTCTTTGCCGCTTTAATTTTAACAGAAGTTCGAGTTGGTGTAGATCCCAATCAACTCGGATTATCGGGATTCGAATGTATTATAATATTGTTTAGTTCAGAAAGATTTGTGTGCCTTCTTCCTTCCTTGCCCATGTGATCCATACGACGCATTACCATGTTTCCAGATAAAGTTATTATAGCGGCCGTATTTTTCACTTCATTATGATTACATTTGTATTTACAATGAAATATAAACTAACCATAAGTTTGACTTTAATTATTATATTCGAACACAAGTGGGGCTTTTAGAATTTGGCAGAATTTCTGAAAACGACATGATTTTTTCAATTTTTAAAATTGTTCACTAAGTTTTCGCCTACCACTCTTACAATCCGCTGTGTCACAATGTAGCACCGTGGCGCAGGTTGGCCAGTCCTGAGAGAGTAAGCGATATTTTAGGCCATGGGGGAGCCTAGTGGATAGAGTGCTGGACTCGGAAACGGATGGATCCGAGTTCGGAGCCCGACGCTCTCAAATATCAAACCGAGTACAAAATCCGTGGTTTTTCTAAGTCTTGGGGTTAGTTCCTCGCTGTTACATTAAGTGCTAAGTACTGGAAACTCGTCCCCTTAAGAACACTTGATTTTGAGCTATGTTGCCAGTCTTAGTATGAAAAGGTATTTCCGAAGGAGATGGTTTCGAATTAGTACTTTTTAATTTTACTTTTATACTTTTATTGCTCCCCCTTTTCACCATGTCCTCCCAGAAGGAAATGTGGGTTGAGGTAGTGGTTTCAAGTCACATGTTCGCATTTCTATCGGGACTATCTTATGCTTGTGAGCGATTTTTTTGCGTTTTAAATGACTTCCTTTATTATTGGGTACTTTTTGCAGTTCCTGATTCAGATTTCGAGAGCAAAATTAACCTACAAATTCTATTTTGGATCTCAGGATGGGTCCTCCAAGGGCTATTTTTATCTGAAAATCGACCCCAGGGTCCCAACCTTAAATTTTTGGGAGGACTGAATTTCTCAATTTGCCTAATCGAGCTCCAAATTTTGCCGTGTAATGATAATTTTGCCGGATCGAACTCCAAGTTTCGCTAAAAAAAGATGATAGTGTTGCCGAATAAGGAAATGTTTGGAAGGTCGCAGTGACCTCCCGTGGCTTCCCAACGGGGGATCTGATCGATCCATCCCAAAATTTGCGGTTGCTGCTGAAACCTGCCTTTCACTAAATTACCAGCTTTGATTAAAGCGTAACACTTGTCACGTAATAATTTCAAGTGTCATTATTATTATCTTATTGATGAATCAATTTTTTTGAGCGTAATATGAGTTAATATTTCCAGTAAATTTCTAATCTATTATTTTTTACGGAGAAAAATAAATGTCTCTAAAACTACTTTAATTTAAAAATAAAAATCGCATAATAAAACATACTAAAAGTGATATTTATTACTTTGAGGTTGATTAATTGATCAAGTTTATTTTAACTCAAAATAATAATTTGTTTCACCAGTTTGGATGGATTTTGTGTTCTATCCATATAATAGAAACATTAGCACGAAACCGTCGATTAAAACTGAAAGTAATTATCAATAGCTCTGTTGTTTTTCTTTATTTCTTTCCTTCTGGTTTGAACTCTTCATTTGCATATCTGCTTCAAAAACTTTTTTTGCTGCATCAGCAAAAGGAAATGTTTATGTACCTGGTCATAAATCTGGCCTGAGCTTGTTTTCGTTCTTGAATTAAGTACGCTACCAATGACAAGTTGCGCAAAACATACAAGAAAAACCAGTTCAAATTGTTTATAATCGTGTGAGATATTTTAATCTCTACTACATCTCCTAATAAAATACGAAAAAAGATACCGTTTTTTTCCCCTCTGTCATTCTGTCTAATGATCAGTTGCATTTGATGTCTCTTTTTCTAAAAATTCAAATTAAATGCTAGAAACGGGAATTCCATTCCTTGTTTATTTTCGTTAGCGTGTTTTTTGAAATCTGGAATTCTGCCAGATTCACAGCACTCCATTTCCCATTTCATTTGTTTTCATATAATAAAATGTTTGAATTTTATCTTGTTGGAATCGAGAATGAAAACTCGTATGTATCTTTCAAGTTTGTTCACAGTTTAGCTGTTATGTCATTTCTTGGTTTGTATTGTATAATTAACTACAGTTAAACTTCTATAAGTCGAAGTTGCAGGAAAAGCGAAAATAATTCGAGCTATCGAAAATCCGGCTCATCGAAACGAAATTAAAACTTTACAATTAAATAAAATCATACCATCAAAACTGAATAAATTTATGATATGAGAACTACACTGCAAAATGATAAACTACAAAATCCATAAAAGCTGTGCTTGATTGAATGTTAGTTTTCTTTTGTAACAAAAGTCTACTCAATTTGTAAATTTAACCTTTCTTTTTGTTCTTACTATTGGCGGGAAAACGACTTCGGCTTTTGGAGGTACGTTAACATGGAAAATATATCGGCGGTTATGAAATAAAATTATCGGCTTATCGTATATTTCGACTCAACGAAATTCGGCTTGTCGAAAATAAATAACATTAATCCCCCAATGAGTTAGACGGGAATAAAGATTCACTTCGGTTTATCGGAGTTTTCGGCTCATTAAAGTTCGACTTACCGAAGTTTCACTGTATGTTTAAGACGCGTTTGAGCCTTGTATCGCCTGAAATAGCGAAAATATTATGTAGTCGAAGTACAACTGAGTACGTACAATGTAACTCCTACCTTTCGTTTCGGAAACTTCCTAAATTTTGTGCACTATCAGGGGCGCCCCGAACTTAAATTTTTGGGAGGGCAGAACAAATGGAACTCTAAATTACGCCCAATGGTAAAAATTTTGCCGAATAGAACTCCAAATTTCGCAGAATGATAATTTTGCGAAATAGAACTCCAGATGTTGCCGAATGATGATAATTTTGCCGAATAGAACCCCAAATTCTGCTGAACGTCAGACAAAATTTGCCGAATAAGGAAGTTTTTGGAAGGTTACAGTGTCCCCCCCCCCCCCGTACACTATTGTATGATACATCGGGTATACCGATCAGTGAATGAGCACTTAAGCGCAATTTTATTTTCAAAAATTCATAACTTGTTGAAAATTGCATTATTTGGTGCTTGACAAGTAAACAAATAAAATTTATGTAGGAAATTTTTCTTTTAAAAAAAATGAAAAAAGTTTTACGGTTCTGCGTAAGTTTTTTTTTTTTTTTTTTTTGCTATGTTTGAATTTGAAAAGTGTAACAACACAGTGGGTGAACGTCCTCTCTCAACCAGTGGATAAATAGAGCATTTTCCAGTCATTTTCTTTTTTGGAAGGAATAGGTGAACGTTGCTATCCTGCCAATTCGTCCATAAAGATTTTTTTTTTTTTTTGAGCAATGCTTATTGTTCTTACTTGACTGTTTTGATGTGCTATCATTTTATTTTCCCGCCAGCACCCTCTGCCCAGCACCACCGCCCGCCGACCGGCCTCACGATGCTGCTCCTATAGCGAAAACCGTCTCCAGGTTGCGTCTATGTCCTACACACGCGCATACATACATACACACACATACACACACACAAACACATACACACACGCATACATACAGACACCTACACGTATACCACCACATACACACACGCATACATACAGACACCTACACATACGAACACACACACACACAACTGCCCACATATTCATGCCTGCACACAGACACAAACACATATACCTACACACACATACCCCGCCCCCACGCACACAAACACTCATACACACAACTACCCACACACTCATGCCTGCACACAGACACAAACACACATGCCTACACACACATACACATACCCCTACACACAAACACACATACCCCCCACACACACATAAACACACATGCCTACATGCACGCACACACACACAATCGTGATTGCGAAAAACATAATTTGAATCCAAGAGGTCAAAATTCATTTTTTTTTTAAATTTTTGAAATTGCAAGCTGTTTTTTTCAATTGGAAAGTGTTAATCACTTGTCATTTGACCTTACAATAAATCCACTTCACTGGAGTTCCGGTTGTCTGCCATAAACGGACCGACGGAGAGGCGTATTAGCTAAACTGTCGGATAAAAGGGAATGTTATATTATTGAAGAAATAAAAGTACTAAATAGGTGGGGTCACTATGACCTCCAAAAAGAAAAAAAAAATTCCTTAGTCGTGAAATTTTGTCGATAATTTGCAATTTTAGTGAGAAAATGCAGCATTGATATTCTTTTTCCTTTAAAAATTTTTTTAAAGTTATTTCTTGTTGATTGTTCGTTATCATTAGACTTTATGCATGTATGATATGTATGTGTGCATGTTCGTTTCATCATTCGGTAAAATTTTAATTTCATTCAGCAAATTAAAAAATTTTCCTCCTCCCAAAATTTTAGCTCAGGGTGCACTTGCATTCGACGCGTTGTTTTAACTCTCTCTTGTTTCAACTTTTCGATAAAAACGTAATCATTATAACCGTGCCTTTCACTAGGGTTAAACGAGTTTTCAACCAATAATTACTAATCATAAAAAAAAGTTGCTAATTTAAAAGCAGAAATCTCTCAATGCCGTTAACAACACATTGCCCCTTTCCTATCCTCTCGATGGCTCTTGGAGACATTGGTGTAAACGGTCCTCAAGAACACACTGGAAGAACATGAGCGCAGATATTTATCACTCATTACTGGAAGATTATCACGAGTTATTTTTCCATCATTTTTCAAACAACTATTTCCTGCTTGTTTCTTTATCGCCCGCGATGGCTACCAGCATTTTATTCCTCGTAAACAACACATGTAGACGCTGATAAGACGAGATCGCAGCATCTTGTCTTTTTCCACTTTTGCATTACGTTTACGCTGATAAGGCATTCCTCAATTTCAAAAATCTCACGATAACTCCCCATTGTGGAGCAACGCCATTATTGTTGTTGGAAATCCGATCCCCTAGCAATGGGCTGATTTGACAAAAAGAGAAAAAAAGTATTTTGATGATTGATTTGGGCACACATGCAAACGAGTCTGGTTTGGATAAAAACATCCATTTTAAACTACAATCCATCGCAAATGTGCAATTTTCCAGACAGCCCGGGTGTCACATACTGCTGTTTCATTCTTATTAGAACTTATCAGTCTTGATTAGTGAATAACTGAGCTGGAGGCAGATGTCAGTAACTTACTTTTAAACATCACAAATATGCATTAAATTAAGTAGAGTCATTCAGGGCTACTTTGAACTTTAAGGGCAAAATTAGCTATTGCAACCACCCATAGTGCGACTCAAAAGAAGAAAAAAAAAGGAAAGGAACAAATGGTGTTTAATAGGGGTTTATCGCTGCTACATAACCACCCCCAAAATATCCGCCTTTTCCAACAAAATCAAAATTTAACTTGCCTGAACTAATTTATTAAAAATATAGTTGTCCGATCCAAGTATGTATACGATTTTTCTGTAGCATACGATCTACCCCTGTAGTTATCTTGTTACTCAATAGATAGCGCTACTGAAATCAAATATTTTACAAAGTGGCGTCATCTATAGAGCAACTAGATAACTAGAGTGGTATTTCACCTATTGCACTAATATCATGTATTCATTGTTATTAAAACTATTTCTATTATTCGGTTAAATTTCCCCCAAAAGCTCACAAGTTTATTCATCGATAAAGAGGTTCCTTTCACCCCCGAAACACTTGCACGCAATAATGCCTCTCCAAAAAAAGTTGATTTGCGTTTTGAAGTCCCACCACCCCGGAGATTATTTTTTTCGCTATTCTGTGAGCGCAGAAACGTAAATTTTTTCGTATCATCAAAACAGTGGCCGCCGCCTATATGAATCACGTTTGTTCTGAACAATTTTGATTCCATAAAGCGGCTAGTTCGATAAAGCTGGACATTGTTCCGTTTTTGACGATTTGATTCATTAAAGCAGTTGATTCAATTCACCACTGATTCAATTAACCGGCGTCCACTGTATTATGAGTCGCAGAACCCTTGCTTACACGTACACATTTTGGGGAACTCTGGCAAACGAACCATGCTTTTATACAGAACAGAATGAACGGATCCTTCATTTAGGGGGTAAGAGAACAACAGTATTTTCATTTTACGGAGAGTGGTTTTTGCGGTTTTTTGGTATAATATACGTTGAGTGCCGCTTCCCCCCCCCCTCCCCCTGCCCCCTAGAAATGTCTGGCCTGGGAAGGAAACTAACGCAGCCTCCCTAAGGTGAGAGGAAAAACCCTTCACTCTGTTTTCCTTTGCTAGAAAAAAAAAAAAACCATCTCGAGCGTTGCTTCAACTTGAAACAAAGTAACACGTAGATTTAATAAAAGTGTCTTCTACCATAAATAAAAAATAGAAAGAAAAAGTTTCGCCATTAATTCCTTCACGCTGTCTTGAACGATTGAATGGCGCTTCCTGTCTGAATCGATCGTCTGCCTTTTGTGACCTAGAAACAAGATAATAACAATCCTTTATTCCATAATGGCTTATTTTTCCTTTATTTTTTTTAAATATATGATGGGTTACCGTGAAGCATTCGTACGCAATAATATTTCCAGCCATTTCTTTTCGCTAAGACAGAACACCTTGAATGCTGCTTTATTGCTTGTGAGTGCCATTATAATAATGCCCCTCTTTTATTGATCATGATTTATAATTTTATGGTTATCTGAAATTACGTATTCGCATAATTTAAGACAAATTTAATTCATTTTAATATCTTGTTTACGTCATTTGCCGGATGAATATGAATAATAAATGTGGGTTTGTGGGTGATCATTAGCACAGATGTTAAGCGAAAATGCCATGTGCAGTAAGATATCATTTGGACGACTGTCACCAGAGTGAATTTTCCAAATCAGTGTAACTAAAGAAATAAACTTTTGACGGTAAAAAATTTTCAGTTTTTCAAACAGTCTATAACAGGAGCATAAGTACCGGGCTGCAGAGTCGGAATGGAAATAAACGACTCTGACTCCTGGAACTTCAGCCAGTTTGGTCCCGGTTTTTTTACCCCAAAATCAGTCTGACTTCGATTCTGACTCTACATACCTGGCAGAGTTGCAAACTCGGAGGTGAAAATGACCAACTCCGACTCGGAAAAGCTTTCGACTCCCAATTCCGACCCCTTTATCCCAAAATCAATCCGACTCTGACCGCAACTCAGATAAATACAGCTTTCCCTTATGTCTGCTAATTCAAAAAGGCCATAAAATTTTGAAATCGCGGTGAGCGCCTCTGTAATTCGACAGTATTAATGGGGTAGTTTCCCAATTTTTAAAAGTAATTTTTTTCTGAAAGAGCATGCTTAAAAACATAGGATTGGACCATTTTTTAAATAATTTGGCTAAATTTAGTATTTTTAAAAAATATTTTAATCTTCACTGATGCCATTCAAGGATCATAATATTTAATTCGCATCTTTACTCATATGTAGTGGCAACGATATGGTTGATAGCAAGTGTAGAGCGCAATATTTAATTCGCTTCTTGATTATCATGACGTGGAACGCCAGTGGAGATGCGCAAAAGTACATCATTTGTGACGTCATAAAGACAACGCCTTGTTTTCAAAATCGGACTCTTTAAAAAACTAATTAAAAATTGAGCGTTGGGAAAATGAATGTTTTTTTTCTCGCTCCATGTTATTTTTTGTTTCTTATTCTATCAATTTCAGTGACTAAAAGTACTTTTGACTGAAGGAAACAACCCCATTATTATTATTATTATCATTATTTTAATTTCACAGAAAGAAAAAAAGGAGTCAAGTTTTTGTGAGAAGCTATTTTGCCTTTTCTTTTCCTTCAAACCCAAAACACAGTTTTCCCTCTATTATTAAGATCTATTACGGACGAAGCAACTCAGTTGATTCAACTTTCGAAAAAGTTACCTGTCAACTAGTTGACTGTTGCTTTTTGTTGTCTTCACACGAGGCAACTTAGTTGAATCAACTTTTCTTCCAATAAGCCGAATTTATTCGAACGGCTGCTCCACAAACGCTGTTAAAACTGAACCGTGTTGACTCAACTAGTTTACTGGTGTGCTGAGCGGACGCTTGGTAATGTCCCGATGAGTTGAATCAACTAAAAAGTTGATTCAACTCATAGGGATGAGAATGGTAGCGGCACATGTGCCTGAAGAGTTGACTCTGTCGTGTGAAGGATGTCAGGTGATTCCTTCACTTTTCTATAGGTTACACTTCCTAATAACCGCCCGTTCGAAATTCTATATAACTGTTTTTGTAGGATTGCGCTTTTCTGGGAAGGTTATATCGGTTTTCTACTTTTTATTTTACTAAATGCGTTGGCAACACTGTACACAGCTAATTAAAAAACATGTTACTTATATTTACGTAGTAACGATTTACATTTGATTAACAGAATAATATACATACTCATCATAGCTTGAACTAAGTAAGCCATTTCCTAAGAAAAACGGCTCCTTTCCTGAATCGAAGTTCGATTTTTTTTTTTTTTTTTTTTTTTTTTTTTTTTTTTTTTTGCATTTTGAGATTACTAAATAATATCTCACCCGCCCCCTCCCCGATTCGACCTTTTTATCCGTCTTCTAATAGTGTGAAATTATGCAGATTTAAGATTCTTAAGTAGAGCAAAGAAGAAGGAAGGTCATTTTAACGCTAATGACAGACTGGGATTGATTATTTATGCATCTTTCGGAAAATCTTGCTTTGTATTTAGCGCAGTAGTTACAGTAAAATCAGCTCATATTTACTTGTTTTATAATTTCATTTATAAGTTCTACAATTAAAGTTAAAAAAATTTTTTGTAAAATGTTTAGCGATTTATGTGAAACGTAAATCCTCCTATTCAAATAAGCTGAAACATTCGTTTTGTTGGTTTATGTTCTTTAAAATTTCCAATGCGTTTGAATAAAAGCAGCAGTATTCGAAAGTAGTTTTCTTTTTTCTCATATTGTTTTTATTTTGCAGACGATTTAAATTGCATTTTCATTGATTCACCATTTGCTTTACTAGTTCAACTTTGAAGTGCATAGCAAATGTAATGTTTCTGTTCTGTTTTTGCCATGTATTTGAGGCAAGTTGCATCGATAATATTTATTTATTCGTTTTCCTTTGCTTTTTTACTGAAATCTGTCTGAATATTCTGTTCGTTCATTTATACGTATTTTGTGTAAAATAGTTCAGAAATTAATGCAGTTATGGAAGTACTTGTATTACGATGGTACTGGACTAAAAGTCTAATAACGAATTATCCTAATTTTAGCTCATGCAAAGCATATAACAGATCATAACTCATCCCTCTCTCTCAAGCAAAGAACAAATCATTCCTTTCTCGTTTTTTCTCTCAAACGAAGCACATAAAAAATCATACATTTCTTTCATGCAAAGCATGTAACAAAACATACCTACCGATGCATCCAACTTTTTATTAGTGACAAATTAATAGACATTAGAGAGCATTATGTGAGGGCTCAGCAACATTGTTGTCTAAGGAAGGGGGGGGGGGGACCCTGGGAGAGGACGAAAAAGAAATGAAGAATGATAATTTAGCCTGAGGGACGACGTTATAAAAGTTTTTATTACTTTTTAGAAAAGAGTGACTAAATACATTTTTCAATTAAGAAATAAAACTCTCAACTCATTTTATTTGAAATCTTAGAACATTTTGTGAAAGATTGAAAGGAGAATTTGAAGTGCAGCACAATGATGGAACCGAAGTTTTTCATTAAAGGAGAATAAGCGAAATTCAAAGAAGCCATATCAATATTGAGCTGCTAAAAAAGGGAAAACGATGAAAACAATTTCTTTTGAAGTAGTGAATAATTAACTATTTAGCGACGGATGGAAAAATCTTTTTTTTTTCTTTCCAAAACTGGAAAAGAAAATTAATGTGTAAAACTTAAGTTAGGGAAACAATAAATTACATACTTACATACTGAAAAAGACGTTTAAATAGAAATTTTGCTTATGATCCAAGTAAACTTATTGAAACATGATTGGTTTACAAAGAGAAGTTCAGCGGAATCACGGACCAAGCCACATTTTTATTTTTTGACTTAACTGTTATCAACGATCAGACACAAAATGCATGTATATGTTTTTCAACTTGGTCATTTACTCATCCTTAAAAACATTCAATTCACTAAAAATACACATCAGCAGTTCCAGACAAAACATTTCTACTCATCCCTGTAATACATAACGAGTTGGTGAAGCAATTTTCAAAAGTTTGTGACAATCACAAACGATCAGCTAATTGTTATCAAACTATTCATATCATCAACTGTTCATCTTCTATCAACCACTCATATACAAAGCATAACTAAATAACAACAAGATGCAAGCAACAAAAGAAAAAGATTATGTCTAAGAACTCTGCTTCACTAATTAAAAAAATCTTGATTATTACAATACAAAAGAAAACGGACTATTATTTTTTAGTTAAGTATTTAGGTCAGACTAATCCAAGCATCGCAGACCACCAGCCTAAAAACAACAAACGCGTCTCTCGTTATATGGTTATAAATCTATCAATCATGTCCTTTTATCTGCGAGCCAGCAACAGTAAGCATGTAGTCATATTACGTGTGAAGAGGGTGTAACAAGCTTCATTAAAATGATTTCCTCCTCCGGCGGCGATAAAACAACTGAGGCGGAATTTAATAACCTTACGTGAGGCTCCATCAATCGGAAAAATCTATGTCGTTAATGAGGAGATGGTTAAAAAGATAGCCGGTTCAATATCCTCTTTAAAAACTTCCATCTTTTTCCTCTTCCCCCGCAGTACAAAATTTATAATACTACAATCGAACTCGCTTATACCGATCGCGAAGGGACCACGATATTTGTTCGTTATAACCGAGAAATCGTAAAGGTCGAGTTCGTAAAAAAAGTCATGAACGTTTAATGCTTGCTTTGTTATTTTTATGTTTCTGTTCAGTACCCAAGGTGTTGGTTATTTGATTTGAACTGTCTTGGTTCAGTAAAACCTGCAAAGTTGACCACCCTTGTAAGTTGATTACCTGTCTATGTTGACCACCAATATGCACCAAATTTGGCTGAAAATCATATAACAAACCCATTGTAAGTTGAACTAGGGTGGTTCAAAAAACTTTTTTTCAGCTAGTGTCCAGGACACCCCCTATTTTTTTAGACTTAATAATGGTATTATGCTGTAAAACCTTTACCTTCTTACTCAAATTTTAAGAGGGTGCTCAATGACCCCTCAATTTAACATTAGCCGTAGCATAGAAAATGTCACAAATTTAGAAACATTTAATTTACCCAGCTGTTTTTTTTTTTTTTTTTGTAAGTAATTATTTTATTGCAATGTATATGCATAATGCTCATGTATATTATATGTAGCGTTTATTTTTGCATTTCAATGTATTCTTTAACCCCCCTCCCCATACTGATGAAGTTTGGGGGAGGGTGTTGAGCACCCTCTTTCAGTTGAAATAGGAAGCTAAAATTCTTCCAGTATATTGCTATCTACAAGTCTAAAAATATTGAGGGGTGTCCTGGTATCTAGGAGAAACTTTTTTTTTACATGTATTTTTGAACCACCCTACTGACCACTTGTCTAAGTTGACCACTAAAGTACTGCACCGCAAGTGGTCAACTTACATAGGTTTCACTGTATTGATTTTGAGGAACGTGGGATCCAAAAAACATCGTTATTTGCATCCGTGTCTTCAAATAGTTTAAAGTTTTCTGCACTTTTAGAGCCAAGTATATCGAGGGCTTTTTAACTTCAAATTCTTCACATTTGTCGTTATAGTGGTCGCTTTCATTTCCCCTCTCTCTTGACTTTCAGCTACAATATCCTCAGAAGTATATCTCGGAAATAACATTCTCTTCAACAAACATGTAATTTTTCAATGCTCCTCTAGTCCACGAATTTCAAGAAAAAAAACCGTGTCATTACTTTTTCTCATGATTTAGGTCTTATCTTTAACTTTCGGTTAAATTCAAAACGTGAATGGAATTTTTCCAAAAATAGAATATCTTTTTTGAGGAAGAAATCACTGGACAGTTGATGAATAACAAAAATATTGCTCGCTTTAAGCTGGGTTTGCTCCTTAAAAGCGAGCCATTGTTCCCACCGAATCTTTTTGATTTCCTCACTAAATCCGAGTTCTCGTTAAAACAGGGCTCGCTATAACCGAGTTCGACTGTAAAATTTTTGTGCATGCACTATGCAGGCAGGATAGAAGATGCCTCACGTTATCTCTGCCGTGGGCAGGTAAACAGCAGTATCTGCAGAAATGAGTTTTCGAGATAGTTTAAGAAACCGGTTTTGGATTCCATACTAAAAAATAGGGAAATGTTGTTATTTCTTTTTTTTTTCAGCGGAAATCAAATAAGCAAGCTTTTACAATAAAGCTAATGTACAACAGATGACAAAGAAATGCGAAAAATAATTTTTAAAAATGAAAAATTCGCAATTACTGCCCTTTACCTGCTCACGGCAGTTTTCCTTTCAAAGGTAAAATGTAAATTACATTTTTAAAACGCAAAAAATTTTTACACACAAATCGTTGCCTCAGAGCAACATTGAGATATCTTACTATTGTTCTGGGGTTTAGATGTCGTAGGACTATTTTTAATTTAGCACCATCATAAGAAAAGAAAAATATAAAGTGACCAAACAGTGACCGCTAAAATCATGCCCCCACCCTTCCCCTCATGAGGAGCTAGGGGTACAACACTAATGGACTCCGAACAAAAGCTAATTTTGAATAGTTCACATAAGCAGAGCTCCTGCACTTCTTTTCAATTGCATGTAAGTTTTATCATTAATGGCGAAATTCAGGCTATATACGAGTAAAAATAAGCTGTGTGAGGACTATAGGGCTTCTGCACTTCTTTTGGTAGAAATTAAGCCCTGGTCCAAACCCTGAAGAGGCTTGAAATGCTTTAAAAGAATAAAAGCGAATAGTGATACATTTTTTCAGTTTTGAGTAAAACGCGTTTAAATATAAGATCCTAGGTGAGCTTTCATTGAATTTTTTTTAGCGAGATAGATCACACCGATGGGAGGTCACGGGAAGACACTGTGACCTCCCAAAAGTGTCTTTATTCGGCTAATTTTGCCTAACAATTCGGCAAAATTACCATCATTCGGAAAATTTTTGGATTTTCATTCAGTGAAGTTCGAGGCGCACCTGCATATCCTCCTCCATCCCCCGAAATGAAACTACAGTCGAGCCCGCTTATTATAATATTGGTTAAAAGAATATCCCGCTTAATATAATACATTTTTAATGTACCAAACCAAAGTAATGTGTTATTTTAATCCTGGTTAATGGATTATCCGCTTATAAGAACACTTTTTCGTAACAAAATGGCTATTCCACTAAGCGGATTCGACTGAACTAATATCCATCTCCAAACTTTTTTCTGGCTACGCCACTGTACGTGCAGTGCACTTCCAGCGTTCAACTTCGGCTACAACTTGATTACGCTTTTTCCTGCCGATGCGACATTCTAACCAGAGAAAGACCGCAACAATAGGCGGCATCCAGCTAGCCAAAAGAACCGTTGGCACATTCTCGGATTCACTGGCGCAGAGCTTTTTCATTGTGATCGAGAGTTTTTACTCTCCAATATTTACTCTCGCTGCATTGTAAGAGGACTTTGACCTAAACGCCTCAAACAAACAAACAAATGCTATCAAATTTTCTTTCGGCGAAAAAGTAGGGAGGGAAAGCAAGAAATTAGGGAGACGCTAGACGGTACAATAAGGAAAGGGGGGGGGGGAGATGAAGCCGGTTTTAGCCGAAAATGATTAATAATCTTTTCGTCTGTGATGGTTCGACGCCTATGGAACGGCTGTTAAATATTGGTGATATTATTTTTCACGAGAAAAGTTCTCTTCCTCGTAGGCAATGCCGGCGATGAGTGATATGATATGGTTATGAGGATGTTTCAGATTAAAATAATAATAATAATAATAATAAATCGTTTGTACAGTTGAACCTGCTTATAACGAGAGCGAAGGGATCACGATATTTGCTCGTCCTAACCAAGTCCTCGTAAAAAACGAGTTCGTTAAAAAAAATCATTAAAATTCTTACACATTTGCTTTGCTTGTTTTCAATTTCTCTACAGTTTCAAAGAAGTTGGTTAATTCCTTTGAACTGTGTTATTGTGTCTTTCTTGTGCTATTGATGTTTTTTGAGGAAAATTCATTGGTCAAACATCATCATTTTCACCCCTGGCATTGAAAAGTGGTTTAAGTTTTCTGCATATCAAAATACATTGAGTATGTTGATGGTAGCTAATTTTAAAATTGCTCACAATTTTTGTTATCGTTTTCGCGTTCATTGACTTTTCATTTGAAGTAGCTTTAATTTGATTTACATTACAATACAATCGGAAGTGATAACATTGACGTCAACACAAATCTGTAATTTTTCAATTCTTCTCAACTACAAATGAAAAAGAATTCTCTTATCACTTGTTTTATGAATTTGAAACTCATCATTTTGCTGAAAATCAATAGAAAATTTCTGAATCCTGAAAATATTGCTCGTTTTAAGCGGGTTTCGCTCGTTTTAAACGAGTTTTTCTCCATAGACTCAACATTGTACCAACCAAATATTTCTGATTTCCTCGTTAAAGCCGAGTTCTCGTTATATCAGGGCTCTTTCGTCGACTGTACTCATAAAATACATGCAGGGTTGCCAACCTTGGGGAAACAATTTCAGGAGCATCTGTGGTGATTTTGAGGAGCATTTTGAAATTTTGCGGAGCAGCACGGTGTTTTGCCCAAAATTCAATAAAAAAAACCTAAAACCACTTATCCAAAATTGTTTTTCAGCTTTGATAATCATTTTCGGCACTAGCATAAAATAAAAAAAGGCTTTAAACACTATGTCATTCTTGAACACGCTCGGCCGGGAAATGCGGAGCAAAATAACTTTTTTGCGGAGTTGCGGAGTTTTGCTATTCTTGTGGAACAACATCGCAAGATGCGAAGTTGTTGTACATGGTGTCACAGAGAGAGAGAGAGAGGGGGGGGGAGCAGAACGTTCAAAACTTTCTTTTGACACAGGAACCTGTTTTAGAAATAAGAATTTAGATTTGATGACGTCTAGAATCAGTTTCTAGGCGTCAAAATCATATCAGAATATTCAAACTTCTTTATCAAACAGAATTCAAAAATGTTATATATTTCCAGAAGCATACTTAAATCATTTGTAAAGTATACCGAATAAATTGTTCTTAAAAAAACAAAATTGATTGCTTTTTAAAATAACTTTTAAATTTATTCTTCATGTCAATTGTGGGTTTTAGTCACGATGAGTCGGTAAAGAAAAACTTTTGGACACAAACTTTAGGCGCGAAATGTGGCGCCTAGGATTGCAAATGTAGGTGTCTAATCAAGATTTTTTGTCTCAAAATGCTGCTAGCAATCGCTTACTTTGAACACTGATAGGAATCAGTTAAAAAAATGAAAATGTAGAAAAATACAAAAGTAATAACATTTTCGCAAGATATCTCTGCCGCTTACCTCAAAAGTAATCCAAAGGGGACAGATTATAGTTTATTGGTAGTTTCTTCCTCTTTTCTCGAGTTACAAGCAACAAATACGTTTCAAATTTTGCTATCAAGCCCTTTTTCTCCACCCCTCTAGAACCTTAAATCTTAAAAATGAATACCTTGTTACAAATGCCTTTGGATCATGAATGTCTTTTTTTTTTTTTTTTTTGACCTGCAACTTTTCAACCTCTTAAATTAAACACGTTGCGTACCAACTCCTTCATTCTTTAAAACTATTTTTATTTTTCTATTATTGATGATCTTTTTATTAATTCACCTTTATCAGAGCGAAAATAAGCTTTTCCGCTTTGTCATGGTATTTTGATGGTACCATTTTTGTTAATGGGTTTAAAACCTTATCGACATATAGTTCAAGCTATCAATCAAAATAAGAATGATATTTGTTTTTCAGAAGCCACAAACTTGAATTATCTCCAATATTTTTCTCAAACCCTATGACTTCCACGAATCAAGCGTCACTGCGTTTTTGCATTGTTGACGCATTAATAGTATGCGGCGGAAAAAGGGATGGAGGTGGGGGGGGGGCACTTTAATTGATAACCATATCAGAGCCTGCGCGAAGTAATAATTCAAAGATCGCCACTTCCTTCGCGTGGTCTTCAAGCGCGGCGTTGAGTAAACAGCCTCGTTGACGTAAACAGAACGTGCGATGACGTACATGATTAGGCTGTTGTCTCTTAAATTCACTTTGGGATGATAGCAGGAGCGGAAATATTTCTCATTTTAAGGAAATAACTGACAGCAGGCGAGGAACCCTTTCAGGCGATTCCTAGTCACTTGTAACTTTTTTTAAACTCTTTATTTACTGAAACCTTAAGCAGTATTTAAAAAAATGTTTTAACTTTGTGAAAGCGTCTGTCAAGTTGCGACCAATCACCTCATAAAACGTAGATGTTATCACTCGGGGACGGCGACTTCGGGGCTGCTAGCACTCTTCTAACACTAAAGTCTTATACCCAAAAACCCCATAGCGCTGATACCCAAAATATTGTACAAGCAGTTCGGATGATCGAAAATCCTGAAAATCCGGGTATTATGGTTTGTAAGCTAAGCAAATCCTTAAATAAGCAAGACCTACAGCTTTTTTCATAAAAATACCGCTTTTTACAACAAACATAGAATTGTTTTAAAAAGGTATCAAAAAATGTCAATAAAAGTTTTCACCAAATTTAAAAAAAAAAGAATTGGTCCACTGTTTTCTAGTTTAAACACGTCGTGTGTCAGTTAAATAAATACCTTTGTGCATAAAAAGTAAAAAAAGGAATAACAGCGTCAGACTGCATAAACTGCAGATTACTGCGAACACCTGTTTCGGAGTGCAAGGAACCCCCTTTTCAATGCAAAACAAATGAGCTTAAAGATGAAAAGACTAAGTCTGCAAAATGCGCTTTGCATGCGAGACAAAGCTGTGATTTGCTTTTGTTATATGCGTTGCTTGAGAGAGAAAGCTTTGCACGAGACAGAGAGAGAGAGAGAAAAGTATGATGTTTTTTTTTTTTTTATGCGTTGCTTGGGGAGAGAGAGAGTGTGTGTGAGAGAAAGAGATGGGGGAGGGATTTGTTACATGCTTTGTGTGAGAGAGGTATGATTTGTTTTTGCTTTGTATGGGGGAAAAAAATTATCTGTTTCATACTTAGTATGAGAGAGAGAGAGAGATGTTGAGAAATATTGAAATATTGGAGTGCTAGAGAGAGATATATGTGTTGATAATTATTAAAATATTGTAGAGTTAGAGAGCGAAAGAGCAGTTACAATCTTACAGATTGATTGACTCTTGATAGTGTGTTCGCTGTGTGTCTTTTTTCTGTAAAATGATATAGATATCGAGTGCTGCATCTAAAAATTGAAAAACTATACACCAATCAATGATTTCCATTAACAATGTTGATTTGCTCTTTAACACTTTCCTTCGTTTCACAGCTGAGACCTCATCCCTCGCATTTGCATTTATTTCATCCCTCTGTTCGATTCATTCCTTGTGCAGTCTCCTAGGATCTCCATCCACGCTGCTATCATTCGCATCTCCTCTCATGGCTAGACAAAGCTTTTTGTTTACACCTTTTCCCGCCAGACATTGGCTATAAACTACTTTTACACTGCTGGGCGAGAGAAAATCGATGCGGAAGCTCAATTGCTCTTTGAAATGCTTGCATAAATAGTAGCTATTTCAATCGTTAATTGATTCCCAAGCAGCCCCTTGATATAGCGAGATGCTTTGTATTTGATTGCTTCAGCAGTTGTGGTCGTATGTCAGGGTGATGTTGGGATTTTTTTTTCTTTCAAATTGATTTTGTCTAAGGAGAAAATAACAGCTTATTATTGGTTAAGTGAAAAATGATTTTGACTGACCAGGAAACCACACACTGTTTTATTTACATATCAATGCCAAAAGTACAGTCGACCTTCCTAAAAGGCCATTTCACAGTATTTCGGACAAATGTAGAATCCGTAACATGACACTTATTTTGTCACAACTGTTTAATTTACTGTTTGATTTACAAATAATTTTTATTTTAGTTTGTGCGTTAGTAGGACAAACTCAAAATAAAATAAGGTGCTAATCAAACAGTAAATTTATAAGTTACGGCAAAAAAAGAAGTCATGCTACGGATTCTACATAATTGTCCAAAGTACAGTGAAATGAACCTAAAATGAATACGAAGAGACCTCGGTATTTGCTGACATAACCAAGTGCTCGTAAAAAACGAGTTCTTGAAGAAAAAAAAAAGAAAGAAAAGAAAAAAAAAAAAAATCACAAAAATTCATACATACGGGAAAGGGGGGGGACGCATGCGAACATGGTATGTTTTACTAGGATAACGTCCAAACAAAAAATCTTGAAAAAGTCCCAAATAATTGCTGTACCACTCCTACTTTTTGGCCAAACTTTTAGAGCAATGTGCTAGTTTATGTTTTTGTGGTGGCAAGTTCTTTGTTTCAGTAGGTGTCGTATGTAATTTTATCAATGTCTTCTTCACGTAAAGACATGTTTTAAACTAACTAACAAGCTAAACTAAACAATTGCGAATCATTACATGAACATTCAAGTAAATTTCTGTCGATGTTTAAATTTTTTTATTAAATTAAGATTTTTTTTATTTTTGATAGTTTTAAGGATGACGGGGCACTTGTGAATACAACATATTGGAGCACATGTAAACAATTGAGGACATTAAAAAAAAAAAAAAGATCCATAAAGGTAAATAAATATAACCTTTTAAAAAAATCAGAAACACTTCCAGGGACCCCACCCACAATGAAAATAATTCAATCGTGCAGACACTTTTGCTCTGAGAAATGGATAATATTTTTTGAGAAATTAATAAATGAAAATCCTTGTTCTATTGTTTTCAAGGAACACGTATAACCCGTCAAAAAATATATAACTTTTTCAGTGGACATTAGTGGCATGTATGATATTTTCTGTCTTGGGCAGGTAAAAGGCAGTAACTGCATTTTTCTTTTCGTTTCTTTCTTTCTTTTTTTTTTTTTTTTTTTTTTTTTTTGCATTTTTTAATCTATTGTAAGTTAACTTTATTATACAAGCTTGCTTATATGGTTTAAGCAAGAAAAAAAAGCTCGAAAAAAATGTGTAATTCCAACGTTTCCCTACTGTTAGTATTGAATACAAAACGCGCTTTTCAAATATCTCGAAAACTTAATTTTTTGCAGGTACTGCCGTTATTTTTTACCTGCCCACTGCAGAATTCAACCCCCCAACTGCTGTTTTCAGCACTTAGAGCGATTTCAAAACCAGTGGAATTTCAGAATAATTTATTTTAACACATTTGCGGAGAGGAAAACAAAGCTCAGACTACCGTTTATTTATTGATCCAGAAAACAGTTTTCACGCGCAAGCAGGTGATACGAATAATAGAACAGAATATATGTAAACCAGGAAATGTTTTTATTCTGCTCTTCTTACGTAATGGACCCATTTAATTACACAACGCATGTAAAAGGGCTCCGGGAGACGCTTCTTCACTTCACTTCCTTTCTTCGCGTTATATTTTTCCCTTATGAATTTATTTTTCCGCATTCGGAAAAGCGTCAACAAGCTTTCGATCGGCGACAATAGCTGTCCGAAACATCCTCGTGCACAGTGATAACTATGGTACCCTTGATCTATCGCGATTTGTTTTGTAATGGCGTGCATTTTTTTTTAAATATTTCGAAGATATGTTTGAGTGAATGATAGAACGTAATGATTCTTGACAACAATTAGTAGCACGAAATATTTCGCCGTCAAGGATACATTGTTGCTGAAGTGTAAGACAAGAATAAATTATCTTTTATGTGTTTCTCTTGACCGATGAAACAGCATTGTGTGACTCGATTTTAAATTTAATGAAACGTCCGTCTTCCAGCATTTCTTCCCTTTTCCCCCTGTTTTCTGCTGTCAATATTATTTTTTTAAGTGAATTTTTTAAAATGCTTGTTTAAATGCTGGACATTTGTAATTTCCAAGCATGATTTGTAATTTTTCAAAATAGGTTTATTTCTAGCTACTAAAACGGGCTCCACTTTTGGTTGTTTTCCTGTGTTCTCTCAGGGGCGTGCACAGAAATTTTGGGCCCGTCACAGATAGCTTTTACTGGCCCTCCTCCATATTGCTTACCCCTATATTTCACACATTATTTTTAAAATATTGGGCCCCATTCAGGTTCGAGCCCGGGCCAACAGGTGTCCCTTCTCCCCCACTGTGAACGCTCCTGGTTCTCGTTAATAAAACCACTCGGTAAACCGAGTTCGAGTAGCAATTGCTAGTCGATTAAAGGCAGTAAGGGACCCTTTCCGTTTCAACGAGCCCCATTTAGGTAGAAGTCCGAATTGGCTCGGACAGCACACGATCAAATGTTAAAGATGGAAGCACCCTTTATCAATATTTTGAAGTTTAGAACCAATCCAGAAAAGGACCAACTCGCAGCCCCGCACCTCTAGAGGTGGAGGACTTTGTGACCACGAAATATTTAACTTGCCCCTGTCATTATCAGCGACCACGGAGAATCTTCGACCGTCTGGCATTGAACCCGGAACACTCCACTTACGAGCCCAGTGCCATACCGATCAGCTCACCACGGCCCCTTGTTTTCTTGTAATTTATAGTGTGTCAGAGGTTTGAAATGGGGGGGGGGGCTCCCGGTCCTATAGAGAAAACAACAATTTTACGCCCATAAAATCGGTTGACATTTCAGCATATCTACTCGTTTCTGACCCTAAAATTCCAATTGCAATCACTGAATGTGCCACCAAGTCAGACGTGGCTCCAAGGGAGGGGCAGGGGGGGCAATTGCCCCCTCGTCGGAAGCGTCTTGCCCCCCCGTCGGGGAAAATTTAGTATTTCGTCGGGGAATCTGTTTGCTTTGGCGTTTATCGTAAATGATAAAATTTTCTCATATATGAACTAGAAAAAAAAAATTAGTAGAAAAAAGTAGAAGTATCTTATATATATATATATATATATATATATATATATATATATATATATAAGGAAACAAAAATCAATCCCCTTTGAGGCGGCAAGTTTAGCCCGAGCCCGAGTCCGTATAACGTCGTCCAGATGGTGACAAAATATAGCTATTACTTCGGGGGAAATGGTGTGTTTTGATCCTTGAAATTTCTGTTTGTCGATGCAGGGTGTCGATGAGCTGGTTTTGACCTCAGGGTGTCCACTTAGACTAAAAGAGTACCATCCCCGTCCCTGCAGAATGCAGTGGTGATTACCGGTCAGACCTAAGGCGTCGTCATCGGGTTACAAGAGAAATACGTACTGAATGACAATAGCCAGGACGAGACGAGAGGGGATGGGCAGAGCCATAGAAGAGGAAGGGCTAGGTCTTAGCGCCTCGAAAGTAGGAACGGAGGGGGAAAGTGCCAGTGACGTCACTAGGTACACTCGATCTGGGACATTTGTGTTGTGCGTGCGTGCGTAATTCCTCACTCTTTTCCCGTTTTTATGTTATTTCTTGAGGGTTAAGCTTCAAAAAGGAATGAAATACAAGGGTAAATGCTTTGAGTCCCATCGACAAGTTAATAAGCGATACGAAAAACAGTAAACCTAATTAAAATCTACAATACAAATTTTTAGTTTCTCCTGTGTAGTTTTGGATATTCTTTAGACAATATTCCTGTTTTAAAGGGCTAGAAAGCGGAAATTTCGCACAATAAAATTGAGCTTATAAAGAAATGAAAATAATTTACTGTGCTTGTCAAGTTTCCTCTCGTGTGTACATAATTTTGTCAGTTTAGACTTTAAATAATATTAATAACATTGTTATTTCAATCTTGTCTCAAATAAAATGAAAGAGATAAGATTGATATAAGAAATAATTAAAAGATATTTGAATTTCGCGATACCATTTGAATCTAAATACTGCCGATATGTTTCAGAGAAAATTATTTTTTACGAAGTAACTATAACTCTGAACAAGAATCTTAACAAACGTTGTTTTTGAAAACTGAAGTAGAACCTCATTAACCTGGACTAATATAGGATCCAGGTCATCTAGATTGTTTAAAACGACTTAAACAAAACAACCTTTAAATTCAATCAATGTACATAAGTAAAATACTTGAACACAGTAAAAGTTGTATTTTGAATTCAAGAGAATGAAATATAAAGCTGCATTAAAGAAAATTAAAAAAATAAAAATACAGCCTTAAAAAAATACATTATTGTACTAACGCGTTCTTCATTTATACCGTATGTACATTTAAATGGTTTTCCCAGATTAATGGGTGTTTACTGAAATTATTAATCAACATTTTATTCACTTCAATTTATAAATAACGTATTGAAATTTAGCAACGTAAACCAAGTTTAAAGTTTCAATGATTATTGCCAAATTTATAAAGCTAACTTATTTGTAGACTGAAAAATTTCTTCATGTCTGAATTCTACAAAACATTACGTTACAGTAATTAGTTGAAATCTTTCGGAATATTCTACAAAGTTTTCTTCTGTGATAAAGTCCATTTAAAAAAAAAAAAAATGTCGGCGTACCTTTTGTAATCAGAAAGTTTTTCGTTCAAATATCGGATTCTTCCAAATGCTCTTACGCGAGAAAAAAGTTCAACAGCTTTTTTATATGGGTCAGGAAATTAGTCTTCCAATACAGAAGAACAATTACCGTACTACCCCGCATTATTCGGCATGCCGGAAAAAAGCGAGGTTGACCAGCACGCCGAGAAATTCGAATTGTCCGGCATGCCGGATAATTCGGGGTTTATTTCGCATTAAAACAAAAGTAAATTTTCCCGTTCCGGTCCAATCCGGTGTAAGTAAAAAAATAAATAAATCGCGAAAGTAACCTTTTTTCAAAATAAATGTGCATTTCATATAACATGTGCGTGCTATTTATTTATGATAGGACATAACTAATGGATTTAATTACATGCCAATAAAGTAATCAGTTCAGAAACAATCATCGTTACTGCGATTTATTCATATTTTTTTTACATAAAAATATTTTAGGTTCCTTTCAGAGAGGTAAGTTTAATTTTTATTTATTGAAGAGCTATGGTAAATTATTTAGCACTGGTTTAGGGGCGGACTCTTACTGCTTAAATGTTTTCTTACATAGTTTCAATTTAATTTTTATAAAATTATTTGTTATCAAACAATATTTTTCTTGTTAAAATAACAAATGGCATTGTTAGTAAATATTTTCACAAAATTAAACTGTTTGTTAATATCAATAAGATATGAAAAGAATTCATATTCATTTTTAAGCTGATCATATATTTTTTATATTATTATCATTTTTTTCCAAACCTCGATTTTTCCGGCATGCCGGGAAGGACCAGGCAAGTGTTATTGAAAATCTGGTAACCCCCAAATTTTGCGGCATGCCGGATAATGTGGGGTAATACGGTAAATGGCCAAGCTTTTGTACAATCACAAAAACACTAATGTATCTGATTTGAAAGCTTTAAATGATCACACAAAAAAAAAAAAAAAAAGAGAAGAAAAGCTCCTACAAAAATAGATACACGATTGAAATAATCACGATACAGTGCTCATTTTACATGCGAATTTTTAATTATTTTAAGCATGGGGATACAGTGTTCAAGAAATTGTTTAGTTAAATCTATTGAATAATACGTGAAATACACCGCCAACTCAGTCATTTCCAGCCGAGGACTGCAGTTTCGTGCTTATTAGCAGCTTCGGTCACTCGTCTGGTCTGCTAATTCTATATTAGCTACCTGTTTGTTTTGCACTCTTGGCTTCCTTAAGAGGTTTTCCATCTCCAGCTCAGTCACTTTCCTATGCCGGGCTGATGAGTGCTAATAAGCACGAAACTGCGGTCCTCGGCTGGAAATGACTGAGTTGGCGGTGTATTTCACGTATTTCTGCTTTAGCCCTTGCTAATGGGCGGTAATTTACTGAATATACTATTGAATAATATTTACAAAGAAATTTCATGCATTACATCTAGATATTGTAATTTTACGGTTGAAGGAAACTTATTACGGTCTCACAGTGCCGTTAATAAACTTATTAAATATCATTAACTTGCAATGTGACAGGGTTGAACCAAATCCTGCATTAAAAAATAACTTCGTACACCACATTTTATGAAATTTGCCTAGCTCTTTATCTTAACTTTTTAAAATTATTCCTCCAATTATTTATTGAAGCAGCTTCAAATTTAGTATTCCATAAAAAAAAAGCATTTAAAAACAGAAAAAAAGGTTGTATTCTCAATTTTTTGATGTGTTTTGAGCTCTTTGAAAATTTTGAGGGAAAGCTTAAGTTTCCAGAACTTTTTCAGTACTAGGCCATCAGCACGTGAAGGCATTTTCAATACTTTCAAATATAATTACACACAAATATTTTCGATTCTAAAAAATGTGACCTTTAATGTCTACTTTAGCATAACGTGGAGGAAAAATGACCTGCAACTGATCTAGCGCAGGAGCATATTTCTGAAGAAACCCTAGTCAAATGTTATGAGACATTTCCAAATTAAAATCAAACCTTGAAAACAATATTCATATCCTTATTCATAATAAGTGATTTTTAACCTTGTCTGGGATTGGCCTGGGCCCCTTCAACTGCTTCTTTAACAACCCTTGTACAGAGAACAAATTTTTAAATTGTATTTTAGCTAAGGCATACAGCAGTTCTTTGGGCACACACACACTGGATTGTCCCGCGTAAGGCCCCTAGTCCCGCGGAGTGTACCCGATGACGTCAAAAACGAGTTTTCTACTCTCGCTGTCCTTTCGGCGGTGGAAGGGAAAGATCAAAGGATTGAGCTAGCCCTTGTAACTTTTATGGCCCTGGGGGATGGGGGTGGGGGGGGGGGGTTGTCATCGGGGGAGAAAAAACATGCTTCGGAGATTTTTGCTTTCCTATTACATTCGCTAAACAGCTCTTCATCAGCACGTCAAGTGTGCAGACGCAGACCGCACTTATTGATGCGTTTTAAAGTACTTTATTTTCACTCAGAAGTTACAAGTAAGTTATTATTGTAGTTATTTACAACTTTTCTGATTATTGTTGATTATTCTGCAACAAAACATATCGATGAGTAAACGATTTTTTTACCTCATACAAGGAAGTGTACTAAAGTAGATTTAATGTTTTAATTTTTTAGTGCAATGATGTCTTGTCTTCAAATGCTAAATGCAGGAAAAAAATTCTTTGGACTAATATAATAAAAGCAAATAGATGTTTAACATTTTAAATACATTTTTCTCAAAAACTTATATTGATCTTGTTTGTAGGCTGCATAATAGTTTTGTTGGGAATGGAGAATGATTTACTAAACATTCAGGCTTGGCACATCTAAAACAATCATTGGATTATTAAACGTCGGGTTGATAATGCATCGGGTTTGGGTTCTTTTTGAGAAAAATGTTTGGGGGAGGGGGAGGGGCGAACCTTTTGGAAAAGGCAAAATTAAATACATAAATAAGTCATATGTTAAAAGCAATTGAAAACATACATTTTGCTTCCAAATTTATTATTTTTTTTCAGATGTTATTTTGTAGTCGAAACACATGTTTCTAACTTAAAGTAAAAGCTGCGCTTAGCCCAGAGCGCTGTAATCATTTGATCGGACCAAGTCCAATTCAAAAGTCAACATTGCTCCTTCGAGATCGATCAAACCAACTTACAGACTGATACCAGACTTAATCTTGCTTAAGTTTTCTTTTCTTTTTTTTTTTTTGCAAGCTATATTCTTTTTTTTTTAATATGCTTTTTTCAAGTACTAAAATAGTGTAAAAAAGCAGTGTTGCGCAGTCGGAGTCGGACAGATTTTCGAGACAAGGAGTCTGAGTCGGCATTTGTAGGTTGAAAATTCCAAGAGTCGGAGTCATTTTCCCTCAATGCCTGTAACACTGCCAGTGATTGCGGGGTCGGAGTGAGAGTTGGAGTCGAACTGATTTTAAGGTAAAGGAGTCGGAGTTGAATTGTTTGTCAGGGAATTAGAGGGGTGATTAAAAACTAATTGTATCGAAAGCCAATGTGAGCACGAAGCAATGCGTTGTCTTTTCGTTTCCCGCGCTGTTTCTCTCTGTCGACTGCTGTCATTGGTTTTTCGAATCAAAAACAATTTTTACTGTGTATTATCTTAATTTTTGAAAGAGTTTATAACTTAAAAAAAGTTTTGTTTGCCTATTTCTGTCCTGATATTTTTGTAGTTCCAACTACACCTTATAAGGCTTCAAAATGCGGAATTTTATATCTATTTTTCAAAATTTCCTCCGGGGAAGAAATCCCCGGACCCCCTACAATTGGGAATATTTTGTACTCCACTTAAAGCGGAGTCATGTGTGACTTTCTTGATAACATTTCCCCTCTTAAGGTCAATCCAACACAGGACATCAGGGAAAACACATCAAAACACGATCATCAAAAATTAAAGTATTGCTGTATGTATCAGATGAAAGAGACAGACATAGTAAAGGAAAAAAAAAATGCCTCTCTTACACCACCGAGAGAAACGTTGTTAAAACTGCAAAAGGGGCCCCATACCTAAAATAGCTTAGGGCCCCGTTAAGTCTAAATCCGGCCCTGAGTTGGAGTCGGCCATTTTCCCTCCGACTCCGTAGATCTCCAAAAATGGTCTATGTAGATAAATTTTGGGGTAAGACTTTGAATTTACATTTTCCCCCCTTAGTCTGGGAAGTGAATTCAAACTTAAAATTTGAAGTTATGACCTATTTCAACTGGCATGTTCAATAAAAAGTTTGAAACTAATGGTTTTGCATTTTCTAATTATGAATGCTACAAAAACTTTGAAAAATAAACAAGTTAGGTATATAGTTAATTTAAAAAAAAGAAAAACCTTACACAAAAGAAACTAGTGCAATTAATGTTAATCACTTTGATACTTAATAAGTTTGTTTATGGCGTAATATCGTCGGCACTATGCTGAACTACCGAATGTGAAAATTGGCTCTTTTCAGGAGAGCCGAAACAATATTTTTGTCCACCAGACGCTTTAGTTATTTTCAATGTTTTGATTTTTATAAATAACATTAAGTGTAAATCTTATTGTTTGAAGTACAGTAAACTCTCGATTATCCACGAACGGATTATCCGCGAAAGTCTCGGAAAAAGAAAAAAAAATAGTTGAAAAATTTTGTTCTTCAAAAACGCGGATCTGAAATCAATTCGTCCCAGATTTTTTTTCCCTTTCCCACAACAAGTGCTCCTTTTCAAAAAACGTGAAAGTCGGTATGCACGTGCCTCAAGGGAAAACGTTCAGCTGATTTCGGTAAAACACATGTGTTTACTGAAGACCCCTAGTTTATCCCCTAAGGAGCGTACGACATTATCCTTATCTGTTCCGATTGAGAAAGGTTAGGAAAACGCCTACAGGTCTTCTGGGAATTCTCTGACAGGGGTGGTCTTTTTTGTTGTGGTCACTGTTTTCACTTCTGGGCTGTTGAATGTTTTAGGTTGACGGAAAGTTCCTACTCATGATTTAAATTTTAGTTTATTTTAGTTCTGTAGAGCTTGAAATACAAATATTTTTTAATGTTGCCGCATCTCTTTTAAACGTTTCACGTTTTATTTACAATACAATCATTCGCAAGCAAAAGATAATTTCTGTCTTCTTTACCTCTGGTTTTAAACCTTTTTCGCATTATCCGCGACTTTCGTTATCCGCGGTACTTGGGCCACTAATTCCGCGGATAATGGGGAGTGTACAGTAGTAATAGCCCTTTTTGAGTACTACGGCAAACCATTGAATTTGAAAAACGAGATTCGCGATTTTTCACCTTCGTTTGTACCGAGTTTAGCATAGTGCCGATCATATTATCAAGTTTCGGTTTTTTTTTTTTTTTGGATTACACAAAACACACACACACACACATTACTTTTGTTTAGTACATTTCAAAAACTTAGAACCAACGGAGAGGAGTTGAAGTCGGACTGATTTTGAGGTAAAGAAGTCGGAGTCAGGAGTCGAAAGTTTAAAAATTCAACAGTCGGAGTCAATCATTTTCCCTTAAAATCTGCAACCATGCCAGTTCTTGTGGAATCAGAGTCGAAGGCTCTTTCCCGAAGTCGGAGTCGGTCATTTTTCTTCCGACTCCGTAGTCTTGCTTAGAACTGCTGGTGTGATTATTCATTTCAATAATTTAAATCTCGCTCACTACATTTTTAACTTTTATTTTCTATTTCAAACATGCTTAGGCGGCCCACACATTTTCCTCCAAATAGCTGTGATTTGTACGATGATATTTAAAATCTAGGAATGAAATATGTTTGCGGTCCCTATGAAACTATCATGATTATTTATCTAATTAGCCCGGTTGACCGCCGGTTCCATCCACCACCAGCTAGGCCTAATCGATGTAGACCTTTTATTACCATACAAATTAATTAAAAATCGTAAAAATTTGCACCTTTTCCAATTTTTTTAGCGCAAAATTTTTACCCATTTCCAGTTTCTATTTGTTATCAAATAAAATACTTGTAATGGGTTTTAGCAAAATAGGCTCTTCAAAAGATTTTCAATTTTTTCTCTTGATTCTGCTTTTGCGCTAGCAAAACTTAGTAGTTGTAATCGTTTTCCCTTTTCCATGCTTTCCCAAGTTATCCCCGAAAAATAACATAATGAAAGAAAATATAAATAAATTTAATTTTATACATGTTCTGACTCGCGAGGTTCATCTTAATATAAAGCTAGGCATCGGGCTCAAGTTTCTTTTGAATTTTTTAACTTAATATTAGTTGCTCTTCTTTTGTTTGCTTAATATGTGGGTTTCTCTGCTCCTCAATAAATATTTTGAGCTATTTGATGAGCACCGCTATAACCTTGAGCCCTGGAGTTTCCCTCCGTAAATTTGTGTGTTTATAAGGTTTGATTACGGAAGGGGGGGAACCCTCAGTATCTTAATTGGTCACTAACCCCATCACCCTAACGTTGCCGAACATGACCTAAAATTGTGTTTTCGATACTTTAATTTTAAAACTTTTTCGGGGGTGCACCTCGACTCTCACTCTATATAAAATACCATTACAGATCGACTAAAAGTTCGTTTATTCGACTTCAATTTCTTAAAATTCTTTGGTGGTGAGCACCCAAATCCTTCTCTCCATGAAATTACCGAAGATCATCTAAAATTGCGTTTTCAGAGCTACAATTTCGAAAAATTTCCGGGGGAGAACCCCCGGATCCCCCTAATTTCTACAAGCACATCTAAATTCCTGTTGTTAAGTTTCTTTCTCTGCATAAAATTCTGTTGAGCACACATTTATAATGATTTTACATCATAGTCAGACTTTTCGTCAATTCCTGATTCTCAGACATTCTAGTTTATTGATCTCGCGATGACCCTGCTCACAAAAACCTAGTTTCATGTTTTTCATTTTAAATTTGATTTTTTTCCCTACATATTTCATTTTATCTATTTTAAGTTTTTTATTTTTTGCCTTTAATTTTTATAGGGAATTCGTGTTAGAAGCAAAGAATGATTAGTTTCTTTATCACTTGAATTGGAGGGGGGCAGAACCTGATTACCGCAGGGGCATGTGGGGCATAGGCCCTTCCTCTTAGATTTCTGGGGGGGGGGGCTAAAATCCCCTTAATTTATCATGTTAATTAAAAATAAATAATGATTTCACTCAGAATCTAGAGTACAATGATATCATTGATAGTTTTGCAAATGCCAAAACAAGGAAAAAATCTATTTGTTGTTAAAAATTCGCCTTAAAAGTGTGATCCCTTTGCAAATCAGAAAACCACTCCAAATTCAGTCTGTATTTACTATTAAAAGTTATATGATAGATCATTTTGGTATTTACAGTTTACTGCAAAGTTTAACCACATTTATATATTTATCGTATACCACTATATCTCTTCTACTTTTTAAATGTATATATTACATTGTGATATGAGGTACCACCAAATTTAGTACGGTTGTGTAAAAATGCAAGTATCGAAATATTTTATTCCCTCAACATATTAAAAAAAACTGAAATGGGGGGGGAGGCACAAAATGAATTTCCTGAAATAGAAATGCGCCCCATGTCCAGTGTCAGGATGATCAAGCTCTGGGGGGGGGGGAATCTTGCAAAGTAAAATTTGGCTATGCCCCCCTGTCGGGCAAGTTTGCCACCCTGTCGGGGATTTCCTAGCGCCACCACTGCACCAAGTAGGCAATTTTTGACACCGAATCACAACATACAACAAATGCTAAATGAACAATTTCATCGCCGTGACACTTTTGTGTGCGCATCTTTGAGCAAAGTTTATAAAATATTCCGCTAATGCTAAATGAATGCCTGTCGCCGTGACACTTTTGCGTTTGAATCTTTAAACATGAATTGGAATAGTATTATACGAAAACTAAATGAATAATTTCTATCGCCGTGACACTTTTGTGTGTGCATCTTTGAGCCGTGATTCACAATATGCTACTAATGCTAACTGAATAATTTTCATCGCCGTGACACTTTTTCGCATTGTGTGCGAAACTGTAAAGTTCAGGTGGAAGGGATTTTTACAGGGATGCACCGAATACTATGGTAAACACACTGGTAGTGTGACCTGTGCTTCAGTAGTGGCCACTTCCATGGTTTATATTTGAAAAAATAGGATTCCAGGTCCCCCAGTGGGTTCAAAAGTGCATCAAACGTGCAGGAGGTAATACCAAAGAATTTGAATCCATTGGGAAACCTGGAATCCTATTTTTTGAAATATAAACCTTGGAAGTGGCCACTACTGAAGCACTCTGAAGCACTGGCCATTACCGGTTTCTGTTTTTAAATTAAATTAAAGTGGAAAAAGTTTTATTTATTTCGTTTTTTTTTGGGGGGGGGGATGCAAATGCATCCTAAATTTATCTGCTGCTAGTATAATTATTAATTTGAAGTACTACTTATTTAAAAGAACTCTTCATTCTTCAGCATGCCCCCCTCCCATCAGGTTCGGATCTGCATTCCCGCAGTGCGGGGGGGGGGGGAGTCATGTCCGTAAGGGGCCCAACGGCCCAAGAAAAAAAAAAAAAACTATCACTTAGATTTGTTAATATTGCAAATATACACTGCTGTCCTCTGGGAGGGACCCTACAGATTTTGTTGCAGACGGGCCCAAAATTTATAGAGCTGGGCTTGCCCCAAACCCCGAATGGTAATCCGTATCCGCCCCTGAAAGAATTCCTTCTTGGCTGGATTGCTAAACCGCCAAATGGCTGGTTATAACTTAAAAATACCAACCGTACAGAAATATTAATTCTCGTCTGCTGGTTGGAATAATGCTTATTTTCGTAAGCGGAATTCGTGGAATTCTCGCTCACAAACGCAATCTCACATATTTAGCAGCAGCATTACAGAGTTCGGAAACCTTGCGGGTGCATTCCTTTTTATCTCTTTTGTTTCCTACGGGTTGCTTACTGCGGGTGCTGAAAAACAGGAAATCGCTCGACAATTACGCATTTCTGCGAGCTTTCAGAACGGATGCTGCCTTGTTAAGCTAGCACTGGATCCGTGGGCGTTCCTTGAATAGGTGTGCAACGAGGTTTTTTGGCGCGAAAAGTCTCGTCTTTCGAACTTCTCATCATCAGGTATGCGTAGAAAAACAACGGAATTGTATTTTCGTTCCACAAAGGAAAAGTGAAGTCTCTTTTGCGGATAGAAGTGAAGTGTTTTCCTCATAAATGTCACTGGAAATAACGGATTGCGATCCTCCCACCCCCCCTTTTTTATGCGTCTGGGTCTCGTTCTCATTCACTGTCGTGATGGATGTGGGCGTTCGCGACAAATTAGAAGTCCGCCGTTGTCGGCAGTCAGTTGAAAAAACATGTTGCTAAATAAAGGGAAGCGAAGGAAAGAATGGTTTCATTTTAGGAAAACAGTATTTTAAAAATCAAACGGCGCGTGAGAGTTGTTTTGGCGTGGATGAAGAATTAGTGTATACCTTTTGTTTCCTAGTTCATTAAAAGGTCCTCTTTTTACTTCCTCTTACAAAAAAGGAAGTACTGTATTCGCGAAAAAATTTTCACTCATAAATCGACCTTAATTTCCATTTTACTCACCCCCGAATGAATATTGAGTTTTTTTTTTCGACTCGACCACACGTGGATAAGTGCATAAGAACGTATAGACGCGAAATATCCATTTTGACGATTCCCGAGTTAATTACAACGAGTTTTCTCGTGACATACGTATGTGCGTACTTGCGAATATGCGTATGTATGTCGCATAACTAAGAGCGGTATGTCCTAGAAAGTTGAAATTTGGTACGTAGACTCCTAGTGGGGTCTAGTTGTGCACCTCACTTTTTGGTTGCATTCGGGTGTTTCTAAAAAGGTGTCTTTTGCCCCTTTTTGGGGGGAAATCATTGTTATTTTCGATGTAAACTCAAGTGGCGTTATGATTTGGCGGCCACTTGGTGATACATCGTCAGTATTTTGATCGCCAAGTTTTGCCGCCAACTTGGCGACAAATTTTGCGGATTTTTTTTTTTTAAACCTGGTTTTAATTTAGCCACTGGTGGTGATATTTAGAGAGTAAACTATTGAATCACATTAAAAATGCCAATCATGGTGAAATTACATTAAATTGGAGTAAAAGGCAGTCATGTGATGCACACATCAGCTCGTTTTCAGCGGTGAAATGGAGGCATTGTTGGACTGCCATTCTCGTGATGCTAACGAAATAGAACTCGATAATAATTTTTATTTTTGCCTTTAGCAGGACCGAGGTGAGCCTTTACCCATCAGCGATTTTTCCTATTTGCAGAAACATTATGGTCATGAGGAAAAGTAAAAGATGTAAAAATGAATTCGCAGTTCCAGAGCTTGGATACGCCACATCACGGTGATTTAAGAAATTAGCCAATGAGGTTAAACATTTCAGTTTTGCGCGAACGAGGCAGATGTCTCATCGGATAGGTGTGAATGGGTGTGTCTTTGTTTTACCTCTTACAGCAGCCATTGGATAGAGACAGAAATGTTTCTTACACTTTATCGCAGTTGCGAATAGCTGTTTTAATTGAACTTGTTTACTACTTTATTATGAAGCTATAAAATTTGAATATCAAATCAGGAGTTTAGTCAGTATTATTATTTTTAATCTTCTCCAAAGACTTATTTTGAATTGTTAAAATAGGATGGGGACTGGGGACACAGAACGCATTCATCTCTCACTCCACTCTCTCTTTTTCTCTCGCTCTACGTGTACACACATCAGGGGTGCGCCCTCCTACAGATGGCGCACTGAAAACTAAAAAAATACCATCTAACCCCGCCTAAAAATTTTAATGGTGCATTCTGCACCATGGCCCTCCTCCCTGTTAAGTCATCTCTACACCAGTGGCGTAGTGAAGGGGAGGAGGAGGGGGCTGGGAGTGAAAACATCCCCCATAAATGTAATTTCTAATACAGTATTTTATGCATATGAAAGGGCTCACCCCCCCCCCCCCCTCAGAAGGTATTTTTCATTAAAAAAAAAAGAAAAAAAAAACCCTCACCAAAAGGTATTTTTCATCAAAAAAAAGAAAAAAAAACCTCCAGAAGGTATTTCCATCTGCGCTAGTACCCTACACTCACATGAACATATGATGGTGATCCCATGAGGTACGAACACGAATGTGAGCAAAGGGCTGTCCATAAATAATGTCACGGGATGATGAGGAGGGAGGACAGTTTGAAAAGTGTGGGGGAAGCTGTAACGAGAAGTGTGGCATCACGCATTTTTTTAAGAACATATGATGAAAAGTAACGTGATACATGGTAAAGAGTTTCGGGGGTATGGTGAAGGGTTACACTTTGAGACACAAGGAGGGAGGGGGCAAAAAGTGTTGAAAAACGTGTGACATCATCAGGGACAGATACAAGGGAGGGGCGATCGCCCCTCCTTAGAGGGACTCTCCATCGGTAATTTTTCGAAAATGAAATTTACAAAATGCAAATTTAGACGAGTTTCATCGATGTTGGGAGAAGGGGGGTTTTTCCCAGAACTGTTTCGGATAAGTCCAAAATCTTTGTGATCAATATTTTAAAAATCAGTATACATAGTAAAAGTAAGTAATAAAAATAATCGCCCCGCCCCTCCTTTGAAAAATTTCTGGATCCGTCCTTGGACACCATTTAAGGACAGCCGCTAAGAAGACCTCAAGCAAGATTTTTTTCTCTCAACTTTTGCAAATTTTGGCGGACCATAAAACAAATTGAATCCTCCCTGTTACCATAATCCATCTTTAATCAAATAAAAAAACTAACAAACTTGTTTCTGTTTCCATTACCAAAACGATCATTACCTGCGCTTAAATACATAATCTAGCAGCATGACATCCGACATCGGCTGCGGTCCCTTTCACAGAATTCTCCGCATTCTAAACACAATTCATACCCGAATAAATACGGCGGGCTTCATTAATGTGGATCCTTTCCAAGTATGTGCAGTCGGTGTGAGGATTCCGGGGCCGTTAATAGTTGGTTGTGCATGTGATAAGCAACGGGATCAGATTAAAGTGTTGACGTTTGCGTCCGCTCCTCTTAAAAGGCTCGATTTAAATTACGCTCCTCTGCCATGTTTGACTTCGTATTTTATTTTCCGGGATTGCTTTATTTATCCTCCTTCTTTTAACCCCCGACGCAAAAAGGAAGGGGGTTATAAGTTTGACGTGTGTGTGTGTGTGTGTAGCTATCTGTCTGCGGCACTGTAGCTCCTAAACCGATGAAGCGATTTTGATCATTCCTTTTTTGTTCTAAAGATGATTTAATCGAGAGTGTTCTTAGCTAGTTTTCATCTTTGTACGACATTAACTCCCGCAGGTATTGATTAAAAACTGCGAAAATAATATATATTCGCAATTTTTGTTTTGAAAACCTACTCACACACTCAAAATATTAGTATCAATCGAAAGAACGAACTTTTCTGCGTATGATGAGATTTGTTTGGAACTTGCAAGTTACATAGAACTCAAATTACAACCTTTTTCAATATTTTTTTTCTGCAGATTTTAAATTTCAAGCGATTGGTTACGGTTTCATTGTTGGCAATTAAAGATCTTTTCTGGTTTACCCCCGCCCCTCCCCGCTTCGCCGACGCTAAACTTTCCTTCCCTCTCTCTGATAAAGTCCCCAAAATACGAAAAACTGTAATGGGTTACGACCGACCGGGGGGGTACCGACACTATTTTTCCGAAAATAAAAAAATAAAATGAATAATTAAATATATTATTAAAAATATATTTATATACATATTTGATGATTAAAAAGTCGCATATAATATAAGTACGAAAAGTAATCGTTAATAATTTGCCAGAGTACTGCTCCTTAATTCTATTTGATTCCAAGACGGCGCAATATTTTGTAGTATTTTTTCAGAGAAGTTAAGCATTTTTCTGTTTCAAAATCTGGCAACCCTGCCACCGAATTCTTATCAATGGCTCCGTAATAATAAAAAAGGCAATTGAGAATGCATATAGTTAAATATGTCGTAATATTTACTTGTCTGTCTGAAAATATAATATTTTTAGCCTTAAAAAGGAAGAAAAAAACAAAGTGAAAGCCACACATGACTTAAAATAAGAGAAGATATTTTTTGGGTGTTTTGCCGACGGAAAAGTTCATTTCACCATTTTTCCCTTTCGCCGACACGAAAACCCCAAATATTTCAGAAGGTAAAATTGAAAGGGAAAGCAAGGGGGGAAAAAAATTTCGGGTAGGTGAAAAGTAGGGGACACCTGTTATCTGTTGCCAATTTCTATTTGTTGACAGATAAAATATTTGCAATTCATTTTTGTACATAAGAAAGACTTTTAAAAGGATTTTCAGTGCTTCCTCTTCATTCTACTTTTGCATCTAGCAAATTTTAATTGCTGTGATTATCGTTCCTTTTCCGTGATTCCCATCTCATCTGAAAACGCTTAAATGTATCTAAATTTTACTTGTGTTCTGACCCGCGAAATTCATCGAAATGTGAGGTCGGCAATCGGGGTCGGGTTTTTTTTAAATGTACATTTATATTTTAATATTCGTTCTTGTTTCTATAGAAGACTTGATCTTGTTCTCTGACGTGGTTAATTTTTGTAACTTTCTTCCTTAAAGAAACGTCACCAATTAATTGATCTTCGACATTCCCGGTTTTTTTTTTTTTTTCCCCCTCCAAGGTTTCAAATTTGTGGCAAACTACTAGAGTAAAAATGATTGCAGACTTTTTTGTGAAACAAAAATTCTCAAATTTAATTTTCACAAAAAATAATAATTGCAATTACAATGGAGAAAAAATATAAATTACAAGTAGATGTAATCAAAAAGTGTTTACAAAGAAGATTTTTTTTCCCCCCCCAACCGGTGTACATCACTTGATTTCGTTTTCAGAATTTAGTGAAAGGCTCGGAACATCTTTACTAATAATGAAGCTGAAAGTCTGTCTAGATGTCTGTGACGCGCATAGCGCCTAGACCATTCGGCCGATTTTCATGAAATTTGGCACAAAGTTAGTTTGTAGCATGGAGGTGTGTACCTCGAAGCGATTTTTCGAAAATTCGATTTTGTTCTTTTTCTATTCTGATTTTAAGAAAATTTTACCCAGCTTTTTATCACAACGTGGAATAGTACATTACGAAATTATCATAATGTGGAACTGTAACATAGGCGAGACATTTAACATAGCAAATTGGCGAGAAATTCATCATCCATTATTTATAAATATACAGGCGAACCAAATAACCTTTTAATTTTGTACTACGGGCAAAGCCGTGCAGGTATCACTAGTTGTGAATAAAACGTGATACAGTCGGAGGGAAAATGACCTACTCCAACTCCTGAAATTTAAAAGCTTCCCACTCCAACTCTCCAAAATGAGTCGGAACTGACTCCACGACTCAGTAGCCCTAGCTGAGTAGCAAACTCGGTGAAAAAATTACCGACTTCGACTCTTGCAAAATTAAAGCTCCCGACTCCTTTACCCCAAAAGCAACCCTATGAGCCGGATTTACAGTTTCGGTAGCCCATCGCTGTGCATTTTTTGGGGCTTCTTAGAGGTGAATAGAATTACGTACAAGTCTTTTCGGTCCCGATGTCATGGGGCCCCCTCAAATTTGCGACAGTTGTGACGTGGTAATTCCGCCACTAGGCCTGGGCCGCCAAGATCCCTCTTGTCAGTTTGGTCGTCGGACCCCACTGTTCCCATAAAACTTATACTACTTCAATTCCGAGTCGGGCCCTCCAAGGGCAGGGCCAGTAGTTTCTGTCTAGGTGGACAGGTCCTCTTTTTCGTCGTGAATCAGCCCAAGTCCGACTCCGCAGTTTTGGTCGAAACAACTCCGAGATTTACTCCGGAAATATGTGCATGTTGAGAAAGCGGTTGTGGAAAAACTTCACGTAATATCCAGTCGAGAGGTTTGCTTCGAAAGGAAGAGTTTTTTTTCCTCTATCCCTTTCTTTTTCTTCACAACAAATCTGAGCAGACTTCAAATGTCGGTTTCTAGGTCACAATCTCGAGTGTAAAGAGATGATCCGATCTTCAAGATAAACTGATCTTTCTTTTTTTTACGTGAAGTCTGCGTCTTAGTAGAGCAAGGTCCGACTTTTTTTGAAACCACGCCCAACATCAGAAAGGAAAGATTGTTTTGTGACAGTAAGATGGCATGCGTTTTGTTACTCGATTGTTTCCCCGCATATCTTTATTGTACTTGATTATTACTTTTTATAATGACTTCTATTAGCATTGTAGTCACGCAGCTGCATTTGCATGTTATGACCTGGAACAATTGCGATACAGACCACTCGTCTTGGATTTCGCAATTGACACCTCGTTTTAACAACGTGCGTTTTGACTTCTGTGCAGTTATTGAGAGTAGGATTAAAAAAAAAAAAAAAAAACATCCTTGTATCTAGCGTGAAGTTTCGCATATTTTCCAAACGTTTCACTAAAATATTTTTTTTAAGTGAAATTTTTTATGCAAGGGCTTTGAAACTCTGATCCGCAAGCTTTTTTGTGTGACGTAAGTGATGTAATTGTTTTTTAACTGTTGCCAAAAGCAATGAAAAATAATAGTAATTTTGCGTTGAAAGACTTCTGCTATAAAATTGTTGCCAAAAACAATGAAAAATAGTAGTGGTTAAAAAGTTTTGTCAATAAATTTATCAAATTGATTTCAAGGCTGAACTTACATACATTTGTGTATTTTGGGTATGACTTCTCAAACAATACAGGTTTTTGAATTATTTTTTAAATTCAAGTCAAGTGATCAGTTTGAAAGCGTCATTCACATTGCTTAAATTCAGCCTTGAAACTAGTTTGCTAATTTTTATAAACAAATTAACTTTATAGTTACTATTATCTTTCATTGTTTTTTTTGGCAACGATTAAATAGTGGACTTTGAGTAGTGTTTGAATTCCCCACCAACAAAAAAGTGAAATGTTGAAATTTGACGTTTCTTTCGTGCTTTATATTCAGCGGAAATCAAATAAGCAAGCTCGTACAACAAAGTGCAACGGATGAATATATACAGTGGCGTACCTAGCATGAATGACGCTCGGAGCGATAATTTGGGATGTCACCTCCCCCCCCCCCCCCAATAAACGAAAAAAAAAAAAAAAAAGATTTTATTAATCTATGTAAGCATGAAATTCATTTAAATTTCAGCCGTAAGTGCTGACAATATGAACCTAATCCTGAGTATAGAATAAACTCCATGATTCGAGGTGGAAAGGAGGGGGTCCGGGCGTATACCCCCGAAAATTTTTAAATTTGCAGTTTTAAAAATGCATTTTAGCTTCATATTTTAAAGAAACTTGCAATTCCACTCTGGGTGTCATCCCCCCGACGGGTGACACCCGGGGCGGACCGCGCCTTCCCCCCTCGTAGTGACGCCACTGATATATAAAAAAATTGTATATATCCATGGCATTAGTACTCCAACACTTTAAAATTACTTTCTAATACTCCCATTTGTCTGTCAAATCGGTTGTTGTGGGCTGATTTTATTTTATAACTTTGCTGAACGAAAACACCAAATGAACTTGATATTTTACGTTTCACGCTTCATCTAATAATTTTTTAAAGAAGAAAATGATCGCATTTTTAATTCATTGTCTATACGGTAAACAACAGCACTGGCGGTAAAATAGAGTGTGCAGCAAATTTAGAAGTTTCGTTTTATAGTGATTAACTGCTTAGTTTTTATGACAATGATCATTCGTAAACATTTTGGTAAACAGCTCCGCAGACGGAGAAAATAGGCTCTTTAGAAGGTCAATCGTCAAGGTAAATTGCATAAGATTAATTATCAAGGACACTATTTAAGACTTTTTTTCTCCCCGGGATTCGTACATTTTTGTGTATCCAGTCATAAGAGTTTGAAATTCGGTTAGAATTTATTTTTTCTTAGTTGCCAGAAAGCTAGAGCGGATACAAGGGAGGAGCAGGGGCGGTGAAGGCGATCGCTCCCTTGAGGCTAAATAAAGGAATTTTCTACCGGCAGATTTTCGATAATATAATCTTCAAAAAAGCGTTTTGAAATGATCTTCAATGATGTCAGAGAAAGGGAAGTTCGGTGGGCTCTCAATTAAAAAGTTTCGGAATTGAAGTCCTAAAGCAGAATTGAAGTTCCTAAAAATTGCAGGTCATCTTTTACGTTAGGGGAAGGGATAGGTTCGGAACTTTAGTGATTCGTTGTAAAGGGCAAGAACTAAATATTAATCTTCCGCCCCTTGAAAGTTTTTTGGATCCGCCCGTGCTAAAGTGCTTTGCTTAGGCGTAATTTTAAATATTTCAGGCAGGCTGTCCCTCATTGTGAAAGAGGTTCGAGCTGTTATTTCAGCAATGAACCTAATCCCTCATAATTGAGTAGATTGTTTCTATTAGAAATGTGTTATTGCTATGTTGTGGCTTTGATGTTTGTGCAAAAAAAAAAAAAAAAAAAAAAAATCTGTACAAAATATAAAGTTAGTAAAAAATAACGACTAGTCGTAAAATTACGTCGTCGAATTATTTTTTTGAACGAAAAGTTGAGGATGAGGAATAACGACTGGATGTATGAAGTCGTAGTCTTCAAACTAAAAGTTTGAAGTGGTAAAATATGACTAACGACCTTACTTCAAACCCGGGGGCTGCGGCGCATGGAGGAGGTAATGCTGGTTCATATTAGTCTTAACATTCACACATTTATCAGCTATAAACTTGAAACCTAGCTCTAGAGCTCTAGGGGGGAATTCTGTAGTGTCTATGGTATCACCCCTGAGTGAGGGAATTATCTTTTACATTTCTTTGGTATAATTTCTATAGTTGATGCAAACCTGACCTGTAGCATTGGGAAAACACAGCATTACGACGCTGCCAGGCAAGGCCGTTTCCAGAAATGTTTCAAGGGAGGAGCAATTGATTTTTATTTCTTACTTTTTATTTTGTAAAATGTATACAGATTTCCAAAAATGATTACAAAGGTTTCGGACTACAATTCCGGAACATTTCCGGGGGAGATTACCCAAACCTCCCTTCTAAAAGATCATTAAAAAACGTTTAAAATCACCTAAAATAACATTTTTTGAACTTCAATATTGAAAAATTTCTGGTGGAGAGTCCCTCAGGGAAGGGGCGATCGCCCTCATCGTCCCTCCCTTGTATCCGTCCCTGCTGCCAGGTTAGGTTTGCCCCAGCTGTAGGGGTGATTGTGACTGGGATGTAACTAGAATTCTCGATTTCCGATTCTAGTTATGCCAGAAAAGCTGATCTAATTCCTTTCAAGAAAACGTGACTTTCTTTTATTTCTGTTAAGGTGATTAATTCCAGTTACTCCTGTTCGATAACATCGACGGTAATATATTAAAGAGGCCTTGCAATTGCGGTTTTTGTACTCCGTGGTCTCGCTTCAACTGCTCTATTCTGCGAAACCAGATGTTAAAAACTCATTTAAGAAGACAGGCAAGATTCTTACAGAGCGCATCACCTTGAAAGTTTGCTTTAAGTTATGTTCTGTAGTGTCGAGCGAAAATGTAGATAGGATAAAAACACTTTTTATTCAACTGAACTTAATAGTGTTTATGACTTTTTATTGCGTTACGTTTGCTTGTCAAGTTATTTGAGGCTGTGAGAAGCAAAGGGATGCAAGTGGCAAAATTAAAAATTTGGAGGTAACCAGTATACATGGTAGGTGAACCTCTCCTCTGTCTTGGGGCAAGAGTTGGTATTACTAGCCCTGGTATTTGCTGCTCTACAGCATGATTTAGAAAAAAAAATTCAAGGAAAGCCTACCTAGGATGTTATCTTTAAATGCGTTTTACTCAAAACTTGAGAATGTCCACTTACATCCCTTTGCTTCTCACTGCCTCATTTAATGTTTTCTCCATACCAAAAAGAGGGCAGACTTGCTTTCAGATAAAAGAGTACTTTATTTCAATTAAAAAGGCAAATTTTTATAGAAATTTCTTGATGGAAAAAGTGCTTTTTTTCATGTTTTGAATACTACAGTGCTGGCCAAATTATTAGACTAAGATGTGTTAAAAGCAAATTCTTTATTGATTACATAACTATAGACACATTAACGAATAGTGAAATAATTATCTAATATTTAGTATGCATTTCCTCGTTCTTGATGAGAATTTTAAGTCTTTTTGGCATACTTTTCACAAGGTTTACACCATTTCTTAACTTTTTAAAAAAGGAAGTAAAAAATTGTTTATACTCGCTATTATATCTACTCACATACTCTCTAATTACCTAAAACTAACTTTATATATAACAGAACACACCAATAAAAAGAACTAGTGAACTATTTAAGCTGATTGAGGTTATGTTCCTGGTAGGTAGATAAACAAAGAACATAAACAAAGCAGACTGTTGCCACCTGCAAACATTAAATTATGGTAAAATAATGTTATAATCAGTGTACAGTATGTACTGTACCTTAACAGTAAAATAAATAGTATTTTAGTACAAATAGTGTACAAAAAAAAAAAAAAAAAAACTCTTTAGTGTAATAATTTGGCCAGCACTGTATATGCACAAAACCCAAGTATTTTGCAGTTGAAGGCCTCGAGGCAAGATGTGATATGCTACATGATGTGAATTTTTCAGTAGGCCAATTTCCGACTTATAAAAAATATTTCTAGAATTTTTCACCGGTATTATACATTCTGCAATACTAAAAGCATATATGTTTTTCTCCAAATGACTCAATCCATTACCATGTTTATTCAATTTAAGTTATGAGAAACAAAAATTTCGATTAATAAGTCACTGCTTGTGGCTTGACACATTTCTGCCCCGAGCCTTTCAATTGTAATAATTTTTTTTTAACAATAGATCTTTTGATGCTCAATCAAAAAACGATATCCTTATAACTAGGCTTGCCAGATTTCTGAAATGCTCAACGGGACACCAGAATGACCCCCCCCCCCCCCCTCCGCTTTGCTAGTGCTCAAAAGGGCCACTGACTGATTTTCTGAACTCACCACTGGCTGATTTTGGTGTGTTTCATGGGCAGCGGCGTACGCAGACAAATCAGTTCGGGGGGAGGGGGGGGGGGCTGAGCTCGAAAGTCTTTGAGCTGGGGAGGGATACTTATGAACTGTAGCTAAGAAAAGTTCATGTATCGCTTTTCTGATATCAATACGAATGTAAGATTTCAAAAATACATCATAAAAAAAAACTTGTTCTTTATTATAATTTTTATAATTAATTTTGAAAATTTCGGGGGGGGGGGGGGGCTGTAGCCCTATCAGCCCACCCCTTGGGTACGCCACTGTTCATGGGGTAGCTTATTCTCAATGCTATGAATAAATGATTACTAATTATGAACCTGAAACAAGTTTTTAATAAAAAATGACACAAGCAAATAAAATTGGAGCATTTCACTTCCGAGATGTAAAGATGGAAATATTCACGATTTACTTAAGTTAGAAAAAACGCTTTGAATTAGGAATAAAAATTAACAATATTTAAATATACTTTTCATTTTATAGGACTTTTGGACTTTTTTTTTTTTGCTTTTAAGCTGCTTTGTAAAAATCCTCACAAGCTAATCCGGTATTAATTTTACGAGTCAATGTTACGATTGATAAAGTAATTATCCTAAATAATCCTTCACAGTTAACTATTTTTAGACCTTTTTAGTCATTTATAATCAAATTTATCTTTTTCCCGGACGTAAAGTAAACCGGCCGGGACACTGGGATTTTGTTTGAAAACCGGACGTCTGGCAAGCCTACTTATAACTGACAAAATTCAGATCTATTTTCAAATCGAATTCTAGTGGATAAGGGAATTGAGGGTTCAGTTACAAGACAGTGAATCGTAAGTTTTGCTTTGCTTTATGTAGCATGAATCTTTAGTTTGCTTTTGTAATGACGTTTTGTTAAAACTTCAAAGGAGCAGGAGGGCCAGGGTTCTAAAATATCATGATATTTTGATATATATCGGATATTTTGGTATACAGTCGACTCCCGCTACAACGCGATTCGACTTACGCGAAATGGCTATAACGCGAGTTTTTCCCGAGTAACGAATTTTAGGGCTAACGTGAATTCGTCGTTCGCAGTACGAATTTTTTTAGGAAGGAAGTATCGATTTCTTTATTGGGTCCTAAATATTAATTTCGTTATTATATTTTATCCCTATAATGTTTCTGATAGCGGAAGTTCCCTTCACCATACTAGTCCACGCATCGCTTTGTTGGTGCATCAAGTAACCACTCGGCGTCTTTGTTTCTTTCTAAATATTGAAGTTGATGAAATAAAATGGCACCTTAGTGCACTGTTTCATCTAAAGTTTTTAAAGATGGGAAGAAGAGGAAAGTTTCTGGCAGCAAAAAAAAAAAAAAAAAAAAAAAGCTTAAGATGTATTTGATATTCTTGAACAACTAAAAAGTACGTCGACGGTAGCAGGACAATAAGTATAAGTAATGTACGTACCATGTAGTTTTAATTTATTTCTTTTCCTGCCATTGATCATTTATTTTGTGCATCTCAACAGTTTTTATGTTGAATGAAGCAGCTTTTTATTTTTTTAAGTACAGTATAAGTATAGTTCTTAATTATAAAAAACTTTAATGTATAGTTGAGGAATGTTTTAAATCAGTTTGAGATGTGTTTATATATGTCTAAAAGGATTCGGTATGGTTCAAAAAAATGTGTATACATAGACATACCCTTTTCTACAATGCGAAATTTCGACTTACGCGAGGAGTCTTGGAACGCATCCCTCGCGTAAGTCGGGACTCGACTGTATATCCGATATTTTCAATCAGCACAACCTAGCCTTCAAAATAGTAAATGCATCTTCAAATCACTCTTTATTTTCTTATCTATATATATAAAAATGAATGTTTTTCTGTATGTCATCCATGAACTCAAAAACTACCCGGCAGATTTGGATGAAACTTTTACCGTTTGTTATTTTTGGTACTGGGAATGTTTATAAACCAGTTCGAAAAAAATCCGATCGATAATTCCTTTTTTATTCCAATTTAAGTCACAATCCATTGGATAAATACGAATAAAATTATCGGCTGCAGAAATTAAATTCTCGTGAAAGATCTCATTGATAAGAAGTTAGTTGTTGCCATTTTTCTTGAGCTTGAACAAATAAATTCTTTCTTTATTGTTTTATGGCTTTTCATGCAACGGGGGGGATTTAAAACTTTTTCTATTTGATATTTTTAGCGATTGATTGATCTTGCAAACTGCGTGAGTACAAAATTTAAGTAATAGTCACGGCTTCACTTGATACCTGGGCCGATTATTATGAAAATTGCTATATATATGTATTTTTCCACGGAGAAGGTGCATAATATGCTCATTGAAGCCACTCGCCACCAGGTGGCACTGCAGAGTAGCAACTTCTGCCCCGTTCAACCGATTGTCATGAAAATCAGTATAATGATGTATTTTTTTGTTGGCGTAGCAATCCGCGTCGGGTACAGCTAGTATTGTTATAATATATGGATTTAAAATTAAGGCTTCTTTCATTATTTACATCTAATATTTCATTTTACATTTTAGTCAATTTTAATAGAGTTACTTCAGCATTTGCTGTTTTACTCATTTTTTTTTCTGTTAGATACTTTTACAATTATATGCTTCAGAAATAAAACATATGCACTAGTCGGTGCACAGTCATAAGACATTTTCTTTAGATTGGACCAATGTTTAATATTTAATTAGGCACTTATAATGTGAATTAAAATCGTTACATTGCTCATAATTTTATGAATATAAAATATAAGTAAAAAGGAAATATTATATTACTTTGTTATATCAATGATGTATTAATGCATCACAAAAATATAGTACATAACATTTCGGTTATTTTTAATAATAAATGAACAATATTGCTATGATTAATAGTTTTTATATTGATAATACAATACTTTAAAAAATAACTCTCGAAAATATCAAAATATCATGATATTTTCAAAATAAATGTCGGATATAGATCGTGATATATATCATGATATATATCGACTGATATATATCAGCGAACTCTGAGGAGGGCGCATTGAGAAATGAAAAAAAAAGGGGGGGGGGACAAGGCGCATCAAAAATTATCTTAAATGGGCAGGGCTCAGCGCCCTCCTAAAAAATGTCTGGGAGAAGCACTATTACTTTATTTAATGTCTGTAAATCAGATAAGATCTCTAAATTGTTAATTTTATTGTTGTTATGTTTCATAAATGTCCAGATTATCCGTTAATGAGAAGCTAGGGAACGTATGTCTAGTTATTTTTAATTCTGTGTTTTGTGTTTTATTATTATGTGTTGTGTGTGGGCTAAAGAAGGTGCTTGGTTTTTTTTTTTTTTCATTATTTTCTACGTTTTGCTTTCAATTATTTCATTTTATTCTTTAGTAGCAACAGTTTTTTTTTCTTTTCCTAATTAGAAACTTTATCGTAGTGTTATTTGACAACTGACAACATTTTTCCAAAATTTTTGAACTTTGCCCAATTGTTTACGTTTAAAATTTCTGATTCGTTTGGCAATTTTCTTTTCATCAATTGACTTTGTCAGTTATTTTGCTGCCAAAAAAAGAAAGAGAATTAGCCAACCCAATCAACTACTCACCTTTCTATCTCATCCAATCTCCATCCAATTTAAATTGAAGATTGATTAAAGTACGTCTGAATGCAAAAATTTCAGATTGAGTCTTAACTCTCCTTTTTATTTCGTCATTGTCGTACTTGAAACGGCGCCAAAAGGGGCGAAAACGGGAATTATTATGTTTCTGTTTCGCCGGAAACATCGTTTTTATAGAACGTGGTGTTTGTGTGGAACCGACTCCGAGATTTGTGGAAACAATTCCGCCGTAGGAGCAAATGTTGTCTCCGCTTGTTGGCAGAGCTCCCGAATTCGAAATTCTGACTTGGAAGATGGATATAAATAAACACAGACGGGGGAATGAAGTTGTTTGTTATGAATGTGGATGGTCCTAAATAATTACAGCCGGAATGCGAATTCCCCCCCATCCATTTGAGTCGTCTTCCTGTTTTGCAAAGAACAACATTTGGAGACTCAAATTTTCCAATTTCATTTCATGTACTCTATGAAACTTGAACCTTTAACTATGTCCAAGCTTTAAGGGGCGCCTACTGATATACAGGGTGTTTTATAAAGCCTTGCGCTGATGAAGGAAATTCATTTAGGACTAGCGCTACCCGCAGGGCTTTGCCCGTAATAGAAAATTAAAAGGTCATTTGGTTCGCCTGTATATTTACGCCTGTATATTATGGATGATGAATTTCTCGCCACTATGCTAAGTTCATTTGCTCCTCCATATTATGGTAATTTGCTTGTCCATGTTGTGATAATTTGCTCGTCCATGTTATGGTAATTCGCTCGGTATTGCTGCAGAGGAATTAAACCCACCAATGGTGGAAGAATAGAAAAAGAACAACATCGAATTTTTGAAAAATCGCTTTGAGGTGCACACCCCTATGCTACAAACTAATTTTGTGCCAATTTCATGAAAATTGATCTAACGGTTTAGGAGCTATGCGCGTCACAGAGATCCAGACACATCGAGCTTTTAGTAAAAATGAAGATTTAAAATATAATTCTTTTTTCATGTTGATCCTTATCTCATCCAATTTATTAGTACAATATTAGCTCTGGAATAGAAGATGAAGCTAGCGCTTACATTGACAACTGAAAATGGCGTCTATAAAGGAAAAAAACTCATAGGGGCGACACGAGTGGGTTTTGGTGGTCAACCCCCCCATAACCTTTGTTTTTAAACGCATTGTCAATCCTTATATGGCAGCTATGTGCATATAAAGACTGTTGTGACCAAACCCTCACCCCTCAGAAGTTAAACTTGGAACCGCTTTAATGTGGCATAAAGTTGTTGTTATACTTCAAAAGCAGCAAAGTCCATGCTTTTATCGTATCGCAACTGAAAAAGCGTAGAGGTAGCATCAACAACTTTATTATAATAAGTTGCTCATACTACTCACATTTTGATTGTATAATGTTCAGGCTAGTTTATGCATTAAACTGAGAAACCACTTGAATTTAATTAGAATTTGAGTGGAAAATTAAAAGATACAAACAAAATAAGGCCGATTGTCTTCAAAACAAGCTCAATCCAAACTAAGCAATGTCCTGCTGTATCTCCATTATCTCTATCTGTACCAATAGACAAATCAATGCGCTGTCCGCGGAAAACAAGGATTGCGCATTTGCTTTTTCCACTAGTCTGGTAGCAATACCAGCTCACCATAAACGGTTTTCCAAAAAACTTGTGGAAAGTTCCCTTTTTTTTTAAACTAATATTCTTCAATGAAACATTGCAAAATTGAAATGATTTTTAGCATCTGCTGAATATTATCCCAGTTTATATTTCTTGGGCAACTGCAGAATCGAAGAAAACAAATAATTTTTTTCCTTGCTGGGAAAGAAAATCAGGAATACATAATTATGTTCATCATATGCTGGCAAAAGCAAAATGATTCTTTAGACACTCAAAAAATGGAAAGGTACTTTTGAATGGGTAAAGAATTAGTTTCTAATGGGTTTCGCAACTTCCGCCTTCAACCGTAAGCTGTCCACACCCTTTTTGCATACCATTCAATCTTCTGCACCGAAGTAAAATGGGTTCTAAATGATGTTCTCACAATCATTAGAACAGGCGCACTTGATCATCCTGTCTTTACTAAACTGTTATTAATTGATCATCAAGCGGTAGAACACCAGATCAGTGTTGTTTCATTTTCAATTATTAGTACGGAGAAGGAAGTAGTTATTAGCATAAAATTTCCAACTGTTTCCGTTTTCTTTTGACTACTTCATTAACTGCTATTAAACTGCTAATACAGTCGACCCTCGTTAAACAAACTGAAAGAGACCTTTAAAATTAATTCGTCTTAACCGTGGCTCGTTTTATCCGAAGAACAATAATGTACAAATACAATAGGGCGGATATCGCAATTGTAAATCGTTTTAACAGTTATTCGTTTCAAGCGTGTTCGAATTAACATGGATGATCGACTGTAGTGAGGAATTTACAATTCAGTGACATCGTGCCAAAAAGGTCTGGGGCCATGCCTTTTTGGCGCCTAAGAGATTCTGTACCTAAGAGGTTCTGGAAACTTGAACTTCCCCTCAAAATTTTCAGGGAGCCAAAAAATGACTGAAAACCAATTATTTGAAACTTTCATAGTTTCTGCTTGAAAATGCATTTGTTTCTAAAGAGAATGTAAAAAACTACTTCGATAATAAATTTTTGGAAAATTTTAAAAACTGTAGGCAAATGGCTACCACGCAAGCTATTTTTAAATGATATTTGGCTCAACTTGCTTAAAATGCACTTTTGTAACATTTTATTATTTCTGTGAAGCGATATATCTGATTCGAAAACTAACCATAGAATTTCAGTGCAACCAGATCTAATGTATACATTTTCTACAGTCTGAGTAAAAACTTAAAGGCCAGTACCCTTTTTTGAGAAATTGGACACATTTTGAACTGAGGGTCTAAACATAATTTGAGTGATAATTGTTACCTAAATACAAGTAAAAAGGACAAAAAACGTTATTTGTAATTATTTCATTATCAGAAAATGTTACAGATCAGCATTTTAGCCGGAGTCAAATCTTTAAGGCTAGCATATAAAAAAGCACAGGAAGAAAAAATTAGAAACATTTAGAAGCTTGTGTAGGAGCCACTTCTACGAATTACATCAAATATTCTCTTTTTCATAAATGAAACAAGTTTTTGACGACGTTCGGGATCTATTTTATACCATTCATCTTCGACAGTAGATTTCAGCTCTATTGGTGAAGTAAAATGTCTCCCATTTGCATAAACTCGTCTTGCTACCCAATAAGATCTCGATTGGTTTGAGACCTGGAGACTTAGCCTGCCGTTTAAAAATTTCAAAATTGTTTACTTAGAACCAAATTTTTGTACTGTTACTCGAATGGATAGATGCATTGTCTTGCTGATATTTCCAATTTTTTTCTAGCAATAAACTCAGCATTTAGTAAAAGATGACTTGCGAGGTCATTTTGATATGCTTGTGAATTCATTTTACCTTGAACAAAAGCAACTGAGCCTATACCATTGTAAACAAAGTACCCCCCAAGTTATGACAGAGCCTCCACCTAATTGGCGCTTTCAAAATATTTCTTTTACTTTTCGTAAATCATGCCAATAGTACTTTTGTCCGTCTGGTCCTTTCAAATTCCCCTTCTTTTCATCAGAAAAAATTATTTGTATCCATTGGTCATCCTAGGTCATGACTTTCTGGCTAAAGTTCAAACGCTCTATTTTGTGTCTATTAAATAACTGAGGCTTAGCCAATTTTGCTGCATAAATAAAACTTTCACACCTTCTAATTGTGTTATGTATCTTCTTTTGACAAACATTTAAGCCTGATTGTCGTCTGAATAAGTTTCCCGGTTGAGTACTTTCCAGTTAATGTTGCTTTGCAAACTCGTCTTTCATTACTTGCGGACAGAGCTCTAGGTCTTCCACCGGTGTTCTTTTTACAATTATTGTCTTTTAATCTTAAAAAATTACTCACTGCAGTCTTCGATCTTCCTATTCTTTTCGCATTAGTACAGCTACTCATCCCTGTTGAAGAAAAAGCTTCAGTCTGCCCTTTTTCATTACCAGTTAACTTCTTACCTTTCGACATCTTCACAAAGAGCACCAAAACTTCGAAGAAATTAATGAAAAAGTTCCAAGTTGAAGGATTTCCACATTCTTATTAACTACTGTGATATTTATTCCAGTATATGTACATTTAGTTTTTAAGAAATACTAGTGACCTTAAAGTTGTTACTCAGGCTGAAATACAAATTTTGAATGTACTACTTTTTTTCCTGGTAGTTGCATAATTCACAAAACCTGTCTATTGCGTTATTTCTTAGAAATGAACATTAATAGTTAATAATTCAATATTAGAATCCTTTAAATTTCATTTTCCCGTTTTTTCAAAAAATTTTTACTCAGGCTGTATATGTCAGTGTGTACGTGAGGGAATAGAATAGACCTGAATTTTTCTGGGTCACTAATACTAGTTGTAGGTTGTAGCACAAATGAGATTTGTTTCAATATGTGTAGAAATATAAAAATATTCCCCCACCCCTAAACAAAAAGAAAAGCAGGGGAAGCCAGAAATTAGACTGAGCTCCCTCTTACTGCAGAAGAGTAGAGATTAATCAGTCCCCCCTACCTAGGACAAACGTCTTTAGTCCCAAAGTCGTTTGAACGGACGTCCGGAGTCCACTCCGACCTGTGTGGGATCCATGTAGAAGACGAAGGAAAGTCATCGCAAGATTTGACCCCCTTTAAGCATATTACCATTATCTAGGCGTTCCATAAATGCCGCAGTACACTTAACTGATTTTACCTACACATTTACTTCTATGATCATCCTGTTAGCTAACTGATTCTTTTTGGATTAACTACGGCTCGTCATGTCATGTAGATGCAATGGTCGCAGCGAAGAGAAATCAATTACTAGAGCCTTGGTTGTTTCACATTACTAATCTTGCTGTGGCAATAGATATATATATACACATGAAGCCCGTTATGATAAACACCGTTTCCCAGCATTGGCGGATTGGTTGAAAAAATCGGCCCTGGCATTAGGGGATGTAGCGGCCCCATAGCTCTTATAGATATTAAATTTTACATAACGATTGGGATATCACTTAAATATGAGGAATTATTCTTAACAACTAAATATGTTTTATTTAAACGAAATTCAACAGATAGGAACACTTCTACGCTTTAATGGTGAACAAATTGATACAATATTAGCTAAGCCTTATTTTGGGGGCAAATTGTTATTGTAATCGTCTATTTAAATATTTTTATAATTCCCGAAACTTGATTGAATATTTGAGTAATGATAGCACTGCTCGGCTAGCATTTCCTTTTCTGCAATCATAACCAGTAACTTAATTGCCCTGTTATATGAAACTGATCTAGCGATGTTCACACACACACATGAGTGAAAGACTAGGGCCGTCTTAGAACGTGATGGGTCCCTCGACACAAACACACATTACTGGACCCTGTCATAAACGTTCCCTTTTTTGTACTGCCATACTCTAACGACCTCCAGACTCGATACGAGGTCAAAAACCTGGTGGGAGGAGTCGGGTACGAGTTTGGCAGCCCCTTAATATATATATTTTTTCAAACGCATGTATCAATACAAAGAGAGAAAGTGGACTTAGCTTTCAGACTTCTGGGAGTCATTAAAGTATTAGCAATATAGACTTAATGGAAAGATTAACATTGAGTCTGAAATAGGGGGGTCCAGGGGGCCTCTCCCCCGGAAAAATTTTGAAATTGTAGTCTTAAAAACTCAATTTTAGGCAATATTTGATGATGTCAGGGGAGCGTAGGTTCGGGGTTTCTCCTGCTGCAATTTTTCGGAAGTGGAAATCCAAAAACAGAATTTCAAATTATCTTCGAGTATATGCTATGAAGAGCGGTTCCGGGGGCTCTCCTCTGAAATTTTTTAAAAAATATTAGCTCTGAAACCGCAGTTTTAGAAGATCTTTGGTGATTTTAAGTCGAAATAGATTCCGAGGCCATCCACCAGAAAATTTTCAAATTGAAGTCTTAAAAGCCTTTTTTAGTAAAGACTAGGGCACCGACAGTTACTCGAAGTTAAGTTCCAAAAACGAAATTTTTGCTGACCTTCAGTGATGTTAGGAAAACGAGTTTTCAGGAGGCTCACCCCGGAAAATTTTCGAAATTGAAGCACTAAAAACGAGATTTAAAACGTTCTTTATTGATGATGCCGAGAGAGAGAGGAGGGGATGACCATCTTTGGGAATGTTAAAAAATGGGAGAGGTTCGAGTGTTTCCTCCAGCAAATTTTCGAAACTGGAATTCCATGTTATGGCGGGAGTAGATTCGGCTGTTCTCTTAGGAAGTTATTCAGAATTGAAGACCAAAAATTTAATTTTTACACGATCTTCGATGATATTAGGAGGGGGGGGGGGAGGTTCTGGGGACTACCGGAATTCTTTCAACATTGGTTTTTATCAACTTATTTTCTTTTTAAACTGAGGGGCCCGAAACCGTGAGTTTGTACAGCGTACAGAATACTTTGTTTCGTCAAAAAATGTTTGAAACTCACATTTCGGCGGCCTTTGGCATTTGATTTGATAATCTTAATAATGTAGAGTCTTTCATGCTCCTCAATGGTATTTTAAATTTGCATTTAATTTTTTGTAATTTTAATTTGCAATAAATAATTTTACGGGAAAAAAAATATTTTGTCACTTTTATTCCAATTGTTATAGACAGGGTCGCCGAGAGAAAAAAGGGAAAAAAATGACATAGGTCAATTTTTTTCACAGGCCCCCTTCTACACTTTTCGCCATTAGGATATTTTACTCTGCACGAGTTCAACTCCGAGCCGGGCCCCTATTCTCCAACTAAGCTGACATGACCTCACATCGGCCCTTGTTGTAAGTTGCATTTTAGAGCAATTGTGAACTGTCATTTATAAATAAAAGCGTCAAAGAAACCAAAAGTATTTTAACTTTTTACGACCGCTAAGGTTTCCCTGTTTTTTTTTTTTTTTTTCTTTCTTTTTTTAAATTTATTCGTTTATTTTTTATTATACCACTAAAAATATATTGGCAGCTTCAGGGCCCGACTAACTAAAAGTAAGACTCTAAGCCCACATTAAATTGGAGGCCCCTTTGAAGACTATGCAGTTTTGATTTACATTTTAAAAGCACGAATGCACTTTTGGAGGCCTCTCACACAACTATGTATAAATAACTTATGTGCATTTATGAATCCCCTTTGGGCCCCCTTATAATCGTGACCAAGAACATTTGTTACTGGCAGGATGATTAAAAATCCCCCTTTAAAGAAGTTTTTTTTCCAATTAATAAGTCATATTTATTATTATTATTATTATTATTTTTAAATACATGTATTTTTCATATCGTTGCAATGCTATGCATAATTCTTTGAAAAATGAGGAGCCCCATAGGAACATGGTCTGGGCGGCCAGCCCCAGGCCTAGGCCTAGTCAGCCTGTGTGGTAATCAGGCTCTGGACAGCCCCATTTCAAAAATCCCCCCCCCCTCTTGGTGACGGCCCTGCCTCCCTCCACCCGTAAGCTTTAGCCCATGCGTCAAGAGGAGCTGAGGCTGTGTTTTGCGAATTTGCGTTATTCTAAACACATGCTCGCAAAATTTACATTTTGCTGTTAGTAGACAGGCCCGAAATACTTTGCTGTTAGTTGATCGGCCCAAAGCATGACCGGCCCACCGGGCAAATGCCCGGTTGCCCGCCGGCAGTATCCGCCACTGTTCCCCAGAGGAAAATTCTTACTTGGAATGATCAATCCCCGGGAGAAAATTATGACTGCGGTAGCGGTAGATATCTATTCGCTTTGTGGATATACTTTCTCTTCGTAACTCCCTACCTTTAATTTTGAAACTTTGGGACTGCTCATCCAGCCGACTGGGATTGCCATTCGGACCAAGTAGTATTCCACTTTTCCAAGAAAAGTTAATCACCGCAAGCTCTGTGTACTTATTGATCGCCATCCATAAATGGCATTAGAACTAATGGATGCCAGAAATGGAAGAAAGTAATGATTAAGAATTTTACCACGATTATTGCGGTTAAGGATCAAACCGTTAGGAAAGATATGGAAGTCAGATCGTCCGCCAGGTTCCTGCCACCACAGCAGGACTGTTGTTGTCTCTTCGTAGATTTTACACGATTAACTCAGCAACTTGATTGACTCTTCCTTTTTAATGCAACAGTGAATCCGTTTTCTGTACATATTTTAAGGCACTAACGCATGTAAATGTTTCGTAGAATAGGTCAAACCTGAGTAGGTTTCCTTAGTGCTTAGTAGAATGAATAATAGACTTTTTATCTTACATAATATAAGTAAGAGCAATCGGTCCACTGACGGTGACTGTTGTCTTGGTGTGTATGCCAGAAGAGCAGACAGAATTTGGTGAACTAAAGCCTTGAATTGTAGAATAAGTAGCGACACGTCCACCGTCTTGGGAGCTAAACGATGCTTTCTTCTGTGTTTTCTATGCCTGTTATCTGAAGTTGCGTGTTTTGCTTTATGAATGTGGTTTCTTATTAACTCCGTGTTAATCCACAATCAAGAAGCACCACAATTAAGAAGCAAAACATGTTTCATTATAGCAGACAGAGTAAGAAAGTGGCCTGTAGCCCCAAGATGGCTTCTACTAAAACTACTATCTTAGGTAGAACTTACTCTGTCATATTTGAATTTGCAGATTTTAGTGCAACCAGACACCTATTTCTTCGATATAAATGTGTGGAGGATTGCTATTAATGGCATCACACGAAGAATTTAATTACATTTGACAAATGTGAAACAATCAAAGTGTTTTTTTTTTAAATTATAATTAAGGTTTCAAAATGCTATTTAATTAAGGTATACAATTTTTGCGATTTTCTTAACCTTTTATTTTATTTTCTGTTTATTCTGGCCAAAAAAATGTGATCTCTTGAAATTTAAACTGAAAAAAAAAAGTTTGTGCCAAAAACTTTCTTTATAGAGTTAAACGTAACAAACAAAATAAAAAAGGCTCCTGATTGAAACAATTTTTGTAAAAGAACTATCAGATTGCAACAGAAAAACAACTACTATGTTTTCCTAACAGCAACAAACTATGACTTGTATTTGACAAATGCATTTTTCGAACGAAAAGTTCCTGGAAAATTGTCCTTTCCCTCACGGAAGTGGATACACGGCAACGATCCTCTTTAGCGAATGTTAAATGGCTATGTTCTACGAATTGTTTAAAATATGTGCTTCCAAATGTATGCATAAGTGTCAAGGCATCAGGCGGCTTGAATTGTCTCTTTGGCGGGAAATTGCTGGCTAAACAAAAGAACATTCGTGTGGTCGATAACCCTCCGCTGAATCCCCTGACGGTGCCCCCTTATCGTTTCCTCCTTCCATGTTTATGATTTCGGTTGACTGGCTTGCCTCGCAGTCGCCATATTTGAACTATATCTTGTGTTCCGAGTTGTTGCCACATTCTAGAATGAAGAACGGAAATATCTTAGTCGATGGCAGTTGGGGGAATGTGTTTGTTTATGACGAGGATATTTTGAGGCATGTTCTGGAAAGTTGGAATTTGGAAGCACTGCGATTGATCTTCAAATTTAGATAATAAAGGTCATTCATAGGTGATAACGGTGGAAAAGGAGTTGTAAGTTTTTAATTATTATTTATGTTTTCAAAAGGTTTGAGATAGCTCTACTTCTAATTATTTTTGCCATTAGTAGTTCAATGCACTAATTCCTTTGGCTCTAAATAATTAATATGGTGAGGGAAGGGGAAGGGGGATGTACAGCTGATTTTGGCCTCTTAATTTTCAGAAAAAAAAAAGTTGCGTCTTGCAAATATTATCTTGTACTCAATGAACTGCAAACTAGGAACCTAGTCCCCTCGTGAATTTCTTGAGCTACCTGTAATTTACATTTTCCTTAAATGTGTACAAGCACGTCAATGTAAAATGTTGCATTTGTGTCATCAGATTTGAATGACAAGGAAAAAAAAAAAAAAAAAGGGCACGTTTGCTAAGGAAATGCAATGAGCTGGTTTAATGCACGGAGTCGCTGGAAATAATACTAGCACCGTTTACATTACAGTCTGCGGTTGACCAATACATCTGAAGTACATGAAATACACCGCCAGCTCTGTCTTTCCAGCCATGACTGAGCTGGCGGTATATTTCATGTATTTCTGCCTAAGCCCTGGCGTTAGAGCGGTAACTTACTGAAAACATCTGAAGTAATCCGCTTTCTACCTGATGAAGAGTAGGTTGAAAATTCTACCTGCAAATGATCTTTTCATCAATTTGATGCACAGGGTTCTTTTCGTCGTTTAAAAGTACATTCAATGAAACAGCTTGTTTGTCAGTGTAAACAAGTTCCAAGCATAAATTTTATGCATGTCAGGTGAAAAATAGTAAATAGAAAAGAAATGTTCTTAAGATTCTTCCTGTGTGACCTTCTGTCCATCAAATAATTCACCCTTTCTGTACAGAGATTCAATAATGGGCCAGAATTTTTTGGTTTTAATTTTTTTTCTTAACCTGTTTTTATTAACTTAAGCCATTTATAGTAAATAAACTGGGTAAAAATCGACACATTTTTCATGCATGAATATTATATTTATCATTTTTGGCAAAGAAAAAAAAATCCTGAAAAAGCATTACATCATTAAAAAAAAAGGATATTATATAGCATATCTGTAAAGTCTAGCTCAATGTTTTAAAATTAGAAACTTCTACTGTGGGGCTTTCAAAACGAGGAACAAGTTGCTAAGCTCAGTACTTTTCACGTTTTACACACTTGTAATTAAAACGCTCACCAAACTGTACAGTACATCATACAAGTACAACTCTAAGCAGCCGGTTAAGAAAGAGCAACTTTTAGCAAGACTACTTAAATTTTATAAATGCATGGGTATTTTACAAAATATATGATTTTGCGGTCTATATTTCTCATTTGATTATTAAATGTTTTTTTTCTTTTTCTTTCTTTCTTTTTTTTTCCGTGAGTTTTTTTTTTTTTTTTTTTTTCCATTTAATTCCGTAGATAGTTCAAAAAGCACTGAATAAGTATTGCTCAAGAAAACTCATGTTAGTACATTTTCCCGTGTTGAAAAAATAGCACAGGTTTTCATTTACTTCAGTTTAATTTTAGTTATTTACTTTTCGTTTAAAAAATAAAAATTCATTGAAGTTTCGTCGTTAAGAAGGGGGGAAAAAAACTGTGAAGATTCAAAAGAATGCAATATCTAACTGCAACTTGTAAAATCTTTCTCTTCGCATATTAAAGTGGAAGTTTTAATCGCTGTAACATTTACCATCAAAGTTCAAGGATACGTTTTTATCCTTATAATTTTTTTTAAATTTTTTCTTATCTGTTTGGAAGTGTTTTCGCACTAAGATAGGCGAAATCTCTGTATCCAGTACATTAATGCCTGTTGAAAATAAGTAGGAGTAGGAGTAATTTTGGCAATCCAGCGGAGAAGGTTGTTGTGCTTTTTGGAATAGTTCAAGGTCGTATTTATATTGTGTGTGTGTGTGTGTGTTTTTTTTTTTTTTTTTTTTTTGCTTGTTAAAGCTTGACCACGTAAAGATGGCAGATGACCTTGAAGCGGAACATCATTTGTAATAGGTGTAATCATCTCGAAAGTAGCAAGAGGCACGGTCTCGCTGATCCCATCTATTACAAAATACATAATAACAAACAACCTATTGGGCAATCTCAGACTTTAAATACGCATAATTTCAATTTGGTTTCATAAAAAGCTACAATTTTTTTCAGTTGTATAGTTTGGTGTTATTATTCTATCAAAAATTTGGGTGCAGATTGCTTGATAACAAAAAGTAACAAAAATTAAAAACTGCCTGTTACGGACGTAATTCAGAAAACAGCAAAATGTATACATTGCCATACAATTGCCAATATTCCTGTGAATTATTCATAGATTTCTAAAATTTTCTTTCAAATACTTGTTCCAGGGATTTCTAGTTTTCTGAAACCATAAAGTTTTCATGGATATTGTTTGAAAAATTTATGATAGAAATTAATATACTTGTGACGTTTGTAATAAAAAAGTGTTACGGACGCAACATGTCTGTTATGCTAATTGCACAAAGCAAATAAAAGCTTATATACACTAATAATTTTTGTTAAGAGAGTGCAATGGTCTTGATTAACACATATTTCTGACACTTTACGTTATACATACTTTAATAGTTTTCAAAGATTTGGGGATGTAGGGAGCAGCCTCCTTGCATATTACAAATGAGACAAATAATGTTTTTGCTTCAAGGTCATCGGTGCTCTGTGGTAAAACTATATCCATTAAAAAGTTTGTTCACCAAAATAAGTTTAAACATACACCCATATATGTATTAAGTGCATTCAAAGCCCAGCTTTTAGTGGGAAGAAGCCAGTGTAAAAACTTTTAGCGAGCCAATGGGCTGGGATTGTTTTCGTGTTTGCTGTGGAAAAGTTCAAGGTTATGTTCATATACATGTTCATTTACCTCCCCAACCCCTCCCCGACCTCGTACCGTGAGCAAAATACTCACAGCAAAAAGGAAAAATGTTTCATTTTGTTTCACCAAATATTTCATTTTGTTTCACCAAATATTTCATTTGTTTCAACACGTTTTGTATCCTTCTTGTATAACAGGAGAAGTTAAGCATACATAGTAAAGGAAATACTTTCAACTAAAAATAATTTGACATTTTTTAAGGGAAATAGGTGATGTGAAAAAAATTTTCATGAGCCTTAAGGGTCAATCATTTTGACTCGAGTTCTGGAAGGTTAAATACTTGTTTCTTTTTTTTTAGTAGAAGCAATGGTATAGTAATTTCGGTAAACGGATGTGACGAACGAAAGACGAAGTCACGCGAGAAAATTAAAGCGTAACATTAAAATCAACATTTGATGTTTCTCAATACAAATCGTTATTATTTTTTTCTCAGTTTTTTTTTTTCTTCTGCACATCTTGATATGAATAGAACTCGAACTGTTCTATGCACAGTAAAATTATCAAAATATTTCCTAATAAGTCCTAAGATATGCATTAAAAGTTGAAAAAATATGCACTGAAACTTTTTTATTCAGCTAGTGATTCTCGTCTGAATCAAAACACGAATTGTCTTTCTAGCGTTGCATTTTTTATATTTTTGGTGATAAATTTTAATTTTTTGTGATAATATATAAGGAAAATAAAAATATGTGCAATAATAGTATGCACAAAAAAATCGGACGGCCCGTGAGAAACCCACTGGTCGCCCCGACTTTTAGGGTTTTATGAAGAACAAGATAAGTTTTTTTTTTTTAAATTCTTTTCTGCAAAGAAAAAAAAAATGAATGAAAAACACAGTTATGTGCAGTTGTTTTGAATTTTTCCCGTTTCTATACATGAATGTCAAATGAAGTAAAAATGTACACTTGTATGTCTTTGGATATCATCCAGATTCTAGATACTATGATCATTGATATAGAAAATAATAGAACTAAGCTTAAAAATCTTTCCAGCTAATTTTCAAGTTCTTTTTAACTCATTTTCGTAATTCAATAACCGATTTGAAAAAATATTTATATCTTTATTAATCCGTTCATTAACATGTCAAGATCAACTTGATATTAAGAAAACCATCTCCTTATTCTTAGAAATGAATGCGTCAAAACAAATGTCTTCGGCAGATAAGAATTCTTTGAAGAAATTAATCGGTCCTCTCTCACAAAGACCGTCACTAGATCCTCTAATCTCCACAGGTTATCTTTTTTCGATCATTTTTCCTTTATTCCGACTTCAAAGCGCTTTAAGAAACACCTATGAGAAAATGAATCAACGTCTGGTTATTGTTGCCGCCAAGGAATTATTATTGATGGCGGCCGAGATTAAAAGCGGTCTTTTGCCTTTTGAATGACGCGATACCCAGAAATCTTCATTACTTATGTGCTAGGATTTATTTGCAGGGATTGCAATATTTTAAAAATTCTAGCATCCTCTCACTACTAATGTTTCTTTAATCTGTGTCTGTGTGGGCTCCTGAGTAATCTAAATAGAACTTCACAAAGCAAATAAAAATAAATAAATAAATAAATAAATATGCAGATGCAGATACGACGTACTTACAAGATATTTTTTTAAAGTATTTTTTTAATTCGCTAAATATTTTTCATTATTTTTGTTGCTTTGAGGAGACAAATCAGTAATATTATAAGTATTGCCTCTTGTATATCATTTATTGTGCTTTTTTCAATTGAGAGCATATTTAGAGCGCTTAGTCCGTCTACGCTTCGCTGAGAGTATTTCTTAAAAATATTGCTCTGTGGGCAGTGGTTGGGAAGACAGATAGTGTAGGATTCAAGTTTGTAAAAGCGGAATGGTAAGGAATAAGAGCAACTGATCTATTAACAGTATCTTGAGAATATAGAACTACATACATCATACAACATAGAGTAAAGAAATTACATAGACAGGCCCCGCTATACTAAGAAATTGAAGCCGGATGTTGCACCGATGTATCCCAATATCCTTAACTTCTTGCTAAATATCTTGAGAAACATTTTGATTCAAAACATTCCATGTCTGTATCTCAATTTAAACTAAGATATTGTTGCAAGTTTATGATGCACGTTTTTGAAGTTCGCTTTAAAATGTGAATAAAAATGCAAACCAATCCGCCAGCTACTTTGTTCGATCTCTTCGCGAGGTTGATGAAAACCATTCTCGCGAAGCGACCATATTATTATAACCCCGATCATTATCGCACCGATGTATCCCATAATTCGTGCTTCAATTTCATCTCCTTTTTACCATAGACGGGGCCTCTCTATGTAAATGTCTGTCTTCTATGGGCTACAATAATAACGATAGGGTTTTAAGTACTTTAATGCATGACAATTAAAATAGTGAAAAGAGAGGCTAGGCTACATATGCCCATTGTATATAGCCCCCTTTTCTCTGTTTTAATTGTCATGCATAAAAGTATTCAAAGCACTATCGTGATTGCTGCAGCCTTATAAATCCCTGATTTTAAAGAGATTTTTTTTAAATCTAATATTATTTTTACTTAGGCGTTTATATTCGTTTAGACAGATTTTTTAACACGTTCTATTAATATAGCGCTTTATTCTAGGCAAATGCAAAATACCAAGATTTAAGGGACTTTGTATTATTTTGTATCGCTTCTAAAATAAAACATTATTTTAATAGAACGTGTATAAACCAGGGCTGCGGTGTCGGTGCCAAAAGGAGTCGGATTCGAACTGATTTTGGGGTGAAAGAGTCGAAGTCTGGAGTCAAGGGTTTAAAATTTCTAAAGTCGGGGGCGGTCATTTCCCCTCTAAGTCCGCATCTTTGCCAATGCTTGCAGAGTTGGAGTCGAAATCAGGCTGATTTTGGGGTAAAGGAGTCGGAATCGAAGGCTCTAAAATTCCCAGAGTCCGAGCCGGAGTCGGTCATTTTTCATCCGTCTCCGCAACCCTGAAATAAACGCCAAAAGAAAATTAATAATATTAGACTATGTAAACCGTTTAAAATCAGGAATGTATAAATCCATTATACACTACAGGAGGTAAGTCTTTAAATAATTATAATGAAATAAATATGGGAAAAAAAATCAAGGAAAGTAAGGTTGGTTATTTCTTGACAAAAGTGTTAACAGTCGAGATCCTAATCGAGATTTTATTGAGTTCAAGGTCAAATAAGATGCTCTTGACTGTATTTGTATGTACAGCCAGCTTTGTGTTTTATCAAATCATAATCGTATGTCAGAATCTCTTTAACGTAACTTATCCGCTTATGATCGCTCAGTTCACTCGCTTTTTAAAAACAACATTGAAATGCAAATGAACCCCATGCTCTGTTGAATTTAGTCATTATCAGTGATGTAGGTTCATTGTTTTGTAAGGGCTGCACGTTTCGTTAGCGATACTTAATCTTCTCTCTGAGCTACATTGTAGTTTCTGAACATATATGTATGTAACTAATCTTGTTGGCTGTTTTCTGTATAGTTTCGTGCTGTTTGTCTTGTTAATAGCCAGAATTCGACAAAAGTTGTTTCTAGGACCCGTTACTTTTTTTTCATGAGCTACTTGTTACAAATTTTTTGTCAGGGTTTTCAGGGGTGTCCCCACCAAACTCAATGGCGCAAATCCCCCCCCACCCCCATAAAAATCCCCTCTTTCCTTTTTTTATTTTTAGTTTTTAGCTCTCTTTTTTATTTTATTTCGTTTTTTTAAATATTTTTTATTCATTTATTTTTAATTAATGACACACACGAACATGCACACAAAAATAAATGAAATAAAATATAAACAGAATTTAAAAAATAAAATAAATAATTTAAATTAAAAATAAATCAATAAATTAACTTAAGTAAATAAGTTTTAAAAAATTAAAAATCCCTCGCCCTTCCCCCCCCCCCACACCCCAAAAATTGATGGCACAACTTGCGCCATATTCTCCTCCCCCTCCTGTGGGCACCCTTGAAGATTTCAATTACAGTGCCCGACGCTTATTAAAATCACATTCGTTCTGAGGACATTTGATTTTATAAAGCGGCTGATTTTATAAACCGGCACTCATGCACTGAAAAAAAAATAAAAGGTTTTTAAGTATAAATACTCTAAAAAAGAAATAAATTACGATTAACTGTATTTTATTTTCAGTCTAGTTGTATTGTATTATTTTAGTTCAGTTGCAAAATACAGTTGACATTTCAACTTACGTAAGGTACATTTTTAAAATTTCACAAGGGTCTTAAAATATTGACTTATTGTTGTTAGAATAAGAGAATTTGAAAGTAAAGATTGAGAAATCCCTAATTTAATTGCAGCATCACACTAACTACATTTAGGAAGCTTGTCATACTTGTTCAAAATTTCGAATTAATCTTTCACACTCAAGTCGTCACGACTTGCAAGCTAACAATTTTAACGCAATTGTAAAAATGAACTGCCAACCCATGTAGATACGTAGCTGAATGAGCACGAACTGATTGACTCAATTCAGTGGTCAGTGAGCAGGGCTGCATGTCGAAACAGTTCTGCTACGTGGAAACAGGCAGCACCAACTAAATATATGGCTCTGAAACAATTCTCTTGAGACTGTTTCATTCTTCTTTTTTTTTCATTCAACTCCCCAAGAAAAAAAACGTACAACCTTCACCTTTTTTTTTTTTTTTTTGTTTATGTGGAATTTGTTATTTTATTAGTGCTGCAATGTTTTAAATATTTGAAAGACAAAATAAAATCCTGGTTCTATTCAGAGAATTAACATAGGCTCTCTAAAAGTTTGATTTTATAAAACGGCGAAGATGATTTTATTAAAAGATAAACCTAACATGTTTTGATATAGAAATGATTCTGTTCTTCCAGATTTGATTCTATAAAGCGGTTGATTTTATAATCCAGTGATTTTATTAGTGGCGGGCACTGTATTTTACTCATCTTCGTTTTTGTAATTCTTCCTCTTGAATCGTAATTTTAATTTGTGATGTAGGTTTATTGTTTTGTAATGGCTGCACGTTTCGTTAGCGATACTTTAATCTTCTCTCTGAGCTACATTGTAGTTTCTGAGTATCTTTGTTTCTAATCTTGCTGACTATTTTCTGTATAGTTTCGTGCTGTTTATCTTGTTAATATCCGAAATTTGACAAGTTGTGAATAGGAGCCAAGAGTTTTTTTTTTTTTTTTTGAAGATTCACATGTGACAAATGATTTGTCAGGGTCGCATTTATTGTACTTTTCTTCGTTTCTTTAATTATTCTTGAATCTTAATTTTAATTTGTGATGTAGGTTTATTGTTTTGTAAGGGCTGCACGTTTCGTTAGTGATACTTAAACATTCTCTCTGAACTATTTTGTAGTTTCTTAGTATAACAAATCTTGTTGGCTATTTTCTGTTGTGTAATTTCGTGCAGTCTTTCTTGTTAATAGCCAGAGTACGACAAAATTTGTAAATAGGAGCAGGTTGTCAGGGTTTCAATTATTGTACTCATCTTTGTTTTTGTAATTGTTCCTCTTAAATCGTAATTTTATTACGTAATCGTAACGATTCGAGTAAGAAATAATAGTTGAACGAATAATATGTTTTTTTTTTCACTGTCTCCTGTAATCATAATGCTAATCCGTAACCGTTATTGCAATGATTCGTGTGAGAGTTCCTCATAATTTGTTCAATAAATTACAATCACACTAATTGCTTTTACTGTTTTGTGTAATCATAATGTTGCTATTGTAAACGTAATAGTAATGGTTTATAGTAATTGAACTCATAGTATTTATCCTTCATTCTCCTTTGTAATCGTAATGTTGATCCGTAATTGTTATGCTTTGTGTAGGAAATAGTAATTGAGCTCATATTTATGTTTTACTATCGCCTGTAATCGTAACGTTAACCATAATCGTTATTGTAATGATTTTTGTAGGAAATAGTAATTGTGGTAAAGCGAATCAGGGCCGGATTTGGAAGTGTGGAGGCCCCGGGGCAACGAAGGAGTGGAAGCCCCTAATCAGGGGTCAAAAAGATCATCATATTTTCGAAAATATCCGATACTTTGAGATATATCCGAATATTTTGATATATATGTATGTATCCGATTTTTTTGACCCGTGAAAGTTAGGATATTTTGTAAAAATTTTATTGTGGGGGCCCCTTTGTTGTGGAGGCTCAGGAGAAGTAGCCCCGTCTGCCCTCCCCTAAATCCGGCCCTGTAGCGAATAGAAGCAAGTTTATTAATCGCCGCTTCTTTAATTTTAGTCGCCGCATTTTTTGTGAACATCATATTTTCTAGTCGCGTCATTTTTTTTTTTTTTTTTTTTGTGAACCAACTTTTACAAGAAATTAATTTTTAATTGGTTCTAAAACATAAAAGTCATCAGTTTAAGAAATGATTATTAACTCATTTTTTGGCGTGTACGTTAATTATGTAATCGAGTGTGGATTATGCGAGCAGGAAATTATTCATTTTTAAGAGGATTTTTTTTTTTTTTTTTGACAACTTTAAATTGTTGACTGGGCAGAAAAGGTTAAGAAGATAGACGACCGGGTGACAGATGAATACTAATTACAGATACAACGAATACCATATTTTGCTGAATACAGAATACCGAATATTCGGATGAAATTCCAACTGAATATTCGGCCCAATACCGAATATTTAATAAGTATATTTTTTATCTAATAAGTATATTATTAATCACCTTTTTAAAATTTCTGAAGTGATTTTTTTTACTGTTAGTTTTAAGAGAATTAGCATTTAATTGAATTTACGTATGGATGTATGCTTAATATTATGTTTTTTTTTTTTTTTATTTCTCTCAGGTTCCTGTTTCATATTTCAATGATTTTGTAATAGCAAGGTTAATGTTATGTGTCATAAGATTTAAGAAAAATTGAAACTCAACAAAGTTTAAACGTAAAGCCTGTGTGTTTTCTCTTAGGGGTCATTCATTAATTATGTAAGGGTCTCGAGGGGCAGGGTGAGTTAGAAAAATCTCTACATATCCTTACTTTGGGGGGGGGGGGGGCGTCAAACCCATTCTTACGTAATATTTTCCGAGTCGATATTTTACATTATAAATCGCTCGGTCAAGTGGTTTGGCGGATCATATTTCATTTGCGTGTGAAAGGTAAAAAACGTATTAGGATGAGCTGTTTTTTGCTTGTTTTACATAGAATGAATAGTGTAAAATATAATAAAAGATTCGCCCTATTTAGGGCATGTTTTATTTTTAATAAGTATTACATCATAAAGACAAAAAAAAAAAAAAAAAAAAATGTCGAAAAAATATTCAGTCTGGTTTCCTACTTTTTATTAAATATTTCTTTACACGAAAAGGTTTAATTTTATAATAGTGAATTTAATAATGATTTCCACCAGTGATATAAGATTCGTTATTTTATTATTTTGAAAAACGAACTGGAATCTTACTTAAGAATAGGCGGGAGGGGTTTGAAAAATCTTACGTACCCTTACATGGGGGAGGGGTGGGGGGTAAAAATTGCCGAAATCATCCTTACGTAATTAATGAATGGCCCCTTACATTATAATTACTTTGAATGTGATAATATTAGTTATACTATGGTATTATTGTACTACAACTTTCATTTATTGTATAAAATATGTCTTTGTTTACCAATTGTCGAATATTTAAAACTGTTCAGTATTCGGTTGCCGAATATTAAAGTATTCTGCCGAACCGAATACACCGACCGAATATTCGGTGCATCTTTCATACTAATATTTTTAATCTTCACTTTTTTTAAAAATTATTATTATTTTAATTTATTCGCCACGTGGCGAATGGCGACAGCTAATCTTGATCCTCAGTCGGGTAAGAGTGGACCCTGTTCTGTTGTTAACAAAATTATCAGCGCAAGAATATGCGTGGAGACGAGGATCGGAGGCACATTCGAATTTGTTTTCGAGTTGGAATCACGTTTTTGCGTTTTGAAGATAAATGAATCGGTCATTCCCCCGTTGTTTCCCGCAGATAAAAGAAAAGAAAAGGAAACAGCACGGGAAGTCGGAAGAATCACTTGTTGTGGTGATTTCTCTTGAAGTGTTGTTCTCCGTGCCCACTTGGGATGTTATTTTGTGGCATTGTCTATCTGTTGGTTATAAAAAAACACTTCAAATGTGCTCTATCCCGCAATTAATTAAATTTTCTTTGGCTGTTTCGCACGAAATTGTAGGAATTCAACCGTGTAAAGGTAGAGCCCAACGAAAGCTGGGTGGGGATGGGGCCCTGGAGCTAACATATTTATGTTTGGGGGCCCTCCTCCAGAATTGTCATTTCTCGGAATGACCCTTGAACTTTGTGTTTATACTGCAACGGGCATAGGATTTATCTTTTTTTTTTTTTTTTTTTTTGCGTGGAAAAAAAAAGGGGGGGGGGGGAGATTTACAAAGTTATAAATCAAGTTGTTTACAGAAATCTACTTATTTGAAACTGATATCGCGATATTTGTCGAGATGTACAACCGTCTGTGGCGAATATTTTGTGCACAAAATAACTGACATTAGTTAATCCTCACATATATAATAGCGAATTTACTGATCGAGTAACGCTAACGTCGTCAACAATGAAACTCGCCCCACTCGAGCACGCGGAGCTCTCAGAAAGTCTTATTTGTGTTGCCTAGTTTCAAACTGTATGACTGTCGCGAAGGCATAAACTCTATTATCATGCTTGCAGTTTTCAAAAAACAAAAACCCACAACTCATGGTGTGGCCAACTGAATCCTCCTGTTTTGCATTTAAAGTTCTTTTCAAATAAAGTTTGTTCTAAGTAAATCCGTTTTACAGTGCAAGATTTATAAGTGCCAAATTTCCCCAAAGGTTTTTTAAAAGAATGTAACCCCCCCCCCCCAAAAAAAAAAACCCCTTTGAACTTGGTTTCAAAAAACGAAATTGACATTAATATCGATGTTTAATTTATTATATTTTCTTTTTCATTCTGAGGAGTTGAATACATTAATCACTGCAAAACGTTTTTCGCGGACAAAATACTTAACACTGTCATTCTTTGAGGTTTCGTTACGCCCGGGTTTCGCTGTACTGGTATACTTTTTTCATTAACATGGATGGATGACTTTTTGACCACTGGTGGGAGGAGGGAGAGGGGACTATGCATATCTCTGGATGTCAACTTTCTTGAGGTATTGTGAATTATTCATTAGTTGCTGAAAAGAAAGGCGCCTGACTAAACATTGACAATCTTCACCTTGCCTGCGTGCTAGCAGCTGTTGCGGCGTTACGTCTTTTGGAGGCAGGATCCTCGTAAAATCAGTTCTCTGACGGCATTGTGGGCAAGAAAAAAGGAAGAAAAAGAAAAAATATATTTCTTGTCGCAGTAAAAACATCCTTCTCCCACCTCTCTCCTTCTGTTGGTCCACCTGTTCTGGTTGTTTTCGATTATGGAAGATGTGGCGTGGTCTTGATTAGACTCACAACGAATGCAAAGATTATGTCATTATTCCAGTTGCGGGAAGAGGATTTGATTTGAGCTATTGGTACTTTTTTCGTAATTGAACAATTGCGACTGCATTTAAAAACCAAACTGATGAGAAAGGTGCGCTTTAGTTTGAACGTTAACTTATGAATATTTTACTTATTAACTGATACTTAGATTGAAAATTTCGATTGTTTATTGTACTTGAAACCTTTCCTCGTGGCACATCCCTACCTTTTGGCACGAAGCCGTAGAATTGTCGTTTAACAAAGAAATGGTAGGTTTATCCCATAAAACGATGTCAGAACCCAGGTCATGTGAAGGACAGTGGTCCCAACCATGGAGATGAGATGGGGATGAGTGAAGATTTTCATTCGTGAAGCCCAGACTCCCAAGTCACGTGACAGATTTTAAAGCAAAGCATTGGAAGAAATCAGTTTTCTTTCGCTTGTTTCACGCAGAACGTGCCAACCATTCGTCGTTGATGAGTCACGTGAATAAGAGTCTTTGGGTTAGCTTTTGCAAAGCCAATGTTTGGACTTGCGCACTCCATTTGTACTTTCTCTAAGGTCCCAACCCTAACCTAACCACGAGTCAAGGGGCTCTCAAATGTTTCCGATTCACTGCATTCTTTGAAGAGTTAGAGTTTTCTCACGGCGCCATAGTCTAGCATGTACTATATGTATATTGACAACATGGACACGACTGCGTGGAACCCATCGTCTCTCCCAGCGGCACACACTTTTGGGAATCCCTGCACTGACCAAATGAGACTAACTTGAAGCTTGACCTTGAAAATGATAATGGGCGTTGGTTTGAATTAGGTTGGTTACCTCCGCAGTGTGCTTCCGATCAGTGTTCCCCCCAATGATCTCTCAAGAAGAAATAAACAATCTCAAGATAAGGCTTCAGGTTCACGGTTAAGATTTGGTCAGATGATACCATTAACATTGGAATTTAATTTTCGGATAATAAACAGCAAAATAACAAATAATAAAAATACATTATAATATATATTACTATAGTACTCCATTAATTGCTCTAAAATGGAAAATATAACTAGCATTTGTATCAAAGTACCCATTTCTAAATGCAGTACAACTTCATTTATCCGGACTAACTGGGACCAAAAGCAATCCGGATAATCCGAATAATAAGCATAACATTCTTAAATAAGCAGACTTTTATTGCAGCGAAAAACAGTGTTTAATAAGAAACTTACATAAGATCGTTTCTTATCAACACTTTATCATTTATATCTCAACTGCTGTGGGGTGCGACTGACGTTCCAAGTACGTCTTGTTTATTCCTTCTTGTTCAGTGGCACGACAGCCCTGGTTGGGCCCTGGTCTTCTCAGCAATTTTTTTCCATGCCTCTCTCTCTCTCTCTTTTTTTTTTGGGGAGGGGGGGAGCATGGTTTGCCAATTCTTCACTTTTATTAAAGAAAAATCCTTACTAAGGCAATCAACCCATCTTAGGTTAGATCGATCCCTGTTCTAACTCCAGTAGGTTTAGCCAAAAAAAATTTTTGTTTGTTGATCGTTCTTTATTTAATGTTAAAATGTGGCCTGCCTATTTAAATCTTTGGATTTTTATGAATTTGACCACATCAGATTCTTTAAAAGCACGATACAGCTCTAAATTAGAGCGCCTGTGCCAAATACCATCAACCTCCTTTACTCCAAAGATGGCCCTTAAAATGCGGCGTTCAAAGACTCCAAGGGCATTTTCATTGTCTTGTGTCAGTGTCCAGGTTCTTGTTGTTTATTAGATTACCGTAATTTTTTTAACGACCTATGTGGGAAATGTACTTTTAATCAAAATAAATAGCGAATATTTCGTGCATTTAATATTCTGTTCTTGCTATCATAATTTAAAATAAATATTTAAGCGAATATAATTTTTTTTCACTATACAAATTTGAATCGGATTAACCAAAGATCCAGATATACGAAGGTCGGATACACGAGGTTCTACTGTACTATTGGTCTAATGTTTTTGAATATTTTCGGATCTTATGTTAGTATATCACTCAAGTGAAGCATGTTAGATATGCAAGGCCGAATTTAGCTCCATGCCGCCCCTAGGCAGATTTAAAATCTGTCGCCCCCTCTCCCTTAAAGAAGCAAAATTTCCTTGACTCAAAAACACGCAAAAAAGTATCCCTGAAATTTAAACTGTCAAGCTTATGAAGAAATGATGACGTTTCACATTCAGGGGCGCCCTGATGGGAGGTCACAGTGATCTCCCAAAAAAATCCTTATTCGGCAAATTTTGCTGACGATTCGGCAATCCTACCTTTATTTACCGTTTCCTTCACTTGCTGTTTTGCGCTGATCTACGAGTATTACCATGGTTGAAAATCATTTGGTTTTCATAAGATGTGTGAAAGTAAACTATTAAATAACAAGAAAAAATTGTCACTGTGGAAGATGAAAAAATGCTGATATTTGACTTTCAAGAATAAAAAAATAATTTTAAAAACGTGTGGTTAAAGCAAAATTTGCCGCCCTAGACACCTGCCTACTCCGCCTATTGGGAAATTGGGCCCTGGAGATATGGTTAGCATTAGCAATGTCAAGCAAAGTTATTTTTTCAATTAATTTATAAGGAAGTCTGAAAGTGAGCTGGTAGTTAGCTCTGAAAAATTAAATTTCACTCAGTTGCAGTTGAGATTTTTGCTATGCTGTAATCATTTGATCTGGAACTTCTATTTTTTATGAAACCAATGCATATTGTCTTACATTGTGGCTGTTTAATTTGAATATATTAGTACTAGATAGTTTAATTAATAATTTATAATGTGTATCTATTCTTTATAGTTCTAATTATATGCACTTAAGATTAAGAAAAAACATTTGCTTTATCTTACAAAATTGCATTTAATCCAATGAATTTTTAAAATGTGTTTCCTCCCTTTCTTCCAACCTGATTTTTCCATTGTTTTTCCCTCCTTTTAAGAAACTTGCCAACCTTGTTCAATTACCTTTGTTTTTTTGTGCCTTTTCCAATCAATAAACAATTTTCACTTCAATCGCTTCCTAATGGAACTTAATCCTTAGAAATCCATTACAAAATACCAAAACTACAGTGCCGGTTAATTGTTCCTCCGATCTAACTTAGAAGTCAAAACGCTAAAAGCTTCAAAACTAGTAACGAATCTTTTTCGTTCTTAATCGTTACGTCTACATGCTCCTATAACGATTTTTAAGAAATTTTTATTGAGAACTTTTTTGAACAGAGTTCTTTCTTTTGAGCACCTGAAAATCTTGTCGTTTCTTCATCTATCTCTCTGTTGATCAAATCTTTTCGGATCTGTAGTAAGTACCATTTGCTAGCTCTCGAGACATTCGATTGGGAAACATTTCGCAGATAGTGTTAAACTTCGATGCTAATTGATTACACATTTGTGTCTGAAATGTTTCATAAGAGTAAAAAATATCATGAACGGATATTTTTCAAGCAAGTTTTCTTTTCTGAATACATGCCATTGTCTAGACGTTAAAATTATTTATTTTGAAAGAGAATATTTACACATGACATAATGTATAGTTGAATCCGAAATTATTTATTTTGTGTGTGTGAAAATAAGAATAAAAGCGTAGAACAAATATGTAATAAAAATTTGGGCAAAAATTTAACTGCGAATCAAACAAAATGTGCTTTTTTAAATTTTTATTTGGTTCATAAAATGAAAGTCATTGACCGATTAATTTATAATTTATTGCTTCATTTAGTTTTCTCTCTGTAAATAATTAAAAACAAATGTTCATAAAAAAAACCCTTCTCTAAATAGTTATTCGCCCATTCAATGCCACGAAATTGATGTTTATTTGTAATTGGATACCTAGTAGGTAGGCCTTCGTTGTCCCTAACACAGATTTCCGAAATCTGGAGCAATGCTCGAGATTGCGTCACCAGTTATCACCACTTCCACAATTTGGATACGAGGTTAGACATTTTTTTTTTCTTCAGTTTCCTATACCCATGATAATCTGCTTAGAGATGTAAGGAGAACAGAAAAAGTACAAAAAGATACTGAGCGTTTCTTATTTCTTTTTATTAGTTATGATAATTTAAACTATGGAAACATTATTTTTGTGAGTCATTTTTATTATTCTTTCAAGAAATTTGATAGTTTTACCTTTTGTGATTTGAACCAAGGGTAATTTTTGTGAATTAAAGCTTTGAAATATTGATGGTATGCGAGTTTTCTGTACTGTAAATTACTTGAATCCAATTTTAAGGTATGGTTGAATTAAATGTAAGAGTGATAATTAACTTTGAAGTTGATTGCAGCAGTTGAAGCAGCGGAAGAGTTCAAATGTGCTGAGAAATGTGAATTACATTCGTATTTAAAATTCTGATAAGAGGTTAGAACTAGGGCTGCAGAGTCGAAGAGAAAATGTCCGACTCCGACTCTTGGATTTTAAAAACTCCGACTCCGGCTCCCCCTCCCCTTTTTAATTCCCCCCCCCCCTCATTTGGAGGGGACCCCTAAACAGTGAATGAAACATGAGTTCCTTTTGAAAAAAATTTCGCGTCGTGTTTTACTGCAAACCTAAGATGCATCATACAACGTTGAAAATTCAATTTGAAAATCAAATTTTCCAATAGTTGCGGTTTTTAAAGTGAGATTACTCAAAAACCCCATTTTTTGAAAGTATGCGAAAGAATTGATTTGCTCTCCTTATTTAACAATGGTAATCAAATCGTGTGAATTCAATTTTTGAAAGCTATAACTTTAGAAAAAAAGGGGTGACACCCATCTGGGAATAGGGAGACATTCCAAGTTAAATTAAGAGTTAAAAAAAAATTATGAATGTTTTAATTCTGAAATGTTTCCCCTATAAATCATAAATTATATTTTCTCTATAAAATTTCAATGAAAATAGGGTACTATGTTGCTGGTAGAGGATGGGCATATATCCGTCCAGAGCAAATTTTACACAATGCGGTATAGTGTTCGACACTCTTGGAATTTAAAATCTTCCGACTCCTTTACTCGTACTATTTGCCTCCCATACTGGCGAAGCATGAAATTCATCTCCGATTGCTTGAAAAGTGTAATGAAATGTACAAATCAAGAATGTTCATTCAAGCCTTTGATGTTGCAATAAGTAGGTGAATTTTAGGTTTAAATTTTTATATGAACATTTTTTGTTTCCTCAAGAAAGGCATACATTTTGTTTTGTGCAACTTTAATTTTCTTTTGCGTATTTTGATTTTTTTATTTATTAACTTATTTATTTTTTTATTGCACTCCCATTATGTTTTTTAGAATATCATTTGTATTTTTGAGGAATGCACGTGATTTGTATTGAAGCCTTGTCAGAACCTCTTTTCATACTTTGTCTAAATAGCCATTTGCCATTTTATAGAATGCCTCAATGCATAGGGAAAGTAGGTAACAATTCTCATAATTCATACTTCGCCTAACAATGTCCGGCATTCTATAGACTGGTAACATCTTCAAAACATTTGGTAACATAACATCTTCAAAAAGCTAACTTCTTGTTACAGCTACAACAATAAGTAGTGTTCTAACCAGGTCTGTGTTAGTGGGTTAAAAGGAGGGGTCCTGAGGGTCCGGACGCCTCCCATAGGTCTTGCCTTTTTCCCCTATTGATTACGATTCTATGTATTTTGTACGTTGAACAGTTTCAAACAAAGGTTACAATAATTTCAGTTCTAATAATTGAAAAAATAAAATCCTCATGTTAAAAGATTTTTTAAAATATTGCACACTTTTCCTATAACGGATTGCCTCTAAGAAGCAGAATGGTTGTTATAAATGAATGCACTGCAGTAACCATGTTTTTAGTTTTGTAATTACAGATTAAAATGAGATTCTATGAACTTGGGATCTATTTTTTTAATTATGAGAAAAGTAAAATCGTCAATTGTTTTGCTTTCTGATTATTTATTTAAGTATATATATATATATATTTTAATATTGCTAATTATTAGTTGATTAGTTTATATTTTACTGTTTTTCGTTCTCTGGAATCTATAAAATCAAGTCAATATGTTTGACACCGTATTGGGGTATGATATATGAGAATGAGGCTTTCGACCTTGGACCCTCCCCTTGCAAAATTCCCGTGTGCGCCACTGGTGGCTTACTGTGCCATAAGTGTTGAAGGTTTTTTTTTTTCTCTCGCGAAATAGATCAATTTTTGAGTTTTTTCTAACCTCAAACGATTATTTGTTGCATGTGGGTTGTTTTTCGAAAATCAAATCGTTCCACTCTCTTGTTCGAACGTGGCTCAATTAGATTTGGCGACTTTTTCTACGAGTCACAGCTGTGTGTTTTTTTAGTGCATTCGCTCGCCAGCTGTGATATCGGCGTCCAGCTTCCAAAGCAAATAAATAAGTGGCGCGTTGGAAGAGCTGTTGCCAGTCACTGGTACGTTCAACTCGATGTCTTCTCCTGGAATCCCGGTTTCCTGTAAATCAGCTTCGGCTTTATTATTATTATTTTTTTTACGGGACGTTGGATTGTTGAACTTCGCGAGAATTTGTTTTGTTTTGCATGAGTCGACCTGTGTAGGTGGCAGTTCCGTTTTTTGAACTTATTTGCATATGGGAAATTCCATTTTGATGTATTTATCATTTATTGCACAAAACACAACAACGAAGTCACTAAATGTGTTACATCCCTGTTTCATGAGAGACACATTTTATGAGAGACATGAACTCCCGTCTAGTTCTGCAATATAAAACAATTCAGGGGAATCTTCAACTCGTTTGTGTTCGATTCGATCGAATTCTAACTACCAGTAGCGAAGCGAGAATTTTCCTTCTGGGTGGGGAAACGGAAATTTCTAACTTCGCTATTGGTAGATAAAATTCGATCGAATCAAATGCGATCAATTGTTTTAGAGTTGAAAATAGCCCTAAATTTTGCATGTTTCTTAAAACAATAGCACAAATTACGTTACTGTTATAATAGTATAACTAAAGAACACTTTTTGGCTCGGTAACGGTGCGACCGTTGTTGAACCAGCCAATCCGTTCTAGTAAAAAAGAACTCCCGCGATGAGACACTCACTCAGAGGTGTTTGTGATCCGAAATTTCTGAAAAATTTGGATTGCCGATTCCGAAAATTTTGTGCTGACAACATTCCAAAATTGAAAAGAAAAAAGAAAATAAACTTCTAATTTTTCCCCCCAGACATTTCAATGATCTTTGTGTTTTTATTTGAAGAGTTTTTAGGAGGTCGAGCTTCCTCATAGTTTCCGAAAATTTGACAGTTTTCAGAAAATTTTACTTGAGTCCACTGTCACCCCTTGATTCACCTTTGGCTGCACACACCAACACCACCTCCCCTCGACCAGACCCGGATTTATAAAGTTTAGGTCCCCTTGCAATTAAATCTGTAGAGCCCCCTCCCCAAAAGCCAGCAGTGTGTATTTGCAACGTTAATAAGTCTTAGTAAGGGCTCCCATATGCAAAATTGTAAGGGGGGGGGGGCTCAGATATTTTCCCCATGGAAACCGATTTCAGGACAGATTAGAGTCATTAAATTTTGACATTTTTAATAACTCACTCATTAATGACTGGAGAAGAAATGTTTTTACATTTTTGCAAAGAAAAAAGTACCAGAACAAGAAAGTTCTAATTTCTAAGGGACGGGGGCTCGAGCCCCCACTTACCCCCCTATATGGGCGCCCATGAGTCTTAATGCTAGTCTTTTTTTTTTTTTTTTAATTTTTGCGGAGTCTGCGAGTACGCAGATCCGAGCGTGCCCCGACACACACAACCGTAGAATATAAAAGGTATATATTTTTTTCCTTCATGTCGTGAGTACTTTACGCGCGTCAAAAGTTCTGGGGGGATTTGAAAAAAGTTTCTAAGAAATCAGGCGTTTAATGGTTGTACGAAAATACAATGTTATTATACATGTTAAGGGTAGAAGTTGGAAGAGGCGAGGTTATTATCGAAGATAATGCATAAAGATACGAACACCCTTTTTGTGCGGAAATATTATTTAGTTCTTGAAACCTAAAACTGTTATGCCCTTTAAGTGGGAAAGGTTTTTGAGAATAAGGTTGTGTAAAATCTGTTATTTTTCCCTTTATCCGCTATCTATTCTTTGTCTCTTTAATAAGTACGTTTTTAAAGGTGGCCGGCCTCTCGGCAAACAGGATGTGAGTAGGGGGGCCCGTTTCTGGGAATTCGCATGCCTTTACAAGCATTAACTGGGATCTTCCAGGAAAATGTTTCATTCTTTACCATTGTGATGAAATGAGGTCATTATTTTGATAACGTTCGTGGCAGCGGTTGTGTGGCATGAATCGTTGTGGAACTATAATCAACATATGTGCCTGTGTTCTGCATTTTGGAGCCCCCCCCCCCCCCGCCTGCTATAGAATGCTTTTTAATGATTAGGGCTGTAAGAACTCGATGTCCTAAAAAGGTATACGGGTCTGCAGGAACTAAGTAATATTTATCGTCTGCAACATTGGTTGTTTAAAACTAGTTTATAAATTATTTCAGTTATAATTTCTTCAGTGGTAACTCTTGGTGTTTTTGCTTATTATCCTTTTTGCTGCTACAATTTTATTTGCTCATTTTACTTTAAGAAAGATAACGTTCGCAAAATGATTGATGAAAGAATATTCTCAAGTAGAAAAATCTGCATTTCTTTAAATGTATTCTATTGATTACTAGTGGTACCCCGCACGACTTTGCCCGTAATAGAAAAATTAAAATGTCTTTCGGTTCGCCTGTATATTTACAAATAATGTATGGTGAATTTTCTCGCCAATTGGCTTGTACCCATGTTACGGTTCCACGTTATGATAATTTCGTATCTCGCCAATTGGCTTGTGCCCATGTTGCGGTTCCACGTTATGATAATTTCGTATCTCGCCAATTGGCTTGTGCCCATGTTGCGGTTCCACGTTATGATAATTTCGTAATTTACTCGTCCATCTTATGATAATTTTGTTCTTAAAATTGGAATAGAAAAAGAACCACATCGAATTTTCGAAAAATCGCTTCAAGATGCACATCCCCATGCTACAAACTAACTTTGTGCCAAATTTCATGAAAATCGGCCGAACGGTCTAGGCGCTATGCGCGTCACAGAGATCCTGACAGACAGACAGAGATCCTGACAGACAGAGAGACTTTCAGCTTTATTATTAGTAATATAATAAAAAGATTTTTCGAAACGCTCAAGTTTGCGGCCAATAATTAAACTAAAGTGTTAATTAATTTTAAAAAAATCAATGCTACGGACGATAAAAATCAGTCGGTTTCTACAGGTCTTCGAATAACAACTCAAATCTGAACACAATATGCTAGGAAAAGGTTGTGTGAAATTTATATTGTTTAGGTTTATATTAGTCTGATAGTTTGTTCTTGAAAAATGATCATTACAGGAGTAAACTCATAACTTCGATGACTTTTTAAATTGTACATCAGTGCATGATACTGTTTGACGCATGTGAAACTACTATCCATCTTACACGAAAATTTACGTGAAGTAAATCTTAGAACTTTAATGTATCACTTTCAAAATAATACTTTCTGTTGCTTTTGTAGTCCGCAGATGATATAAAAATATTGTTTCATTTTGGTAAGACGTCATCAGTTTTTCTTTATTTTATTATTGTTATTTTTGAGCAATCACGATTGCTTATTGCTTTCATTTGACAGTCCTTGACGTTACGGTTCCTTTTTCAGCTTGGACCAGGGCTGCAGCACCACCGTCCACCGGCGGCGGCGCGGCTGGTCCTGAGCACTGTCCACCGGAATCCACTTTGGCTGGGCGGTGGCGTCCATGTCCCACACACGCATGGTCATATACACTCCCCTACGTGCGCACCCCTTTACACACATACACACGCCTACGTGCACACACGTAAGCCTACACACACAACTATACCACACGTAACCACCCAGGAGGAGGGACATGCTTGGGGGGGGGAGCCGTTTCTAGAAACAATAACTCTAATCAGTAGGGTCTTGTCGCAACTCGTGATCGCGAAAAACATAATTGAATTCAAAGTTTCGAATTCAAATTAGAATTAATTGGGGAAGTAGGTCATAGATTTTACTTTTTATTATTATTATTTCATTCAATTATCAAATGTAGCGCAGCCAGAATTCACTTTGGGGGGTGGGGGGGAGGCATAACAATCCTTGCACATTTTCAAATTATCTTATTAGGGTTGGCAATATTTGTTGAAACCAAGGGCTCCGGAGGGGTTGATCCTCCTCCTGCTCCGGCTTTTAATATGGTGTTTTCCCATTTGGTCCAAAAATTTCTCGCGGTTTTGACTGACAAGCTTATCTTGATGTACATGAAATACACCGCCAGCTCAGTCATTTCCAGCCGAGGACTGCAGTTTCTTTCTTATTAGCACTCATCAGCCGGCATAGGATTAACTGAGCTGGAGGTGGAAAACCTCTTAAGGAAGCCAAGAGTGCCAAACAAACTGGTAGCTAATAGAGAATTAGCGCAGACCAGACGAGTGATCGAAGCAATGGTTCGGTTCAACTCGAGGATTGTTGGCAAGGCATGGTATATTCAGTAAATTACCGACCCAAATAGTCAGGGCTAAAGCAGAAATACATGAAATACACCGCCAGCTCAATCATTTCACGAAACTGAAGTCCTCGGCTGGAATTGACTGAGCTAGCGGTGTATTTCATGTATTCTGCTTTAGCCTTGGCTATTGGGCGGTAATTTACTGAATATTTATCTTGATGTGTTTGACAGTTTGGGCCAGTTGGAACCTCACCTTTAATATATCAGTTGCTTTCATACGTTAACGAATAAGTTTTTTTTGCTAATTCCAAATAAATAAATTTAATTAATTAATGCTGTACATTGAACTCTGTTGGATTATATCGGCGCATTTATGTATGGATATTTTTTTTTTTTTTTTTTCGCGTTTTGTGTAAAACCTGTTAAAATAATACGTAAAAATCTTGCCTCGGTGCAGAAACAATGAAATAAGAAAATATCGACTGTTGCTAAAACACACCTTGTAAAAATATTGCTTTTTTTGAATGGGTCGTTTCCAAAATTTTAGAAGCATTTTTTTCTGAAAGGGCATGCTTAAAACATGGGATCTGACCATTTTTTTAAATATTTTAAGTTTAATATTTTTAAAAAATTACTTTAATCGGTTCGCTTTCACTGTTAACGCTTCTTCCGGGGGGGGGGGGGGTCTTTTGTTTTACCGAACCCGTACATTCAATATTGTTCAAAATGTATGCTTTAATAGCCTCGGTTTGTCTCATTTGACATCCTGTAGTTTTCACTAAATTTTTTTATATTAAAAAAAAAAAAAAAAAAAACTCGGTAGAATACCGTATGTAGGGAAAAGAGGCGCGCGTTGACCCTGATTTCTCGTAATTTTGAAAGTCGTCTGTGTTTGTGCGGAGGAATCTGGCAGGGAACATGTTTCTGGGAGGCCCGTCGGAGCAAACAAGGAAATCTTCGGCTTCCTTTGGAGCTCTTTTCGGCTGCACTCATTTTCGGCATTCCGCAAGGTCGGGCCCCAGCATGGAAGTCGTTGACCGCTCGCTCTTTTCTACTCGCCCATTCACGGCCATTTCATTCATGCCTCTCTGCCATTCAATCAGACATCATCGAGCCAATCTCTTCCCGACACAATAATGGAACGTCGTGCATCCGTGTGCCACGTGATATGCGGAGTTAAGAATATCCAACGAATGAAGATCGTTGAACATTGACGTTGAAATTGCTATGAACTGATAGGTTGTACGGCAAAGTCTAAACGCGCGTACTAGGCGTTTATACAGTGGCGTCATTACGGGGGGGGGGTGACACCCTAAGTGAATAGCCAGATTTTGAAAAATATGAAGCTAAAATGCATTTTTAACACTACAAATTTGAAAATTTTCCAGGGTTTAAACCTCGGGCCCTCACTTACTTTTATCTGTATTAGCCGACCAAAAATTTTATTATAGCACAAATGTAGTTGTTTCTGATTTCATGTTTTCATGCTCACAATTTTGCGTTTGGTGGGACGGGGGGGGGGGGGGGGGGGGGGAGTGACACCACAAATTACCGGCCCGGGTGTCACCCATGCTAGGTAGGTACGCCACTGATTTATATTATAATGCTGGGCGGTTTTTGGACAAGGTGTGAAACATGAGAATTGTTATGCACTGTATAAAATGACAAATTCAGTGGCGTTGCTATGTAAGGGGGGGGGCGGTTTCGCCCCGGGGTCACTTGTCGGGGGGGGGGGGTTACACCCAAAGTGGAATTGCAAGTTTTGATAAATACGAAGCTGAAATGCATTTTTAAGACTTGTACATTAAAAAAAAAATTCGGGAAACCCCCCGGGACCCCCCATTTTTATTTGTTTGTTGCACATTAGTCCACTTAAAATTTCGTTATTACACAAATGTAGTTGTTTCTGAAAATTTCAGGAATTTCCTGTTTTTATGTTTAAATAAAATTTATTTATTTTTCTCTTTTGCATGTCTTTGAGAGGAGGGGGGTGACGCCCCAAATTATCGCCTCGGGTACCACTTATGCTAGGTAAGCTTCTACAAATGCTATTTAGGCAAAGTTTGAAAAAAAAAGTCTTAATGAGGCTTTTTATTATACAAAACAACGTGCATTCCACAAAAATACAAATGCAGTTCTAAAAAATAAATGAGAGTGGCATTAAAAATGTATTCAAAATACGTAAAGGAAAAAAAAATTACAAAATAAGATAAATGACTTCACTTGTTAAGGGAAACAAGTTTTTCATTTACAAAGTTAGAGAGTAAAAATTAAACCATTTGTTGCAACATGGTAAGCTTGAATGACATTTTGAATTACAATTCATGCATTTTTCACGAAACTGGAGCAGGGGCGGCCTGAACTTAAATTTTTGGGAGTTCAAAATTCTTCAATTGTCCGAATGGAACTCCAAATTTTTGGCGAATGATAAAACATGGGAATACTCACAACACAAGTACATCTGATGAAAAGGGTCTTTCTAGCATTCAAAAATTACAATGTTGCAATTACTTTTCCAAAGTTGCCAAATCGGCAGAAACAATTTGCCGAGGGAGGAAGATTTTGGTGAAGTCTCGGTGCCTTTCCGTAACCTCTCTTCGGCGCCTGATCGAGGGATTTTTCATATTTTGCCTATTTCACATTTGGCGTCATATAAAATTCTTGGGAAATGTGTGAAAATGAATCTTTTATACTTTGCCGTCCAATTTTAGGCGTTTGTATACAATGCCTAGGCATTCCATTGAATGTCGAATTTCAAACTTCGCCAGTAACATTTACACTTGAATAGTTGTTCTTGAAAAAGAATATAACAGATTTTTTAAAATACATTTGATTCTGAAATCGATTATTTTCACTATTATTCAATTAAATATTCAGTCCCCAAAGCAGAAGTATGAAAAGAACGAACGTTCGGTTCAAATTGAACGTCGTGGAAAAGGTTCTGTAAAGCCAAAAAAAAAAAAAAAAAAAAAAAAGAAAGAAAGAAAGAACGCCAATCTTATGTATATTTGATAATTTTAGGGTATAGCTGCAGTTACCAATAAATCGCATAACCTTTTTCTCTCTCTTTTTTTTTTTTGTTCATTACAGAGTTCATAGGAGGGAAGTCTGAACTAAAGCCCTAGAGATTATGTCTGAACCCCCCACCAATTCCAGTGGCGTTGAGAAAAACTGTTCATATAAGTGGGTTCCTCACTTATTTTCGTACACACGTCTCTATCTATATCTAGCCTTCTCTATTATTTAGAGAAAAGGCCGGGGGAGGGGGGGATGGGTTGCTACCCCCTTTTACTTTAAATATCCCCTCCGCTACGCCACTGATCGAAGCAACCCCTTTTCTGCATCCGAATATAACGGTGAATGCAGGCCGCCATTTCGAATTTTCCCAGGAAGGTCAAAGGGTGCTTACTCATCTCATTGTAAATTTTATCGTAAGCTACAAAAACACGCCTACTTGTGTCTATATGTAAAAATATTAATTTTTCAAAGTTAGTTGGAGGAGGCAATTGTTCTCCCCCCCCCTCAAAATGACGGGCCTGGGTGTGTATCTGCAAAGAAACAAACAAATGCACCAAACTAGACATTTGCAGCTTTCCGGAAACATTTGACGGTGATGTTATTAAAGCAAAACCTGTTTGGCTACGAATGCACAGCCGTGGCCGTGTTTTTCTTTCGATATCATGTCTGTCCCAACAAAGAATCTTTCCAATCTCATTCTTTTTTGTTTTGCCGACAGAAGTGAAAAACCTCTCCAGAAGTTTACCTCCTTGTGCCTCCCTTCCTCTACTATGTATTAAATAATAAAAACTTATGTTTCATTTCTTGCTTTGTGGTAGAATCTTCTTACTCGATCTCTTACGGACCCGCGTCGCCAAAAGTGTCGGTTTGGTCATTACTTGGCGATATTCCCATTGAATCTTGTGTTAGTGGCGATATTTCATATCGACAGTCTCTGTAAACTGTTTTTTCTGCATCGGTTCGCAGCACTGCAGAACGGAGGCATTTCACTTTTCACTACAGTTATTTTCAGGGCTGCGGAGGCGGAGGAAAAATTACCAACTCTGGAAGTTTTAAAACCTTTGACTCCGACTCCGCAACCATGGTTATTTTCCTACCCAATTAAAAACCAATAAATGATTTAGTCGCAATTAAACAACAAAATATTTTAATTTTGTTTAGCAATCGCATCAGTGTTTTACATTTTCCAAAAAAATATTCTTTCAAGATTTTTTACAATTATTTGTCAACAGTTTCGTTCCGTCGTTTTGGTCAAGTGCCCAGTAAAGAAGAGGAGGTTCAGGACTCTGCTCCCCCCCACCACCCACAGAGCGAACCCTTGGTTGTTCGCAGGTTTCTTTTTATGAAATATTCTTAAGTGTTAGGTTATTGGGAAAAAAAAGGGGGGGGATTTTGTAAGAATAGGGTTCAAAATAAAGAACAAAAGTTTTTTTTTTTTTTACTTCTCTACCATCCGCGTTTTAAAACTTGTGTGTGATACAGTTTTCATTCACTTCTTCTTTTTTTTAATTAAATTTTTGCTTTATTCATCTTTGCCTTTCATTTTTTCTCCTCTCTTTTCATTCTCGCAGCTTATTTTCTGTGATATCATACTTTAAAAGTTTTTTTTTCTATTGAAAATTTGCTTTATATATGAAATTTGAAAACTAGTGCTTTTGCAGTAGCCTTCGAATCTGTTACTCGGATAATATAAAAGCTGTACTTTTCCTTGTATTGCTGCTCTTAATATTAATATTCATTTAATTGGAGGGAGTGGGGAGGGATGACTTTTGTTCGAAAAATTGTGTCATCTGTGAAATTTCTTCTATTTAAAACATATCTTTTTCCTCGTCCGTTGCTCAATAGCTTTTACCAGTCGAGTCTTTAAATCAGCCCATTTACTCGTTTTAAAATATGGCGTCGCTGTGTAATGGCAAAACTATTCACGATAAGGCGAAAGGAAAAACTGATAATACCTCGCTCAGAGTGTACTAAAAGCAACGGCAACCGGCGTGCTTTTATTTATTTTCACCTGTCTCTGGATGCTGTTAAGAGCCGTTTAAGTATTTTACTACTACGCGCATACGTGCACGGATTTTCATCTAGATACAAGCTTCGCCGACGCTGGACGACGTTTCCGAAGAAGGATTTACGTATGGTGTAATGGGAAACGGCATGAAGCCGAAATGTTTTGCTTCATACTATAGCACAAGAACCCCGAAGATCCGGATGTCAAAGATCGGACGCACTAATAAAGTGTTAATCATCTGCTCGACGATTGCTAAGGAATTGGTAAATTCTGTGAAACAAATAATTACATTCAATGGTCAAAGAAATGCAGGTGGATTATTTACCAACAACGGTGGAATATTGCAAAACGGTTCGGATTTCATCACGTGGGAAATCGGAATAAGCTATGACTTTAAGGGGATGTCCATAAATGATGTCACATTTTTTTCCCAACTTTTTTGACGCCCTTGTCACGAAGCGTCACACTTGACGCTCCCCCCCCCCTTGTCACATGTCGCTCTAGTTTTCATTGATATATTCTTATAAAAATGCATGATGTCAAACTTCTTGTCCCCCCTCCCTTTTCACAAACTTACAATGCCCCCCCTCAAAGAGTGACATCATTTGTAGACAGTCCCTAAGTCTGTTTTTTCTTTCAGAAACTAATTAAACTTAGTTTGTGTGAAGTCGGTGTATTGTTTCAGAATTTCACTCAAATTTCTAATTTTCTTTGTTTAATTACTGTACGATTGTTGCTCGTGTACATGTATTTTCAGCAATGAGATTTTTGTTACATTGTTCAAAAATGTAATTACATATTGTAGCGTTATGAATTGTATGTTATGTTATGCATGTACATATTGTGTGAAAATTAATTAGTAAAGGACGAGGATTGTATTTAAAATGTGCTAAAAAGGCCTATAATTTCAGTTCCATATAACATCCAAGCAAGTTCCTTCAGACGCACAAAAAATCGTTCTTTCGATTAGTACCAATATTTTGCTTGTGCAAATGCGTGTTCTCTACCCAAACTGCGAACGAATGAAAATTCTGATTTTCTCGACCAAGTGACCTTTTAAATAAAAAAAATTGAAATTGGTTCATCTGTTGAGAGCTATGATGCCACAGATAAATACACACTGTCACGTCAAACTTATAACCCCCTTCGTCTTTCAAGGGCCTGGCCAGAGGAAGTGTAGATCCTTTTAAGGACCCTTTACAAAATTCTAATTAGTTAAAAAGGACCATTCACAAAATTTTGATTGACCAAATCGGACCTTTCATGAACTAATTTGTTAATAAATGAGTACGCAAAGCAGAAATCTAATTTATATTGATGGATAAGTTTTGGTTAAACATTTTGAAATTTTACAAAAATATTTGATTTTTCACAATTTTTTTTTTTAATTCCCAAAAATAGGACACTGTAAAAAATCTTCGACAGACCCCTGTCTCTGCTTCGGAGATTCAATAAAAATTGAATAAATTAATTTAAAATGCAGTGAAAAAGAAATGTAGACTTTTTTTCTGGCAATTCATAAGAAATTGAAGGATCCGCGGGTCATTACATCATCTTCTTCAGACCTCTCACTTGTTTAGGTATAATAATGCATAATATTTATACAAAACAAAAAAATGAAAATAAATAAATAAACAAATAAAAACTATTTTATGACGAATTTTGAAATCGCAGTTTTTCGATTTTATGCAAATTTTGAAATTTACGTTTGGCAAAAAATGCATGGGTGATGGGAAAAAGTGAAGGTTATTTCAAGATTCGACGTTTAAGGAAACTTAGGAATCACGGACAAAAAAACCTAACCAGTGAACTACACTAATAGTGAAAAACGTAATGAGAAAAAATAAAATGGGTAGCAGTTAAGGCATTTTTTGGCGGATAAATTATATGCCCTCGTCCCTCCGATATTGAGCTACAAAGTCTTAAAGTCTGCCGAAATTTTAAGAAAAGTCGCTAAATTTAAATATTTGGCGAGAATATGAAGGTACCAACCACGCTACTTCACCGTCTGCCCCTGCAAATCGTGTAAAATATTTCTCACGGAATAAAAATTTGGCGTCTTCTTTTAACTTTTTGGGAGACTTTAAGGCCTTATATTTTGATTATGGGGACACGAGGGCAAATAATTTATGCATCCATAAATATGTTTTGCTACTGCTGTGCTCTTTTGAGTGCTTCTCATTTGGATTGGTTTTCATGATTTCACTCACGTATGGAAATTCCAAGCAATCTCAGTTTCAGTTAAGAGTAGGTACATCATCTGTCAACCTTTGTTTCTTACCAGGATCAAATGTGTCACACATGCCCCCCCCCCCTCCCCCCAAGATTTCCGGTTGCTTCCACGTGCGGTCACCTTTATTAACAGCAACCACGAGCGAAACCTCGAAAACCGCCATTGCGGTTGAAATGTCTAGAGCGAATATAAAAGCTTATCTGTTTGTTCGCCCCATAAAAATGCTCTGCTGATCACAACTAATGCCAATCCTTTATAGCGTAGTTCCTCTCGCCTTGTTTACGAAATCCATTCGGATATTGGTCTCGCGCAGATAATATCAGCCAAGATGTTGGGGTTGCCTTTTATTATGTTTGGGCCATAAAAAGGGCCGTTGTCGAGAATTAGGCGGAGCTTGAGAATTGGTTTCGAACGTAAGAAATGAAACAATGCTTGTGTGCTGAAAAGAAATTGGTAAAAACTAAAACAACGTCAATGAGGCCCGAAAGTTCAAATTATTGCGTTCATGTGTTTTGGGTTCCAACGAACTCAATTTAATAGTAACCTTGTGGATAAAAGCACATCCATTTTTTTGGGGGGGAGAGGGGAGTAGTCAATCCCAGGGGGCGTGCATAGAAATTTCGGGGCCCGTCACAACTTGACTTTTACGGCACCCTCGCTATTGTTTACCCCTATGCCCCTACATATATTTCAACCCTCATTTTAAAACTCTTTAGCCCCCTTCAGGCTCGGGCCCGGCCCAACAGGTTTCCCTTCTCTCGCCCCCCCCCCCCCCCGTGCGTCGCTGGTCAATCCCATCAAAAATGTACAATGTGAATTTTAGGAGAATGTCCCCAGGAACAGAACGTCGGTCTCGGACTAATATTGGATTGAAATCTGAGGCTTTAAAATTCAAGGAGTTAGAGTCTGCCATTTTTCCTCCGAGTCCGCAACTCGACCAGAGTCATGGAGTCGAATTCGGGTTGGTTTTGACTTAATGGAGTCGGAAGTTTTAAAACTACGGGAGTCAAAAGTCGCTCATATACTTTCTTTCCGACTCCGCAGCTACACACGTTTTAGTGTGATCAAGCTAGGCTACACTAAAAACGAGTAGGGGGGAAGGAAGGTAATGTTTCCAACAAAACTGATCTGGTCACTCGTTTACGTGCGCAAGTAGTGTAGATCTAAACATCAGCAAGTATCATAGATCTAAAGTAGAAAGTAGTGTAGATCTAAAAATAAAGGTTTCAACGAGCCACGTTTTGGTGACCTTGGAAGGTTTTATGTCATTGGGTAGTTCTATGAAGAAAGAAATGCAGTGGGATCGTTTCCAAAACTTTAAAAGTATTTTTTTTTTTCTGAAAGAGCGTGTTTAAAAACATAGGATCTGACCATTTTTTAACTAATTTGTATAAGTTTAATATTAAAAAAAAACTTAAATCAGAGCGCTTTCATTGTTTACGGCTTCTGCCGATGACATCACAAATGATGAAATGCCATTCACAGAGCAAGATATTTAATTCGCATTTTTACTCACGTGTATTGGCAACGATATGGTTGATAGCAAGCGTAGAGTGCCATGTTTAATTCGCTTCTGGGCCGTGGTAGCCCGATCGGTAGAGTGTCGGATTCGGGGCCGGAGGGTCCTGGTTCGAACCTCGATGGTCGAAGACCCACCGTCGTCATTAAAGGGGACTGGGCGACGTTAAATATGCTCGTGGTCTCAATGTCCTCCAAGTGAAACGATACCTCTGGGGGTGCTAGTACTAGGTAGCTATTAGCTCCTGGACTAGTTCTAAATTCTCATTAACTGTTCGATCCGGTGATGGTGCTGCCATCTATCGGTATATAAAATTATGGAGGCAAGGCACTTAGTATGCAGTCCTCGACATAAATACAGTTGTAGTCAGTTGTGACTCTGAATACTCCAATGAATACTCCAATTCGCTTCTTGATTATCGTAACGTGGAAACGTAGTAGAACGATGCGGCAAAGTTCATCATTTGTGACGTCATCAAGACCAGCCTTGTTTGAAAAATCAGACATTTAAAAAAATTAATTAAAAAAAAAAAAAAAACTGCTGGGAAAATGAAAGTATTTTCTGGGTCCATGTTATTTTTTCTTTGCTCATTCTATCCATTTCAATGACAAAAAGTGCATCTATCTACTCAGTTAATCTTCCGCCGGAAAAAAAAAATTTTTTTTTCTTCTGAAAATGCGAAATACCTCGGGTAATCCGCACCACCGCGCCGCGAATAATCGAAAGTTTGCTGTATTTAAATTCTGTCAACATATTAACTCTGAAAGTAACTAATTTAACAGACGTGCAAACACATCTTAATGATTGTTGTTGGAAGAGTTTAATCGTGAACGGATAAATCTGTGCTCACCGCGTGAGGATTCCAAGGAAGGTCAAATCCCCGGGTATTAAAAGTTCTAGGATTTTCTTTTCGAAATCTCTTTAATACTTTCGATCAAGAATTCGCTTTCGCCGAGCAAGTAAACATCTCCGATTTATAATAAGAGTTGAGAATTTTTATTCCCTCTAGGAAAATTACCGCTTGCAGAGCTTCCCGATGCCAAAAGCTCTTTACTTATTTGCAGTCCCGTTATAATAAGCTAACAGGGGTAGAATGATGAAGTGTCCTGTTTACTTCGTGCTCCGAGCTCCGTAAATCCTTGTTCCTCCAATCAGAACGCCGGCCTGTTTTTCCCCTATCCCCAGTGCAATGCACATTGTATTCCCCCTTTCTTTACTTTTCATTTTTGTTTGTTTTTTTGTTTTATTTTATCTTCCCCTCTTTGACTATTGTTCGAACGTCCCCCCTTTTTTGATTGCGAAACATAAACGTAGCGAAAAGACTTGCATCATAGGGTACGAATAAAAAAAAAAAAAAAAGAGGCAATAAAAGATTTCGAGTTATGAATTCGTGATTTTTATTTTCTTTTAGCTTACGCATTTTTAAAAGATGTTTCTCAAGTAGCAGATGTGAAGAAACCCAGTTGATACATTGTGTTACTTTGTGATTTGAGTTTAAAAATTCCGAGTAGATGTGCGTTGGTGGTTTTCTTTTTGAAAAAATATTTGTTGCTTTCAAATGTTATTCGTGATTTCTTTTTGAGTGAAAGTAATTTAGTAGGAATTTAATTATTCCGTCGTTGATATTTTTATTAGTTGTAGCAGGAGAATCCAAACTTTTCTCTATTTTTTGTTTACTCTGTCTCAAACCTGAAACAGACTTTGTTTTGCTGTTGGGCTGACCTTGTTGTATTGTATTTGAAAAATGACTCCATACGTTTTCAATTACTACAGAAGGTTAAATTTCAATAAATGCTGCGTAGCGGAGATTATTTTGGCATTTGCATTTATTGGAAAAAATGGTGCTGTCCTTCGCAGTGATGTTCCCATCAATTTTTCTAAGGGTATACTCCCAGTAATCCATTACGCACAGTATGTGTATGCGATCATGTACATATTATGTCATAATGTGAAACGTTTTGAAGCTTGAGGGTATACGCGATGTGTTTAAAAAATATTTGAGAGTATAAGGCGTTTCTGGAGTATACCCTATGGGAACATCACTGGTCCTTTGTATGTTCTGCTTTTCATTTACCGACGCAAAGGTTAAATGCAAATTTAAATTTAATTTTTGTTTATGAGCGGGAGGTGCCAGTAGGTTTTCCCACTGGCATGAAGGGTTAGACTACTAAATTGATTTTTTTTTTTTTCATTTTGTTTACATGGATTCTCTTCCCTATTTTTTGCAGGATTTGGGTTGCGATATATTTTTCTTCTTTCTTTTCTTTTTTTTTCTTCATTTTTATATGTAGACTTAAACATAGTGTAATTGGGGCAAACCTAACCTGGCATCATTGTGAAGGTTTCGCATATCCTAATCATAGCATTTCGATGCTGCCAGGTTAGCGTTGTGCCCAAATGTAGACGATTTCTTCAATATCATCGCATTTATCACAAGTTCGTTAGCCTCCCCCCCATCTACAACAAAGTGGCAACTCCTTCTTTACTTTAATATTCTCTCTTTTTTAATCGTTGGGTTTGTTACATTGTTAAGTAATTTTTGCTTCTCTCTTTTTAAAAAGAGTCAATTTTTTAAAACTTGTGTTAGGTTTTAATATTTCAAATTGGAGAATGTTCCTGTCTGATTGCTAATAGAAAGGCACTATGACCCTGAAATAGATATCAGCTCCGTAACGAAGGAAGGTTGGCCTTCACTAAGTCCAAGGTGGCCGTAGCTACTACTGCCATTGCGAGATGTATATTCATGTATTAAAAAAAGAAAAACTCATTTCTATTCATTAAATTAATTTCTTGGAGAAAACACTCGTGTTTAAATTTTTTCTTCCATTTGAGTCCGGTATTAATGTAGCAGACTGTTTTTTTCTGCGAAACTCAAAATTCTTTTACGTTTCATGTCCTTTATTCTTCAAAGAATTTCACATTTTCGATACCTTTTTAAAAAGTTATTTTCGACTTTCAAACTATCGTTTGGAGCAGTATAATAAGCGCAGATAACACATGTAGAGCCTTAGTAGTACACCTACCTACTAAAGGCCACAAAGCTCAATAATACCAACCAACCAAATACTGATATATACATCTAGTTACTCAATAGATGGCGCCACTGAAATTAATTGTTCTCTGTGCATAGTTGAAGTGGCGCCATCTTTTTAGTAATTGGATAACCAGAGTGGTAGATTGCTTGCTGCACGAATAATATGAGTCCTTCACTGTAGCCAACACTAGAACATGATAACTGAATAAACGCCTTTGTGCTTGCAAAGTAAAAGATTGTAAAACAACATAAAAGGGCACAAATTTGCAGGAAAAACTGCATACACGTGATTCGAGGTTATAAGGAACCCTTTTTCCAATGCATAGGAAGTGGGCAAAAAGGTGAAAAGACTTTTGATAAAAACCAGTTATCCTGCAAATTTGTGCCTTCTTACATTGTTTTATATCGTTTTTCTAGAAAATGATGTACCTCGCATTTTTTGTTTGTTCTAAAAACCGCATGTCATATCTTATTTCTCTCTCCTTTGCAGGGATAAAGTGGAGGCTGCCCTCCTCCCCCATCGAACGCCATCGTTGGTCCTCTAGTCCCGAGCTGTGGCGGTGAGCGGGCAGTAATGGCAGCCGCGCATCGTCTGCTGCTGCTCGCGTGCCTCTTCTGGTACGTCCGCGCCGAGACCTCTTGGGCCGCCCTCAGGCCCGAGAATCTACTGGTGCTGGAGCCCAGAGACGTAGCCGTCAAAACGTCGTCTGAAGATGAAGGTGAGTCTCGAACCTTTCGAACACTCTTGACCACAGATCTCAGAGAAGTGTGACAAACAAACCTGATAATGCTTTGATTCCTTCGATGATATCCAAGTATAGTGCACCCAGGAAAACATGAAATCTGTAATATGGGAAAAAAAAAAAAAAAATAAATAGGTAGCAATCGAAAGAGCCTAGTATAACATTTATTGTCGCATAAAATTGTTTGCCTTTGGTTCCCCGTTATCGAGATGATATGCGGTATTATAGTTGGGACTAGGGAGACATTTTAAGAAAGTCGCAAAGTTTAAGACTTGTCGAGTAATGTAAGCTACCACGTGACTTCAACGTCTGCACCTGGCAGGAAATTGGTTATCTACAAAACCTGTGCTATGTCTTCTATTTCTCACGAAAACTAAATTTGGCGCGATTTTTCTGAAAATTTCCGCAGACTTGAAAACATATTTTGATTAAGGGGAGTCGAAGACAAATAAGTTATACTTCCTAAAACATGTTTTACTTTGCTCTTTCAATTACTTTTTAAGGAAATATATGTATGTATGTATGTATGTATATATATATATATATATATATATATATGTATGTATGTATGTATGTATGTATGTATGTATGTATATGTATGTATGTATGTATGTATATATATATATATATATATATATATATATATATATATATATATATATATATATATATATATATATATATATATATACTCTCAGAAATGGACTTTCAAATTCGACGAAATTTTCTTCGTTTCTGACGAAGTCGCTTCCAGGGATATGCTCCGAGCGAACATTTCGTCAAATTGAGGAAACTGCTTTCGTCTCTGGTTTGAAGATGCGAATTTCATCAAATGTAACGAAATATTTTTTCATTCTAGTTTCGTTAAATCGACGATCATTTTCGTAGTTTTGAGAGCATTAGTATTAATTTCGTCATATTTGAGCATGTTAATTTCGTAATTTTTTGAGTTTATTTATTTCTTTTATTTTTATTTTTTCTTTTTTGAGCTGATTAGTTTTCTTTCTTTTTTTTTGAGAATACAGACGAACCTCGTTAATTCGAACACGCTTAAAAAGAATTACTTCTAAAGCGGAGTTTTTTGTAATCCCTGTCCCATTGTTGATTGTTTTTTGGATAAAACGAATTCTGTTAAGAATAATCGATTTTAATGATCCATTAAAGTTCGTTTTGACGAGGTTCGACTATATTTTATAAGATTTAGTCAAATCTTAACTTCAGAATCTTACCACCATAATTTCCCACTTTGATGCGCATAGTTACACTCACAGGCCCGTCATTTACGGGGGGGGGGGGGGTGTCATTCATGGGAGATGATCTCCCCCCCCCTTGATTTTTGAACATTTATGTCTTTACGTACGAAAAGCCGTGGTTTTAGTTGGTTTTCTATAAAATTTTGGAAGATAATACACCTTTTTCCACAATTGGAAAAAAAAACGAAATGACTGGCCTGCACCCCCCTCCCTCAAGTATTTGTTGAAGAAAGAGGCACATAAAAGATGTTTAAAAAATTTTTTATTAATGTAAAAATACAAGCAGACAATTTCTTTAAAATGTAAAATTAATTATTGCAAATTCAAGTTAAAGAACAATGTGAAATGACATCTGGGAATCAGGGCTTTACGATGCACCGATACATCGTAAAATACCGATGTACAGTACACCCTTCATCATTACACCGGTTTAGAATAAAAACCTCTAAACCGATAGATCGGTGTGCTCCACAAGTTTGCTTACATCCAAGCATTTTTTTTTATCCAAGCAAAAAAAAAAAAAAAAAGAAGAAGAACGGAAACCCGCATGTTAGTCCGGCCCCATAAACTCCCCATGGTATCTAACTAAACCCCCATATGGGGGGTTTTCCTGCAAAAAATCTTTTTTTTGCCAGATCTTTTCCAAATTTGGCACAGAGGTTCATTCTTGATGCTCAGGAATACTCATTGAGCAGTTTTTGCCCCGCTATGGAGGGGGGGGGGGAACAACCCTCATGGGGGTTCTCCTTATAAAAGCCAAGTCTTTGTCGGATTTTTTCCAAATTTGGCACAGAGGTCCTTTGATGCTCGGGAATGCACACACAATGGTTTTAGTCCCTCCATGGGGGGGGGGGGGGCAACGCCCATGGAAGTTCTCCTTACAAAAATCAAGTTTCTGTTGGATTTCTTCTAAATTTGGCACAGAGGGCGTTTGATGCTCGGGAATTCAAAGGGTGGTTATTGTCCCTCGATTGTGGGGAGGGGGGGAGAGGGAATCCCATGGGGGTGCTTCTTATAAAAACCACGTTTTTTGTCGAATCTTTTCCAAATTTTGCACAGAGGTCTTTAGTTGCTCCGGAATTCAAGCACGGTAATTTTCCTTCTTCTATGGGGGGGGGGGAGGGGATAATCCCCATTGGGGTTCTCCTTATAAAAAGTTTTTGTGGGATATTTTCTGAATTTAGCACAGAACTTCTTTGATGCTCTGAAGTTCTCATTGGGTAGTTTTCGTCCAGCTATTGGGGGTCTATTTTTTTTTTTTTCAAAAACCAGTTTTTATAAGATCTTTTCTTAATTTGGCACAGAATTCCTTTGATGCTCGAGAATTCCCCCGTTTTAGTCCTGCTATGCATGGGGAATGCCCCGCGTGGGTTTTTGTCGGATCTATTCCAAGTTTGGTACATTTGTCCTTTGATGTTTGTGAATTCCCATAGGATAGTTTTCGTGCCAAATTTGGGAAAATTCTGACAAAAGCTTGGATTTTTGCAAGGAAAACTCCCTATAGCAGGAAGAATAATTCAATCTGCTTCAACTACTCGCAATGTAAGTTTGGCGTTGCATCACGATGTAAAAATTCCTACATCGTCCAGCCCTACTGGGAATATAGAAATGCTACTTCCTCAGCAGACATTGGGTTCTAGAAGAATAAGACATAGGTTACTTTTATGCAGAGTTACATCAATATTTGCTCATGAGAAAATTGCTGGGGATTTACTTCTTTATTGCATCGCATAAAAAAATTCCAAAGAAAAAAAAGATTTTTATCAAACTAATACCATAACTTTTAAAGAAATAGTGCAATAAAATGGACAGCTTTAAGTTTGTATATCTTTGTTCGAAAATTAGATATAGAAAATGAAATTAGATAATCTTGAGAAAAAGCTTACCTTTTTCTTTTTTCAATCGATTATTTGTCTTATTAATTTTGCTTCTATGTAGAATGCTTGTTTGACAAAATTTATGTTTAATGCAGGAGGTGTATTATTGCATGCAGTACATACTTCATACTTTGAAGTACTTTGGTACATACTTCATACTTACCTCTCTGGAACTTCAAGGGAAATTAGGTACTTATTTTAACATAATTGATTAGAACCTTACTGATTTACTAAGATAGCTCCATAAGCATTAATGCAACCATGGCCAACGCTAAGACAGAATTGCAAGTAAGAGATTCAAATGTATGTAATGAAAATAGTGACTAGCGTATCGAGCAAAGTTTGCTAGTTTTTTTCATATACTTTTTATTTTCCTTTCAATTTTTCATTTGAAATTTTACATAGACATTTTACTTTGTCTACAGCAAAAACCATTACTTTAACTTAAATTTGGACTTACTAGTAGTTCCTCTATGAAATGCTTCTGAAGGGAATTCCCTTTTTTTTTGCTGATAATTCCTTGAGGCAGCAAATATGGCAATAAAATTAATGCTGCATTTATTTCAGCTGTAAAAACTATGTATAATGGAAAAATTCATAATTATCACAAATCAGGTAACGCAAATTAACATAGAATTTAGCGTACTGAATGTGAAAATAAACAACAAAAAACGCTTTATAATTGTTATTATTTTCAAACATGCTGCTAACTTACCTTATTTTTTAAATCAAGGTTATCTTCAGTAACTTATTTTAAATTTGGGAAAAATTGAAAAAAAATTGAAAATATTTAGCTGCAAAGCACAAAGATCTAGTTCTTTATGGAAATTAGTATTTTCTTTGTAACTCAAAATGCATTGTATTAAATTAATACTTACTTTACTTCATGTTTTATTTTGCAAGTAAAACCATTCAAAAGAAAAAAGAAAGAAACAGACTCAACAAATAATGAAGTATTGATACAACATAAACAGAAGACAGCTGCTGAAGGAAATGACATTACATAAACAACATGGGGTGCGACTTTAATAAGTCCGGTCAAGGAGCCTAACAAAAAAAGGGGGGGGGGGGTATCATTTCCGAACCATAAGCTGAGAGCCAGTTTGCATTTATTTTTAATTTTTTCTTCGATTTTTATGGGCTTGTTTAAAAGGTTACTAAGCAATTATTAAAAAATATTTTTTATGAACACTTTTGTGAGATAAAGTTCTTAATACTTTTTGATTATTAATTTCTTCAAAATCATATTTTATTTTTCTATTAAAATATTTCATGTGGTTTTGTTAAGAATTAACTATAGAATATTTATTGTTTACCCATTCCAAAATATTAATCTTACCTAATGGGTAGAGCAATATTTCATTGAAAATGATAAGTGTTACGTACACTTTTGGGAGAGAGCTACTGTATAAATTATTATTGCATTGAATAAAATATTACATGTAGAGTAGAAGAAAAAAAATACCAATACTTAGAGAGGGGGTGGGGGGCGGTATATTTGTTTTAGAAAATAAAAATGCAGAGTAAAAAAATTTTGAATTATTAACAAAAACACTTCGTTCACCAGAATTATATTAGTAAAATTCATGAAGAAGAATGAAAACATATAACCATGTAACATATTCAACGTTGAAATTAAAATCTTCAAAGTTCTATGCTATTTATCAAGGCGCTGTATTTATTATCAGCGTTGCTGTAGCTACGGTGGAATTTTTTATGTAAGTTTAAATTCGTAAAAATGCTTTGGTCATCTTTGTCAATTTTCTAACGAAATAAAGGAAGTACGTTTTTGGGAACAAATGTCAACAAACAAACATTTTCATTTGTAAATAAAAAATAACGCTAGTTAAGCCTAACGTGGAGGTGATTCAAAGTTAGTTTATACAGAATTCCAAACCAAATCGAACAGATCGTTTTCAATTTTAATGTGTTTTAAATACAACAATAAACACAACACTAAACAAAAATATAGCAATACATAAAAGAAGGCACATTGCACATACACATTTTAATAAATACTAACCTTTTTTTATAAATCCTTTAGAATAACTGCCGTAAAATAATTTAACGAGCAAGTATAAGACTGAAACGAAAACTCCCAGAATGCACTGCAATATGACGAAATCGGGACGAAATTATTTCGTGAAAAATTTGAGATTTCTGGTTTCGTCAAATATCACGTGATTCAGTGACGAAAGGATCGTAGAAAATAACGAAATAGTGCTCGAGGATTGCTGAATCGTCAAAATAGAGCGTTTCATTTTTGACAGTGTATATATATATATATATATATATATATATATTTCCATTATTACACTAGGGATACGGTTTCCTAGTCAGGGTTGCTGTCACTTATACTTGAGCGAGTCCACTTCGAAACCGGTTGAAAACAAAATCTGCATGGTGCACAGGGCCAACAGGAGGCCATGTCAACCTAGTCGGAATCAAGGAGACTGGTCCTTTGGAGAGCCTGGATTATTAGGAATCAAAGTAGTACCAATTTTATGGGCGGCAACCAAACTGACAAGGGGCTCTCCTTGGCTTTCGGCGGTCCTGATGGTGCATCCTCAGAATTAAGGGACTGTGTATAAATTATATCACACTTTTTCCAACCTTTTTGACGCCTCTCCCTCCTTTTCTTGCAAAGCGCCCCACTTCACGACCTCCCCCCCCCCGTTACATGTCACGCTGTATTTCATAAACATATTTTTATTTAAAAACAATCAGGACATCATGGTTCTTGTAACTCACCTTTTCTTTCTTTCCGCAAACTGTCACAATTTCCTGAACTCCTCCCTCCCCCCTCAAAGCGTCACATCATTTGTCACAACCTTTAACAGATTTTTTAAAATTTCCGCTCGAAGCAAAAACAGAACGAATATATTTTTCCCATCTTCTGTAAGTTTTCCAGTCAAACAAATCTCCACGCTCTATGGGGAAAGTTTAGGCATTTTTACAATAACTCGAAAAGTTTTTGGCGTATAGTAATAAATAAGGTATCAAATTGTTCAAAATTAAACTGTGCATAACATTTATTTTTTCCAGAAAATCGAAAATTTTGAAGTTTAAAGGTCCTTAGACCCCTTAAATACCATTTGCGAGAAAAACAATTAATTTTCGGAAGGTAATTAAGGTTCCATGTAATTAACAGTTATTCAATAGTCACATTATACCTAATTTCTTGATTAATTAAAGAGATAAGAACAAAATCTTGTAACTAAATTAAATAATTAAAATAGCTTTCTGCGGGGAAATACTGATTGAAATGTTTGACTTGATTAACATATTAGTATGCATGTATATATAGACCCTTTATGATACAAAATACTGGCTTCATTTTTGATTTCATCAAATGAAAGCCCGATTAGGTCTTTTTTCTACCAGAATTAAACATTCTTTTTAAAACAATATGAGTAAGTAACTTTTGTAAACTGCACAGGTTAGCTAAGGCAAAGCAAATACACAAATCCCCAATTCCAATGAACAAAAGGGGGGAAAAAAACTAAGAATTATCTGCACCCAGTAGTCATGAAGCAGCATAGGTGTATAGCCCATCAAAATCTTTTGAGCACACAGAATCCAAAAAAAAAAAAAAAAAAAACACCAATGGAGAGTGTAGTTTATATGTGAAGATTTATATATTTCTCAATCAATTTTTACACATACATTTGCATTTTGTTCTGGGAATTTAAAAATTTATCTTTTAATCTTCCTACATTATAATATAAGAAACTATTATGTATCATAAAATGAAGTATAAACTTTTTTTTTTAAATTTGATTCAAAAAATATTATTTGTGTTCACCTGCAGAACAAATCTTAATTTTTAGGTGCAAACAATTAAGTTGGACTGTTGATTACCTTACAAGTCAAAGTTAAAATTCCAGGAAAGTGCAAATAAATGGGCAAAAATGTCACACCCCTGCAACAGGAGTGAGCAATATAATGGATTGCATCTACAATAAAAGATTCAATCCTTAGTAAATCTTAACTAGTCATGCAAATTAAGCATAATGATGGAAGTTGACTGAAATCTGCTTTATGGCACATATATGAAATAAAAAATATATTAATATTTTTTTTTTAGATTAAAGCTTGTAATACATTTTGAAGAAGCAACTTTGCACTTTTAGTATTTATCTCTGCAACTTAGCATAAATGGAATTTTACATTTTTCAATATGTGTGGGAAAATCAATGTAAACCTGTAAAATGGATTTTTTTTGGCTTTTTTTTAAAAAAAACCATTTTTTAAAAAAACCAATTGGTTTAAACCATGGTTTAAACCATGGTTTAAACAAAACTATATCAAACTATATCAAACAACCCTGCTTTTAAACATAATTTTTGTAGTTGGCGCAAAAACAAAAAGTAAAATCCATTGTAACCATGCTTCGTTCATATTTTTATCAAAAAATCATCCAAAGTTAAGAACGAAACATTTATATCGTTACTCAAATATGCTGTCATCAATGCGTAATGCATGTGGTAGTGAAGAAACTGGATCTGGTTAAATTTATACTTGTAGTTGAGTTATGGCTGTGAATGATTTTATCGATCGTTTTTGCGCCAAATTCAAAAATTATGTTTAAAAGTATTATCGATGGTGTTTAAAGAATAAAATTATTTTTCACTTTTTAGAGCAATTTTGAAGTCGGTTCTATTTTTTTTTTTTTTTTTCAAAATCTTTTCATTAAATTTCGCTTAGAAAATAACAACCCAGGGGAAAAGTTCTTCTGTACAACATATATTTTACGCTGAATGTTACAAAATATTTACTGTTTTGCTTTAAAAATGTCCGTCAGTTTTACCAGTGGGAAGAGTTCGGTTTAAAAAATGCACTTGCTAAGATTGAATTATTGATTGCTAAGAACAGTGATGCGTAAAGAACATAAACTATTATTTTATTATTTGATCTAATGAATCCCAAACATAAATCACTGCTCATTACGATCAAACAAGAACTGTTTTCGGTTGAGTGACATCACCTTAACTTTCTTCATTTAGAGTTTTTACATCTCCTTCCAAAATCAGTCATTTCGATTTGTTTTGCCGATTCTCACGAGGTCGTTGTGGACTCCGTATCTCTGATTAGATGGCAAACTACGTTACGGGTGGCGCGCAAACTGCGCATGACGCTTTCCGCTTTGACATTGCGACAGAATTTTAAATGATGAATTATTTATTTGTATGTCTTCATGTGGAGGTACTATAAGTTCATTATTCCCTCTCCGTAATTTTTTTTCACGTAATTTAGGATTTAAATGTGTTAAATGGAATTCAGATTGTTACTTGCTGATTCGTGGGAAGCATTCGCCTCGGCAGCCGCGGTAATTTTAAAATCCGAGTTTTATTAAGGGTGATTTTTCAAAAAACAGCCAAAATGAGAATTGTTTGTTTATTTTTTGTTGGTGGCGGTGAAAAAAAAGCTTTGCAGTTTTTAGGACTCGACCGATGCATCGGCCTGGCCGATGCATCGGCGCTGATGTTGCAACAATTTAGCCATCGGCATCGGTGGCCGATGCTAACTTGCAGGAAACATCGGCCCATCGGCCTTAAAAACATCGAAAAGCCGATGGAATTGGCCGATGTTTTTGAAAAAAAAAAAAGGACCTTTCTTGTTTTACTTTTTACTACAAAGTAAAGGAAGTTATTGTTTTCAAATAAAATTGTTTACTTAAATTTCAGTATGAAATTCTATTTTAGTCACCCCTGAAAGAGTTTTTAATACTGCATTCAGGTACCAAACAAGTTAATTATTGCGTTGTTTCTTGCGGCTGGATGTACGTATGTATCTCTCATAAGTCATAACTCAAAAATGATAAGCTGTAGAGTGCTAAATTTTCGCATGTGGGATGTGCGCACGTTCCAGTTGTGCACTTCCCTTTTTGTTTTCGAGCGGGTGTTCTAAGAAGCCTATTAACTGATTTTTTTTTTCTCTTTTTTTTTTTTTTTTGTGGCTATTAAGTCCTTTTTTCAATGCAAGACTAATATAGCGTCTCAGACTGACGATCATTTGGTGATATATTGCAGAATTGGAGACTATGAAACAAATATGAGATGGCGAAATCGTTTTTTTTTTTTTTTTTTCATTTTGTTAGATTCCCATTGAACCGACGGTAATTTTTAATTTCTCGATATTTGTAATATGGACCACAGTAATGCAGTCTTTTCTGTATCACTTCGACGGAGATACAAGTTTGGAGCCCAATGAAATACATTTTGGAACCTTATTTCTCTATCACAGAACTTGTAAAATATTTCTCATAAGCATTTTTGTAACTCCTACGGTGCCCCTATGGTTATGGGGCATCTCGCGCAATTGCAACATTTGCTATATTTTAAATCCGCCACTGTACGTCAAAACAAACTCGGGTGCAAGTTTTAAAAGGGTTTTTCTGCTCAATGTTTATGATTATTTTGAACTCGATTTTTTACGACTATTTTTTGTATTTCCGAGAACACTTGCGTGCCCCTCCTCCCACTCCCTCAATTTCTGAAATTAAACTCTAGTTGTACTTCTAAGTTGTTTAAAACTAATACCATTCATAAAATTAGAGATTTTTTTTTCAAGCTTTATCAATTGTTAAGGAAGAATTTAAAGCATTAATGCAAGAAATGGATTAAAGACGTTTTGAGTGGTGACATAATTTGGAAAACAAAGGGACTTTAAAATTTTTTCTTCGGACGTGCTGAAGTAGATTCAGAAACTCTTCCGAGGCGTTGGTGGTAGCGGTTCTGTACTAAAAAAATTAAGCCGAAGTTGTTTCACCTATCTTTTGTAATGCGAAATCTTTTTTGCATCATTAATAGCGATCGATTTTTTTTCTGTTGTAAAGTAACCATTTTTATGTATTTATATAAAATCAATGAATAAGTTATTTTCGTTTTCATCATATGTTTAATAATATGTTACAGAAAAGTTTCAAGGATTTTTTACTATGCAATTTTTTAAATTTCAGAAAATTATTGTTAAATTGAAAAGTTTAATTTGAACTTGTTTGTAGTGCTTCATAAAAGATTAAACAATCAAATCGCTCAATATTACGTGTGCAAACATCAGATCAAGTAGTATATGTATTCAGTTATTAACTTAGTGTAAATATTGAGTTTGTTTATTGTAGCTGCGTTTTAAGAACCTCGCTTTTTTCATGGCTGTTTTTTTTCGCAAAATTTATGTCATTGTTATACATTTCATGAAAAATGCAAACTTTTCTATTCATAAATTTTAAATAAGTATAAAAATATTCTTATTATGATTTAATATTGTAATTTTTCTGTTACCTTTTTTGTTTAATTTGATGACTAAAAAATGTCTACGTGCAATCTTTCCACTTTAATTGCGTAATTTGTTGACGGTTTCATAGTTTCATTCTTTTCTTTTTTTTTTTGAATAATTAAACAACATAATTTAATGTTTTTTAACTATGCTTAGTTTACCTAAATCCATACATTATTACAATATTACTGAAAACTTAGTTATATGTTCAATTTAAAAAAAAATCAATTGGTTATTAAACAGTGTCTTTGTTTTTCTTTTTTTTTTCTTTTCTTTTTTTTTTGACTGTTGTTCTTTGTCTTCCATCATACAGTAGTCAAAAAAGGAGAAACATAAATACACCTTATACAGATTGTACGTAGTACGATCCAAAAGTTCGGGGGACAAGCTGTACAAAACCTTACCCAGAATAATTCACATTACCGAAGCACATCCACCTTCAAAAGGTCATCTTGAGGGACTATGTTCTGCCAGTGTTCATATAACTTTTGGAAACACTCCTGTAAGCCGTTTTTCGCTACCTACTGTGATGCAGCTTTATCTTCTCCTGACGGAAGAAAGCTGCGTCCATGCAAATGTTTTTTTGCTGGGAACAGGTAAAAGTCACACGGAGCTAAGTCCGACGAAACGTTATGTTATTTTTTTGTCATATCAGAGTATTGATCGATCGAACCGTGCATCCTCAACATGAAAGTCGCCTTCTTCCCCACGGTGAAGTTAAAGCAGCAGCGCAAGAGGCCTTACAGGAGGTTGCGATAAATGTCTTCCAGGAGTCCTTCTAAAAGCTATACGAACGTTGGTAGAAGTGCATAGTCGTTCAAGGTGACTATTTTGTAGATAGATGTACTTCGGTAATGTGAACTATTCACGGTAAGTTTTTATACAACTTGTCCTCGAACTTTTAGATCATACTACGTATGTATGAGTTTTCAACTTACTATTTCATAACGTTTTTGGCAGACGTAAGTTTACGCGCATGAAGACATCACAAGAGAATTTGCGATAATTAACTTAGGATGCGTTCAAAATGGATATTTCGGTCATCTATGTTCTTAGGTACATATGCGCCGAAAAAAACTTGTGAAGTTTAAATTGGATGATCGTAAAATAAAAATTTAGGTCAAAATCTGTTTTTTTTTTTGGGGGGGGGGGATTACAATTCCATATTCGTGGAAAGGAAGTAAAGTGAAATGAATCAATGATCCTTTAAATCCCTGATAATCTTATCAATTTATTTCTGTTAGATTTTTTTTTTTGCCATCGGCCATCGGCAATCGGCCATTTGGAGGAAAACAATCGGCCATCTTTGAACAATCGGCCAACAATCGGCATCGGCCCATCGGCCAAAAAATGCCATCGGTCGAGCCCTAGCAGTTTTATGAACTGTCACGGAAAGAAGCACCCCCCCCCCCACACACACAAAAAAAAACACCTTTAAAAGAAATATTATTCAACCAATTTACCATGTTAAATTTCATATTTTTTTTCTGATTTTAATGCAGCTACATAACTTGAGTTCAGAATCCTGTAATGAGTTTAAAATTTTTATTCATGGAAATTTAGAGAACCATAGAGATGTTTAGAGAATTAAATTTCTTAAATTTCATTCAAAAAAGACATTTTCTGACTTATGAGAGAATGGAGCGCACGGTCGACTTTCGTTGTATTATAGTACGATGCTATAACCAAGTAAGCTAATAAGTCCTCCCTCGTAGAATGTTATGACAAAAGCAATGCGTAATAATAATTTATAAAAACAATAAATAAATAATAAGAATAAAAAGTTTTTAAAAATATCGTTCCCTTTTTTGAAAAACCGTCACAATATGAATTGTTCGTTTATTTTCCGCCGAAAGCGGTTAAAAAACTCTTAAAAATGGAGCCTTGTGAAGTTTAATGAATTTATAAAGCTATGGCGTTTCTATAAAAAAACAGCTTCGAAAAATAATAACTAGATGATGGCAGTAGTATTGTTGAAGTGCAATGTTGTACAGTGGAGTTTAACGAAATAGATGAAATTCAAAGGGCCGGAATAGTTGGATGTGGAAAAGTTGTGAACTTATGCCGAAAAGTCTATAAATTTAGCTCAATCAGATAATATCTTTTGCCTCCGATGACTTGATAAAAGTTCATGATTTCAAAAAAAAAAAAAAAAAAGACTTTTTGTTTATAATTCTCGAAAAACACTGAAACACATTGGACCAAAACAGCTAGATGCCAAAAGGTTGTGTCCAAAGTTTCTGTACATGCATCTTAACCAATTTCTACTAAAATTGCTAAAAGGCTATTTTTTCCCCGTAAACTTTAAAAAATTCTCTTGATAAATATTTTGCATAGTTCTATGATGGACAAGGGGTCATCCCCCCCCCCCAAGAAAAAAAAAACATTGTGATGGGCCCTCTAACATATAAGCCTGCCAGTGATGTCGTAACATATTTCTTGGGATGTATTTGTGGCATTCGATTACAAAGCCTTTTTCTCCTGCTCTCATTTTTAATTTTATTGCGTTGTTTAAAGTTTGAAATAAATAGCAGATTGCTCCTTTATTTAAATATCGTTTTAATAATCGAGTTATAGAAATCAAAGTTTAAACGTAGCAGTGCAATTAGACACAAATTCGTTATCAAGAATAAAGTCTTTCGGGGATGTATGGAATTCTTCCTCCAGTGTAAATGGTATTGTCCATTTTCCACGAGAAGACACTTGACTCCGCCTTCGTCACGTGGTATCTGAATCCGATGATTTTGTTTTGCTGTTTTCGGAGGAAGGCATATTCGAATTGAGGATGTCTGATGGTCTCATTTACAAGCACGGGGATGAGTTGACCGATCCTCCTCGCGTAAAATTGAACTCCGCGTTTGCGAAGGCGGGGCGAAGTGCCTTCTCCTAAAAAACGCACTATACATGATGATTCAAAAGAATGGTGGAGTTCCATAGAGCTACCGAATTTGGTAATTGGAACCTGCAGCTCTCTGGTCGAGCTAGAACAAAAGAGCGAATTCTGAAGTTTCAATCGGCTGCCGCTTGAAGTATCTACGTACTTTTTCTGCCTTATGTGTCCCACTTGAAACTTGTTAGTCAATATTCAGTTAGTCCAAACGGTGATCATGGGAGAGGTAATTTAGCACCTTATAATTGATCCCCCCTCCGAGGTCACAAGACCTAACATCATGTGATTTTTTTCTGTAGGGATGTGTAAAGACTACTGTGTTAATTCCTCCGCTTCCCTGCTAATCTTGACGAACTGAAAAGTTAGATCACTGCAGCAATTTCTTCTATTACTGCGTACATGTTGCAACGTGTATGAAGTTTGTGTGGTTTAAAATTCTTCCGACCTTTTAGCAGGAGGGCACGCTGAACATTTTAAAATGATTTTATATATTTAAAAAAAAAAAATCGTTTTTCTATCATTTTGACCCTTACTATCAGGGTACCATACGATATTGCAAAAAAAAAAAAAAATAAAAATAAATAAATAAATACATTTGTAGCAAACGAAAGATCATAGTAAAACATGTTTCTGAACACCCCGTTGTTGAAATGTGAAGTCGTAAAGTCTGCCGAAATCTCAAGGAAAGTCGTCAAATTTATGGAGTTTTGGTGAGGATTGGAAGTCATCTTTCTTTTGCCAATGGATGCCTTGTCTCATGCAGACGGTGAATTCCGGGTTACCATTTATTTCTCACTGACTTCTTAAATTTGGCGCTTTTCTTAATTACCTTATTTCTCGAAAACTGGGGTATGCTCTTTTAATCGCTTCCCATTTAAGCTATTTTTATTCTTACATTACAAGAAACTCGCCCATCAAGGTATGACGAGTGAAACTTGCTTCTACATTTGAACGAAGCCATTGCCTGTTTGATGATATTTTGATAGTTGACATTGTAACCTCCAGTTGCCATTGTAACCCATTGTAACCATTGTAACTCCAGTGGATTAACCCTAATTTTCAGTGGATAGCGTTCATTGTTGACCACTTTTCCGTTTCTTCGTTTTTCTAAAATTACTGTCTTACCAGTAAAACAGAAGTTACCGGATCAAGTTCAGCCTTGTCACAATAAAGCTTTTCTCTGCATGTTAAACATTACCGAAGCACATTATCAAATTATCATACCGTGACGCGAGTTTCATTGTTGAAACACGCGGGTTACTCGATCGTCGGCTATTATTCATATGAGGATTCGTGTGGTTCCCTGGTTAGAAATGTACACATTTGAGACCCCACTATTGTTTTTCATTAACAGTGAAGCAATTATACGCTGTTGTTTAATGAAACGGAATTCGAAGCGTCTTCACTGTGAAGAAAGACTTTTTACATACATTGTGACCAATTTCTGCACTGACAGGGAATAGCTGCAATGCCTTCATTGAGTGTCCCGCTGAACTTTCCCATCAGACACAACAATTGGAAGAGGCCCGTCGAAGGGTCCTCTGCCCGGTATCACACTTTTCCCACAGTGACGCTGCACATGGAAATGAACCATTAGATCGACCACTGTTTCCCCGAATCTTTTGTCCAACACGACTGCCACGGCCCCTTTTTGCAACATCTGTTCTCGAGAAAGGATATGAAAAATTTATCGAGTCGAACAAATTGGATCACAAAACGGAGTCACTTTCATATCCCTTTATCTAAAAAAGTTAAAAAAGGATCGAGGCCGAAAGAGTTTGCTCTATTAGTTTTCCGAATTTTTGTTTTTTTGTGGCCGGAACAATAGCAATACAGTTGAACCTCGCGTATCCGAATTTCCGGTAATCAAATTTGTAATGTTAAAAAAGTTTTATTTACTTTAATGGTAATTCTAAATTAGCAAGAGCAGAACTATTAATACGCCAAATATTCGGTTTCTTTGGTAAATGTATAACTTCTGCATATTAGAACGTACAATAAATTATAATAAATATTTTTGAACCAACATGGCGTACTTGGAGCGTCAGTCCGACCCCATTGCAGCTAAACTAGAAATAATTAAGTATTTGCTAGAAACTATACTATATAATTTTGTTACAAAGCTTTTTTTTTTTTTTGCTGTAGTAAGAGATAAGTCTGCTTATTTAAGAATTTTTTGCTTGTTGCCCTCATTATCCCGATTTTTGCTTATCCAGATTATTGCTTTTAGTTCCAGTTAGTCCGGATTCACGGGGTTGTACTGTAATGGAATAATAAAGTTTTGAATAAATTACATAAAGAAATGCCATTTCTATAGTGGTCCTTATTGTCATTTCAAGCTTTCCTTTAGTGAAATTCTCTTGCTGTCAGTTTTCTTCAGACTATACGACATCGAAAGAATGCTCATACAGTAAAACCTGTGAAGTTGACCACCTGTCTAAGTTCACCACTATTTTCAGGCACAGAATTAGATCGATCTCATGTAATCAGGGTTGGCAAGTTTCTGCCGAGGCGGTTAAAACAACTGGTAGAAACCAGTTAAAACCGGCATGGCAAAAACCAATTTTCTGCCACATTTGCGGCAGAAACTGGCAAAAACTCAAAAAATTAATTACTAACATACAATAGAAAATGCATGGAAAAACATAATTAGTTGTTAACCCCCAAAGCATACTTTAATTACAATATCTTCACAGTTAAAACTTAAATGTGACATTGTTTTAACCCTGCAGTTGCCTGTTAGAAAAGGCGTTTTCTAAAATCTAAACAGTTTCTCAATTTAATGTGCACAAACAAGAAATTTTAGAATATTCCTGCTACAGATGAGCTAGTAGGCAATGCATCAAGGAGCAAGCAATGTTTGTGAAACTTTCATCTATTGTATATTTTTCTAAACTGGTCCACCATGTAGTAACTGGGGAAATGGTAAACATTTGACTGGAAAAATAAGTTTTGAGAAATAGGGCCAATTTATTTTATAAAGCTGTGACATACGACAAAATCTACGTTAATATTGGCAAGTAAAATTCTGGCACTTTCTTGAAGCACACAACAATTTCAATCACAAGCAATTTAGATGAAGCATAAGCAAGCAAATTACAATCAGTGATGCCAGCTTAATTCTGTATGTCACTCCTATTTCCTGAGCACTCGTATTATTTCTCGTCCTTTTGTTATATTAATCCAAATTTTTCGAGCATCTGCAATTGAAAAGTTCCTTTTCTGAACTAAATCAAGGGCACTAGCATAGGATTTTACTTTTTAAAATGATGAAATGAAGTTTCATTTTTTAGTTAAACAAATATCATTTAATAATTACTTTAGTTATTAAAGACGCTTTTAAGTTTTTGCCAGTTTCTGCCGGTTTTTACCGGTTATAACCAGTTTCTGCCACTGGCACGGCAAAAACTAGTTTCTGCCGGCAGAAAGCCAACCCTGCATGTAATTCAACCTCTATAAGTTGACCACTAAAGTAGTGCACTGCAAGTGGTCAACTTACACAGGTTTCACTGTATACATAATAGCGAATTCGCTGATCGAGTAACGCTCTGACGCCATCAACAATGAAGCTCGCGCCGCGGTATGATAATTTGATAATATTTTTTGGTAAAGTTTGACTGCAGGGAATGCTTTATTTTGACGAGGCTGAACTGGATCTGGCAACTTAACTGTTTTACTGGTAAGACTGTCATTTTAGGAGAGTGAAGAAACGAAAAAGAGATCAACAATCAACGCTGTCTACGGGAGTTGAGGGTTAATCCATTAAAGTTAAGGTTAAAATGTCAACTATCAAAATATCACCAAACAGCAGGCAATTGCGCCGTTTAAATGTAGAAGCAATTTTCCCCCGTCATACCTTGACGGGCGATTTTCTAGTTTATAACATTCTTCAAGAACTTGCTAGTCCTTTTAAGTTTTCTCCTGTTTCGTTAGTTTATTAATTTATTATTATCAGTTAAGCTTAGTAATTATAATAATAATAGCAACAACAATAATCGGATCGCTCGTTTCTGTCTGCGGCACTCACTTTGGGAACCTCTGCATATGGCATGCTGATGCGAAAAAGAGGAAATCAAATCTTCGGTAAAGGATTTTATTTTACTTAAATTCTTACTACTAGTCGACCCGTGCGGAACTCCGCACTGTGCTTCGAATCGTTTCATAAGACATTTCGCTCTTTAAAATTTTCAAAGAAAGAACATTATGAAGAAGAACCGAAAAAAAGTAAGCGCAGAAGAGAACGCATGTAATTTAAAGACATCAGTAACAAAACCTCGTTAAATACAACGTTGTGATAATTTGATCATCGCTCACCTTTTGGTCGTACATATTTTCAATGCAAACATAAATATCATTAAAAGTGTGGCTGAGTAGTGACTCGTGAAAAAGCAATAATTGTGCATGTGAAAAAACAGGTTGTGGCAAATACAGTCCTGCCCATGTGAGCATCTGACGGGAAAAAAAAGAAACATTAAAGAGATATTTATTGGCACGGATTCGAATTGGCGCCAGTCTGATTAACAACCCGACACCCCAACAAACCTAGTATGTGCGCCTTCCTTTTTGAAAGCTATTCATTGAAGGAATGCGTAGTAAAAAACAGCAAAAAAGCTTTTTGCCAAAATAATAATAATAATAATAATAATATCATGCTTCCATGTTTTGTCATTAACCAGCATGATACGATTTAAAATTATTCGTAAAGCATGGAATTTGAATAAAGAAAGACGAAGATCTCACACGTAGCGATTAAAACAAACATTCTAGAGAAGTAATAAATTAGATTGAAAATAAGTGTTTTTATCTTTGAATATTGAACTATTTCACATAGAAGGTTGCTTTAACCGTTACGGCTTAAATGCCCGCACATGTTTCTCTTTTAATCGAACACTTAAAATTCAGAACCAAAACCAGTTGAATTGAGTCCGTAAGTGTAATTTTTCGAACGTAGACAAAATGTTTTTTTTTTTTTTCAGCAGAAAGCAGAGGAGTAGAAAATGATTTCTTGCTAATGAAGTTGATAATAGTTTTAATGCATTATATCGTATTCGCGCGAATAAAAAATTAAAGGTTTACTGGGTGAAACTCGTAGTTTTAATTTGGCGTATTATTTTTTCATTTGTACAAAAGGTCGAACATTGCTATTAGAAACATCTACATTTCAGCATACAATGAAAATGTTTTTCTGCGCAAAAAGGATTTCCTTTAGGTAATTCTAATACTTTTTTATGCTTACATTATGCTGAGTGGTCTGGATGTAGTTAAAGCTTTAAAAAAAGGGAAAAACACCTTTCGATTAACAGTCAACTTATCCGAATGATAACTGCAGCCTGCATAAAGGAGTCAAAACACCAAGTAGCATTCCCACTGCATTTATTTTATTACGTGTGTATGTTATGTGTACATGTAATGCGTAATACTAATATAAATTTGATATTATGTCGGACAGCCCAAGCTTGCCCGAAGTTCAGATAGTTTATAGCCGAACGCTCTACCGAAAAAAACTTATCAGTTTAACCGAACAACTAACTCCGGTGCTTTTAAGCTTTATTAAAATATGAACACACACACACACACACAGGCTTTTTTTTTTTTTTTTTTTTGCCGAAAGCGACGTAAAAAATTGGAAAACTGCATTAGAACTTTACTGAAAAAAAAAAAAAAAAATCATAAGAACTGCAGGCATCAAGGTTTTGAAACAGCAAGGGGTGTTTTCGAAAACTTGATTTTTCGACCGTAAGTCTATTTTTCGTCATTAGCCAGCCTGGTGAGTTTTAAAATGAGAGGGGAATAATATATAAGATAAGATATTGAAGAAAAATGGTTTTATTTTTGAAAATTTTTACAATTTGTTACCGCAGGCTGCTTGAACCGTTATGACTTAGATGGCAGCACGTGTTCATCATTTAACAGCACGGTTAAAATACAAAATAAATTAAACTATGCTCTTTTTTAAGCGTAGCTTTTCGAATGTAGTAAAAATGTGATAAGCTATTTGTTTTTTTGCAAAAAGAAGAAAAAATATATATTTTACCCTTCAAATTAAGGTAGTAATTTTTTTTAATTTGTACAAAGAGTCAAAAACTCACTAGAAGAATATATATTTCAATATACGATTTATTATTTTTTTCTGAACAAAAAACAATTCTATTGTAGTCTGAAATCTTAAACCTGTTACTTATATTTTCGCTTACATTATGCTTTAATTTTCTTACCAGAGCCAAAGCTTAAAAAGAAAAACGTACAATTCCGAAGTAATTTAGCACAAAGTCGCTTCAAGTTTTCATATCAGCAAGAAGCGTTTCCTTCTTGCTTATTCTATTCCTTCATAGTTGTTATTCACTTAATTAAGTGTTCATGTACTGCGCGATATTTCTCTAATTTTTTGTTGCAGATTGTCCGGACGCGGGCCCGAACACGCATTCTCCTGGTTACGAAGAGAACGCTCTGCCGATCAAGCTATTCAGCTCTGTCGGTCTTAGCGCAAATTAAAGTTATAAGTTTAACCGAAAACCTCATTCTGGTTCTTTAAAACAGATTTTTCGGCTGAAAAAAACAATTTTTAGACCGTGGGTCTATTTTTCGTCAGTAGCCAGCACCATAAGCTTTAAAATAAGGCGTAAATCAAAGAAATCGATCAAGAATTGAGGAAAATCTGGCGTAGAAACCAAAAACAGGCTACAGAAATAATATATAAGGATTTTCAACACATGCCTTTTAGATATTTCTCCACGATTGCATTTTAGTATTTTCTATTTCAAAGGAGGGGATGCTCTTGCCTTTCTTCGACATTTTTTTCTTCTTCAAAAGTTCCAGACAGTTACATTTTTTTAACTGGAGCCATTGAGACAGCGTACGTCAGAAATTTTATAGAACGGTGGCCATTTCAGAAGAAAATTACATTACTATTTCTTTATATGTCTTTTAAGCTGCAATTATTAGCATCAATTATAGAAAACTACTAGCTTCTGCAAATGGGTGCGAGTAATGGCTTTCCTTTCGCGAAGGAAAAGGATCAGAACAGAAATTTCTGGAAATAGGTTTTTGGCAAAGGGACATTAAATTAACCACTATAAAATCTGTTACCCTCGCATTGGCTCCTACAAATTGTTTTTCGTGGCCCGTTGGAAATTGTTTGAATGATTCTTGTGGAGTGCTACGGATACTTCTTTTGAGACACGGCGGTTTTTTCAAGATATTGTTTTGGTTTTTATATTGCTTGAAGAAGGTGTACTTTCTTTTAGCCATTAAGTGGTAAATACATATGCTTCGCTGGCTATTTTGAGTGTTTTTATCTCATCATCATCATTATTACTACACGAAAGTGCTCTTTACATGCTCTTGCCATTTAGAAAAGCAGCGATCTGATGCTTTCAAATTCCATTCTAAAGAAAATTCTTTACTTCGTTGGACCATCGTGACTTTCTGGGATCGAATCAGAGGCGCACCAAACTCAAATTTTTGGGAGGGCAGAAATTCTCAATTTTCCGAATGGAACTACAAATTTCGCCCACTGATGATAATTTTGTCAAACACCAAATTTCGTCGAATGATGATAAATTTGCCAAACACCAAATTTCGTCGAATGGTGATAGTTTTGCAGAATGAAACACCAAATTTCGCCGAATAGTGATAATTTTGCCGAATGAAATACCAAATTTCGTCGAATGGTGATAATTTTGGTGAATGAAACACCAAATTTCGTCGAATGGTGATACTTTTGTCAAATGAAACACCAAATTGTGCTGAATAGAACTCCAGATTTCGTCGAATGATGACAATTAATTATTTTTCCGAATCGTCAGACAAAATTTGGCGAATAAGGAAATTTTTGGGAGGTCACAGGTACCTCCCTTCGGGGCGAACTTGCGTTTAATACAGTAGTGTAGTAGAGGGGAGACGCAAGAGGATTACGACCCATAACTTCTTTTACTCTAATTCCTGGATACAGAAAAGAAATTCAGGAGCTTAACTCCCGTAAGCTCCCATACAACTTAATCCTTGAATGTCACTCATGTTATAAAGACGGTACTGTCTCTTCATAATAGCTAATAGAATAACCAAGTAGGCGATGAACGCAGTTAAGAATGGACAGTTGATAAATCAAGCAGCAATAATATTGCGAGATCAGAGTATAATGTTTGGAGACGGAGAGCGAGAAATGAAATAATACGAGGATGTTTATGTATTTTGGTCCAGTTATACTTTATTACGTCATTAAAGGGGACTGGGCGACGTTAAATATGCTCGTGGTCTCAATGTCCTCCAAGTGAAACGATACCTCTGGGGGTGCTAGTACTAGGTAGCTATTAGCTCCTGAACTAGTTCAAAATTCTCACTAACTGTTCGATCCGGTGATGGTGCTGCCATCTATCGGTATATAAAATAATGGAGGCAAGGCACTTAGTATGCAGTCCTCGACATAAATACAGTTGAAGTCAGTTGTGACTCTAGAATAGAATAGAATATACTTTATTACCTTTTTTCTTCTCAGTACGAACAGCTGATTAGTAAAATACGTTGTAATAATTTAAAAATGCATCAATTAAAACTTTTTAACATAGGACTTCAGAGAAAGAGAGAGAGAGAGAGAGAGAAAACTACTACGAATTTAGCTTTGGAGACGTTCGGAGAAAGTGATGAGGAATTTTTTTCTTTAAAATTAGTGGTAATAAATGGTAATTTGTGATTTTGTGTGATGAAATTCGGTTTCTGAAAAAAGCAATGATGATGATGTTTCAGCTTCCAAAAGGGATTTGTTACCAGAAAGGATCAAAGGATCAAGGTTTAGAGAGAAACTCCTCCACCGGGCAAAGAAAAGCAAAATCTAATTGCAATCGGAACTTCATTTTAATTTTAATTTTACATGAAACTAGACAGTCATAGCAGCATGAAATTTATTAAGGGGAAGGATTCAAGGGTAGGATCCGGACCCACAGACAGGTCCGCGCTGTCGCTATGTTCAATGTCGTGCGGCGCACGACGGCGCCAAAGTCAAAAAGGTGCCGAGCTCCACCGACCAAAAATGCTCAAAATAAAGGGAAAAAATCTTCGACCGGAAAAATAAAATAAACTTTTCATTATATCTAATGATGGAGGCAAAATTATACTGCTCAACTGCTCATAGAAACAAGCAATCCGTCTCGTTGTCTAAGAAAAATTATTCCCTTTTTTGTGTCTAAAAATACTGTTCAAAAGTACAATATTTTATACTAAAAACATGTAATGCTAAATAATGCATACTCCTGGGGGCACGGCAGTGCCCCCACCAAGTCGAGCAATAAGCATTTTTCTTCCTGATAATAAGGAACCGTGAATGCTATTGTGGTACGTCTATAGCACAGAAGACTGAACATACGAGGCGCAGCAAATTTGCTATTCCCCATTTTGGTTCTTGCAACTTGCAATGAATATGTTGTATTATAATTTATGCAATATGTCGTTTTGTGATTTTAACGATTGTTCTGGATAAATCGATTGCTTCATGTTATACGTAAAAAATACGTTAAGCGCATTTGTATATTGTTTACTTGTGTGTGAAATAAATAAATAAATTAGTTTTAACTTTTTAGTTTTGCGGCTTGACTACTGTTACTCGATTCCCATCCCCCTTTCTTTACTATTTGTGCATAAAATAGTAAAAGAGCTTTGGACAATGTATTTGTCTTTCTTTCATTCCATTTTTTTTCACCCTTTTTAGTTGGTGTTCAAATTAGAAATTCTTAAAATGACAAGCCTTTTGGATGCCTCCCCCCTCCAAAAAATTTGTTTTCTGACTGTCCCCAATTTGAGGAGAGCCCTCAATCACCTTGTGCATTAATAACATTGAAGATAGTCTAAAAATGCTTTTTTGGAGCTTCAATTTCGAAAAATTGCCAGGCCTCTAACGTTACCAAAAAAAGCATTTTTAAGACTTTAATTTTGAAAATGTTTCGAGGAGGGGGCACTCGAGGAAAGGATGCCCCCTTTCGAGGAGGTGCCTTCCTCTAACCTCACCAAAGAGCGACCAAAATTGAGTTTTAAGAAACAAAAATTTCAAAATAATAATAATAATAAATAAGAGGGAGAACGTCTGATCCTTTCTTTCTAATACCATTATGAACGTCTGAAATCTTTTTAGGACATTAATTCCGAAACAAGGGGTGGGGGAGGGGAGGGTTGCTTATTGATCAGAATCAGCCTCTTAGCCCTATTATTTTTCCAAACGGCAGTAAATATGGTCTATAATCGTGTTTTTGACATCAATTTCGAAAAATGTTGAAGAGGTTCTGGGAACTTTTTCTTCCTCTTTCATCTCCAAAGATAATCTGAAGCTGCGTTTTTAAAACTAAAATTTCGAAAAATTTCCGGGGGTAATCCCCCGGACCCCCATATTTCAACCTGGTCGTATTCAAGTAATCACCGACTCCATGCTAAACCAAAGGTTTTTATTTGCTTTCAATGCTCTTTTTAAAAAATAAAAACCTTTGTTCCAATAAATGTATCTAAGTGTACATTTGGCAAAGCACAAAATGTTTACACATTGATTTTTCAAAGAAATTAAGTGCCAAACGTATTTTTTTCCACATTATATTTGTCTACAAAATTTCACTCGTTAGCTGTATTTTCCCCGTACGCCACTGCATAAAGGCACTGAAAAGATAGTTGCATGACGGCGCCGATCAGGCTTGGCGCGGGCCTGCTCACAGACCACCCCTTTCCCTGCGCCATTAAAGTACTGCGAGTTAAAGTACAGGGTTAGTATAAAATAATATCCCTGTTTTAAAAATTTATGTTTCATAAACTATTACACTTACCTCTATAAATGATACATAAAAATAAAGATGATCTGTCCAAGCTTTTTTGAATATAAGTAACTACTTAAACACGCACGTTCCACACTAGCGCAGCCAGCACTCCTTCCCGAAGGGGTTTTTTCGTAACAACTGTTCTTACAAGTGTAATAACTACTGTATTAGGATTGGCTACAATGTTAAAACCAAGACCTTTAGGGGATTTTTTTACCCCCAGATGGGGAGTTTGAGGAGTATAAACACCCCTTCTTCCTTTTCGCGGCGCCACTGACGCTCTAAAAGCTGGATTGACCGTGCACAGGGACGTAGCTAAGGGAGGGGCTTTGGGGACAACCCCCCCCCCCCCCCCGAAACGTTAGTCTCAAAAAAAAGAGAAAAAGAGGGAAGAGAAAGAGAAAAAAAGAAGAAAAAGAAAAAAAATCAAAACGACTTTTTCCTGAGTAACAAAGGTCAAAAATTCGTTTCGCTCCCCCCCCCCCTAATGCCATTGAAAATCTGCTCCATGTGTGACTCTCAAGCATAAAGACGCCTCCCTCTGCTGCGACAATTTTTTGATAATTGAGTGAAATTTGACACTTCGCTTTAGAAATAAGATTGATTTGTTAAATCCACGTATATGCAGCCTTTCTTTGTCATAGATTCTGCAAATTGTTAAATATGTTTAATTTTATGAGCCGCGCAGTGGGAATATTGCATACAGTCGAATCTCCATATTTCGAATTTCACATTAAAGAAAAAAATCGAGATAAAGACGTTTTGAAATACGGGGGCTTTAAGAAAGTTTTTATAGAAATTTGAAATATGATGGTGAAAATTTGAAATCGATACTAAAGACAATATGGGCTCTTGATTAAAATTCCTCTTTATTAGTTTTGTTAGGTATTTATTCTATTGTTACATTATTAAGTGCTTTATTGCGAGTTTAAGGAATCATTTTGACAGTAAAAGAAACTTTAAGCATATCTTTTTCAAGAAGAAGTCTTTTATTGCTTTTTGGTCCCTGATTTTTTTTTGGATTCATTATTTATGCTGTTGAGGTTAGCAATTGCAGCAAATCTAACTTGGTCAGTATTCTACAATTTTCCTTTTTTCATCACTTGAAAAAAACTTATACTTTCTTTTCACTCCTATCATTTCGGTTTTCTAAGGAATCACAATTTTAAGAAAGAGAGCAACCAAAGAACACTACTAAATCCAGATAACAGAGCGAAATGGTTTTTAACTTGAATGACCTTTAACCATGAACTTGAAATGTTCATCTTAACATGTCAAACCTGTGAATTTCACCCCTTTACTCTTCTTCCAAGAAAGTGCGCGAAACGACTGTCCAGGGCCGGACTGGGCCGTTAAAACGTCCCCGGTCCTTATCTCAGGGATAAATCTACCCCCCCCCCCCATGTACACAATCTTGAAAGTTTAAGGGTTTTTTGAAAATGGTAGGAAAAAGAGCAATAAAATGAATGCAGGTTGCAAGGTCAAAAACTAGGGGAGTGTATGAGTTTGGTGGTACGTCAATTTTTAACGAATTTTAACAGAGAGAGAGAGAGCGAGAAAGATTTCAGCTTCTGGTTTAAGAGGTTGTCATTGTAAGACTGAAGTGTTAGCAATCTAAACCTAATCATAAGTGTAATATTCTCACAGGCATAGGGAGCTAGGGGATTTCTACCCCAGGAAGTTTCCGAAATTATAGTTTTATAAACGCCGTTTTGGACAATCTTTAAACTAGTGTGTGTTGGGGGGAGAGGGGGTGAGTTCGAGAGCCCTCGCTCATACTTTTTCGAAGTTGAAACTAGGTTGAAAGTTAAGGATCTCTATCGGAAAATTTTCGAAATTGTAGTTCTAAAAACGCAGTTTCAGACAATCTTTGATGGTGTTTGGCGAAAAGAGATTTGGAGGCCCTCCTCCGGAAATGTTTTGAAATAGGAATCTGAAAGGATTTCGAAATTGAATGGAGGAGTTTTCTGATAATCTCTTCCCGGAAATTTTCCGAAACTGTAGTTTCAAAAGCGCAGTTTTAGAATGTCTTTGCACTGTTCGTGAGAGGAGAGGTTATGGGGCCCGACAATTTTTTGAACCTGAAATTTCAAACACGCAGTTAGGTGATTCTCCGAAATCCTAACAATATTATGTCCCAGGAGATGAACACAAGGATTGTTTGAAGTAGAATTTTTTTTTTTTTTTTTAATAGTTGGAAATATTTTTTGCTATGTTATTCCATTCTTATTAAAACAATAACTCATTTATTTATCCCAACAAAAATTTTTGAACACCCAGAAAGTCACTCTTTTGGCGTTTCGTTTCTCAAATACCGTAAAACCGTACAACATTAGACCAGGGTTGCAACTGTAGACTATTGAAGGAATCTGGTATTATGTGCTATGTAGTGGTCGTTGGAGCAAAGCTAAAGACTTAAAAAAAAAAAAAAAAAAAAAAATATCAGTCGGTTCGCAAGTGTTGTCCAGAGAAGTTCATGTTGTTTACCCCAAGCTCCAGTGTTATCATTCTCGTGTCAACATTCATTTGCGTTGGGAGAGTTTTTGAAATTTTTGCTTCAGCTCTCAAAGTCTCCTTCGAAACCTATATTTGCCGATCGAATTCTCCGAAGAGAAGTTTATTACTTTATTACTTAGATATCTAAGATGATTTAGCCTTATCGGCGAATCCTGATGTTGTTTCGTTTACCTGTCGTTTCGAAGTAAATAAAATCCGGGAATTCGAGTTGCAACTTTAGACCACCCATTTTAACTATCGTTTGTCAATATTTTGTGTTGTCTTGAGCAGTTTTTTTAGTTTTCGGGTTTTCTTTAGTTTTACACATGAATCCAGCGAAAAGAAAGAAGATAGGCGGTCGTCTTTACCTCAACTATTCGCCTGATTTGATGGAAAAGGTGATCCACGAAATAGGAACAACCAAATTTCAACAAGGAAAACAAAACCAGGGTAAATTTTGGTGTTTGCCTCATTCCCCCGATGTCATTTGATACAAAAAAAGAAAGAAAAAAAAAGATTATTGCGACAACGAAGAAACCTACCCAATTGGGACAAAATTTGTATCAATTCCTTATAAAAAATTATTAACAAAGATGCCCTTGTAAAAAAATAATAAAATCCATCAGTAGGTACCTAATAATTGCTTTTCATATTATCTAACGTTCATATTTATGTATCTGAATGAACCATATTATTTTTCACAATTGATTTTATTTAAGAATCTGAAATTGACTCAAAAAGTATAAAACAATTTATAAATCGAAAAAAGTAAGTACAATTTTTTTTAAAACAATTTTTGCAGTGTACGGGATTGGAACAGAACGATCTGTCCATTGTAAATTTAGACCGGAGTGGTTTAGCGGTGCATATCAAGGAAAATATGAGGTGGTCTAAAGTTGTCACCACCATGTGCAAACTTTATACCGATATACAAAAAATTCTCCCTCCCTTTGTGTATTATTTAGATTCTTTTTTCGTTGCGTCACACTACAGCTGAAATGTATGGTAGTGTACGGTTAAATGCAAGGGCGCCCATATGCAAAATTTTAAGGGGGGGGGGGGGCTCAGATATTTTCTTCATGGTTTAGCAGGATATTTTCCCTATAGAAACCAATTTCAGTACAGAATAGTGTTATCAAAATTTGACATTTTTAATAACTTATTCATTAATTGCTGGAGAAGAAACGATTTTACATTTTCGCAACGAAAAAAGGTACTAAAAGCAAGGAAGTTCTAATTTCAAAGGGGGGCTTGAGCCCCTTTTGCCACTCCCCCTCATTTGGACGCCCTTGGTTAAATGCTCAACCTTTTTTGGCAAAGAATGATGAAAATATGACGAAAAGTACACATATAAAGTGGTCTAAAGTTGTACGGTTTTACGATACATTTAAATTATCTAAAAATTTTACATCAACATTCCACAAACTTAATTTGTAGTACTAAATTATGCATACTTAAAGGTTTACAGTAACATTCTTTAAGTAAATTTAATTATTTAAATAATCGAGAAACATCATTTTTAAGTTTGTCTGCAAGTTTTCATGTCTTTCTCCAGTCCTAGGAACAAGTTCAACTATTATAGAAAGGAACTTTTAATCTGCCATTTTTTTCGATTCTTTGAGTATTTTGTTAATATAATCTGTTTGTTGTTCTTACTAAAACTTTAAAGTTCACTAATGGGTATGCAACACCCCGCCTTTACTCACCGCGGTCCTGAGTACACTCAAAAAATACCTTACGGTAGGCACTTCTGGTATTAAACCTATATCCTGTACCTGGTTGCCTCTTAAGGTCCCAAGGCTCTATTAAACGTAGGCCAGGTACTGGCACCACCAAATTTGATGTTCCTTCAAATTTGTATTTATTTAGAGAGTGCTGCAAGTAAAAAAAAGTGGGGAGCTTAACCACAAATTGCTACCAGCCCCGCGATCCATCGGCCCTTCGGGCGATAGCCCGACCGCCCGATTGGCCAGTCCGGTCCTGCGACTGTCCTTTGGTTAATCTTCCTGGAAAGCCTGGAACGCATTTCTCCCTTTTTTCCACTGCCTCCTCAGCTCTTGAAGACAATTCCTCTGTTTCTGAGTTGAAGAAAATGTTTTTGTTTGCTGCTTTAAAGATCATTGGGCTTTGAATCCGAAAATGATAGCATAACCGGAATTCGAGACGATAGAGGTTTTTGTTAGTCTGGTCTCGTGTGTGTCATAGGTCAAAGTCAAAACGACCTTTGCTAACCAGAGTATCCATTGCAATCACATTGATTTTTCATCCAGTATTTACTGCATATTCTTTTGGAAACGTACAGTCTGTTTAAAATAGTACATTCTAAGTGAAAGTTGTTGCATAATGAAGCGAGCAAGACCGATAACAAGCTTTTTTCAACCCAAAGAAAACTAGTATGTTGTGGCTATCACGAAACTTTCTTCTATATTTTTCCTTTTTCTGATCCCTCCCCATGCTTGACGAGGAAGCAATATTCCTAACAAAAACAAAATTACACATGCAAAAACTTGACGACCATCCCAATGTCTGAATTATTGTAAAAACAAAACAAAGAGCGAAAATTGAAAGTTACTTTAAAAGCCTTACTTGAATTAATTACAAATATTTTATTTATTAACAAACATAAGATGGCAACAGTTAAAAATTTTAAATCATTGAGATAATATTTCCGATCATTTCCATACAATTACAATCACGAGAAATACGCAGACGACAATCTATTACGATTTATCTTTCTTGTTGTTGCATTAATAAAACTATTTTTATTTGGAAAAAAAAAAAAAAAAATTAACACCTCTTGGAGAGATTGGAGTCAAAATTGAACCAAAGCCTGTTTACGTATGGATTCACATACATTCCAAATTTCAACCAGAACGTAGCATTACTTCTTGAGATAGGGCACTCACAATGGAAAAAAAAGAACGGGCGATTGCGCTACCCCCTTTTTAGCTATTGACACCAAAATAAAATCAGCTCTTATACCCACTAAGGGCTACTTGTCAAAAAATTTTTGTTTGATTCCGTTCGTTATTTCTTGAGATACAGCAGTCACAATTAACGACAAAAAACGTTCTATAACTCAACCCCCGTTTGAGCTATTGACACCAAAATTGAATCAGCACCTGCTCCTGTCAGGGGCAACATATGGACCAAATTTTGTTTGATTCCGCCAGTTACTTCCTGAGGAATAGCAAGCACGCGTAACTCAAAAAACGTCCCATTGCTCCACCCCTCATGGAGGAATTCGCGCCAAAAACCAATGGGCATAAGTTCACATAGGGGCACATATGTGTACCAAATTTCGTTCAATTTCATGCGGTAGTTTTTGCTGTAGAGCGGCCACAAAAAAACTGGTCACACACAGACGTGACACACATATACACACACACATACACACACACACACAGACAGACAGACATTTTCCAAAAATAGCCGAAATGGACTCAGCACACCTCAAAACGTTCGAATCCGTCAAAATTCGAAATTCGAAAATTTGCACGAATCCAATACTTTCTTCTATATATTAGATATAGAAGAAAGTAAAAAGCAACATATAAATATAACGATATGAAAAGCAATTTTATTTTTTGTGGGTTATAATTCAAGAAGTCCTTTTTTATTTTATTTCATACTTTTAGTGCAAACCAAGTTAGTAAAAATAGTCTTTATAGTCTGACCACCGATGAGATTGAAAGTCAAACATCGAATTTACAGGCGGAAATGGAAGTATATATTAGCTTTCAGGGATGCCAGCTTTTGTAGATGTGTGTTAGCCTCTAAATTAAGCAGTCACACTGAAATGAACGGAACACGCTCATCAGATATTTGATTTCCCCTTGATTTGGACAGACTGGTTTTGACAAGACTTTGCTAGAAATTTTCAATTTAAATTAAATGGAGGAAAAAGAAAGAAAAGTTGAATTTTCCTCAACATTAAAAAAATAAAAAAATCCTTGCTTTTATTTTGTTTGACACAAGTATCGGAATCGGGTCACTCCATATATATATATATATATATATATATATATATATATATATATATATATATATATATATATATATATATATATATATATATATATAGGTACATTTTTTTAGTATTAAAAAAAAATGAGAGGGAGGTGTATCTTACGTACTTTGGAATGGGGTGACCCGATTCCATATATATATATATATATATATATATGTAAAAGAAGAACCTCCCCCCCCCCCGAAAGTCGGGTCTAGGTACGCCTCTGACCGTGCAGGTGATAATGATTTACCCTGTATGCATTGGCAAGTCAGATCCCCATACGTAACCCCATATGATTTTTTGTCTAATGAGGTTTCGTCAAAGACAGTGTTTATACACCACCTTTGCCTGCAACACTGCAAGAACTGTAAGATCGCTTATGTGTTGCACTATAAACGAGCTGACGTCCTTTTATTCCAATTCAATGTCATTTCCCCATTATTGGCAATTTTAATGTCTTTCAATAGTTTACTCTCTAAATATAACCAACATTGGCCAAATCGAAATCGGATTGTAAAAAAAAATCGCCAAGTTTGTCGCCTATTGTCGACAAAACTTGGCGACCAAAAGACTGGCGATATATCGCCAAGTGTCCGGCAAATTATAACACCACTTGAGTTTACATCGAAATTAACAATGATTTCCCCCCAAAAAGGGGCAAAAGACCCCTTTAGAAACTCCCGAATGCAACCAAAAGGGGAGGTGCACAACTACACTCCCCTAGGAGTCTACGTACCAAATTTCCACTTTCTAGAACATACCGTTCTTGAGTTATGCGACATACATACGTATATCCGCACATACATACGTACGTACATACAGACGTCACGAGAAAACTCGTTGTAACTAACTCGGGAATCGTCAAAATGGATATTTCGCGTGTCTATACGTTCTTAAGCACTTATCCACGTGTGGTCGGGTCGAAAAAAAACTCAACATTCTTTCGGGGGTGAGCAAAATGGAAATTAAGGCCGATTTTTGATTTAAATTATTTTCGCGAATACAGTACTTCCTTTTTACTTCCTTTTACAAAAAAAGGAAATATTATATTCGCAAAAAAATTTTGGTGATTTGGCGACCAAAATTTTCGCGGAAAAATTTTGGTCGCCAAGCTCTGTCACCAAATTAGCGACAAATTTGGCGATTTTTTAAATTTTTTTAAAAATTTGGTTTCAATTTGTCCACTGTTGGTGACATTTAGAGAATAAACAATGGAATCACATTAAAATTGCCCATAATGGGGAAATGACATTGAATTGGAGTAAAAGGAAGTCATGTGATGCACACATCAGCTCGTTTGTAAAAGGAAGTAACAATTGACCGTGAAACACTCCAAAATGCTTTATTATAGATGTATGTCGCGTTACCAAAGGCGCACACATCGAACATTAGTGAATGAAAACAAAAACTTTCAGTTTATCTTTATTTTTGTGTATCATTTATGGTATTAAGTGTAATAGTTTATGAAATATAATTTTTTTAAAGCGGGATATTCTTTAATGTAACCCTGTAGAATAAGTGTTAACATTGAATCCTATCACTAGTAGGCCTTGGTGTGTCAGTAATAAAGCAGTGTTTTTCGTATTTTCGACGCTGACACATATTACCAGTCTATTTTGTTTGTGTTTGTTTTTAAAATGTTTTAGCAAAGCTCTTGTCGCAGAAATCATTTGCTTCCACAGGATGCGCCGAAATATGAAAACAGCCGCCAAGGGAAATAGCTCGAGGCAAAATCAGTTGATGTGATTGCACATAAACTCAGTGCGATTGCTAGTTCGCGTGTTTTGACACCGAATTTCTGGGAAGTGTTTTGTTAACTGCGCAGTGACCGATTAAAGAATCGGTGCGATTCCAGCAAGCATCATGGGAACGTTAGATCAAGTTTATTTTTCTCCTCCCCTGCCTCTGTCACATTTATTTCGTATTCGAGAATTCATCATTCGAGCCATTTATCATGGCAAACTCGATTTTCCAGCAGAGCCACATTGGATTTCGATCTTGTTTTTTTCTTCCCCTCCTCTGGTTATTAAATGAGAGTTTCCAAAGGCCACACAAAAACAAGACTTCGCAGAAAAGACCGCCCGGAAGTCATCGCAAATGTTCGCAATTGCTAATGCCGATTTTTTTTTCATTAAATTATAGTGTTGAATTAAATGGTTCCCGGAAAACATTTATTTTGTACCAGGCAACGCCGCATACCCGGCGTTGCCTGGGTCAGAAATAATTGTGAGAAACAATCGCTACTTTCATTCGTTTTCTGTTTTGCCTGAAAGAACTCAAAACACGCCGCTTTGACGTGATTAAAAATCGAGCTTCTTCCTTACCCATAAAAGTCAAATAGCAATAAGCATAAAAAACGAAATCGTATTCAGTTAGAAACTAAAGCACGACATTTGAGCATATAAAAATTGGAGGAATTTCAAACATATAAAGTAACAAAAACAAAGATCACTAAAAAAAATCGTGACCTTTATTTATTTAATTAAACAGTACATACACAAAAAAAAAAAAAAAAAAAGGCTCTACTATGTTTTCCAAAGAGTGCAAAAAGTAGAGTTTCCAAATGGTTAAGTAACTTTAAATTTATGTTTGCTCCTCAGAAGCCTTGATTCAAAATTTTCATTATGATTACTATTAATATTGCTGTTGTAAGGCAACGAATTTCGATAATAATGGGTTTTATATTTAATCATTTAATGGGGAAATTACATGAAAGTTACTGTTTTCCATCATAACTTTTTTAAACTAAGTTTTTTTGGAATAAATTATAGTCTGTGTTTCTTCCCGAGAATGTAGCTATGGTTAAAATCGATCCAGTAGTTTTGAAGATTATCCCGGACATCCTTACATACAGAAGTAGCCATTTATGTGCATAGATTCGCAGAGAATTGAAAATGGCCTTTTCCTGCAATGCCTTGTTTCGGACGGTATTCGTTAAATTGATGTGAAAATTTAAGTGAAATGTTGTGATGAATTTTCGCAGACGATTCTAAAACTAGTATGTTGTGGCCATCACGAAACTTTCTTCTATATTTTTCTTTTTCTTTTTTCTTTTTTTCCTGATCCCTCCCCATGCTTGACGAGGAAGCAATATTCCCAACAAAAACAAAATTACACATGCAAAAACTTGACGACTATCCCAATGTCTGAATTATTGCAAAAGCAAAGCAAAGAGCGAAAATTGAAAGTTATTTTAAAAGCTTTGCTTGAATTAATTACAAATATTTTATTTGTTAACAAACATAAGATGGCAACAGTTAAAAATTTTAAATCATTGAGATAATATTTCCTATCATTTCCATACAATTAAAATCACGAGAAATACGTAGACGACAATCTATTACGATTTATCTTTCTTATTGTTGCATTAATAAAAATATTTTTATTCGCAAAAAAAAAAAAAAAAATCAACACCTCTTGGAGCCATCGGCGTCAAAATTGAACCAAAGCCTGTTTACATATGGATTCACATATATTCCAAATTTCAACCAGAACGTAGCATTACTTCTTGAGATAGGGCACTCAAAATGGAAAAAAGAACGGGTGATTGCGCTACCCCCTTTTTAGCTGTTGACACAAAAATAAAATCAGTTCTTATACCCACTAAGGGCTACTTGCCGATAAATTTTTCTTTCATTCCGTTCATTATTTCTTGAGATACAGCAGTCACAATTGACGACAAAAAGCGTTCTATAGCTCAACCCCCTTTTGAATTATTGACACCAAAATTGAATCAGCACCTGTTCCTGTTAATACCAACATATGGACCAAATTTTGTTTGATTCCGCCTGTTACTTCCTGAGGAATAGCAAGCACGCGTAACTCGAAAAACGTCCCATTGCTCCACCCCCCTTGAAGGAATTCGCGCCAAAAACTAATGGGCACAAGTTCACATAGGGGCACATACGTGTACTAAATTTCGTTCGATTTCATGCGGTAGTTTTTGTTGTAGAGCAGCCACAAAAAACTGGTCACACACAGACGTGACACACACAAACACATACACACACACATACACACACACACAGACAGACAGACATTTTCCAAAAATGGTCGAAATGGACTCAGCACACCTCAAAACGTTCGAATCCGTCAAAATTCGAAATTCGAAAATTTGCACGAATCCAATACTTTCTTCTATATATTAGATATAGAAGAAAGTAATGACTATTTCTGCCATTGATTTTTGCAGAGGATTTGAAATGACTTTTACTGCAACTGATTTTTGCAGATGACTCAAAATGACTTTTTCGCCGCATAAACACACCACAACGAAATAATCAAGTTGAAAATCCCATTACACCGAAATACTCTAGTTATATTATTCAGCTCCTACACTAACAACACTCAGCTAATAAATGACGTACAACTAGAGCAGCCTAGAGCCGCTATATAGACAGGCCGACGCATCGGCTTAAGTTAAGCCATTTTGGATCGGATTTCGCATTGTTGCACTGCTAGGGTAACCACAGAAAAGTTTCGGATTTCGCCAAATTTGCCGAAAATAAAATTTTATTTAATAAACGAATCACGTGCCGCTAATAATTGCTCACAGTGAACAATCACCAAACGCGATAACTTGCCAGAAAAGACAACCACTCAAACACGCGCTCCGATCCAAAAAGGCTAATCTTAAGCTGATGCGTCGGCTCGTATATATAGGGGCCTTAGAGCAGCCAAATCACAATCGGCAGTCAAGAGAAAAAGAAATTCATCCAACAGCATCGAATCCCAATTATGTTTTACTTCATACTCGCAGTTGTGAAACTTTTTTTTTTTTTCAGCGAAAGTTAAAACTCAAATATTTTATGTATTGTGTATCCGATATTTATTTAAGAGAGCTGCACAAATAACAGATATAGTTAAACTAAAGCTTAGTTCCAATACAAACCTGATGAAAGCTAAGTCCGAAAATTCATTGCTTATGCTACACTTGTGGACAATTGCTAAGTACGGATGGCAATAGCAGCGTTAGCAATCACAAAATGGAAGGCAAGGAAATATGGAAATTAGCATAAATTCGGGACACAGTAAGACATGTTGTGAGTATGCAAATGTTAGACTCACGACGTGGCTGGTCACGTGATAGCGCTGATAAGCGATATAATGGATTAGGCGCGTAATGACCATTGTTGTTCAAAAGCTAAGTTTGGGAAAGAATAAATTGACGAACTTTCATTTTTCGGTATGTCTTCCCGACTTCCCTTAGATGATTTTATGGGCGGTCGTGTGGTTGGCAACATCAAAGAAGGGCAGAAAAATTTAGGTGTTGCCATTGAGTTCAACGTCAGCCACAGGTTTGTTCCTAGAGATTAGAAATCATTTCAAACAAATGGAATGTGTAGCAAATGTCACGAGGGAGGTTGTGTACGCAGTACAACGTCAATAGGAGATTGGTACTTATTGCTAGCAACGTAAAGAAACCAGCGCAACACATCAACTGAGGTAGCAAAGCAGTTTCCTGCTGCTACTAGCAAGCAAATATCCCGAAAAACAGTAGCCAGACGTTTGGATGCAGTGAGACTATACGCCCGTCAGCTTGTTATGTACATCCCATTGTCTACAAGTCAGTGTTTTGCTCGTTCGTAATGATGTCTTCAGCATCGCATTTGGAGAGAAGTCGACTGGGCTTGTGTACTATTCTCAGATGAAAGCAGGTTCAGTCTGTCGTCTGATTGTGGACGACAACTAACCTGGCATACAAGTACAGCATACAAGCCGACAAACATAAAAGAAAAGGACTAGTATGCTTCAAGTTTGTGTCATAGTATGGTTACGATTATGATCAATAGCCGTACGTAGCTTGGGTGCTTCCAAATAAGACTGTGACGGCTAGTGATACATTAATGTTGTTCTACTGCCTCATGTTCACGTGTTCTGTGGGCGATAAATTCGTTTTCATGGATGGTAACGTAACATGTCATTAACAATCGCTGTCCAGGAGCGTCTAGCTCACTCAAAATATTCAACCCATCGGATTGCCAACGCGTTCTATAGATCTGAATCATATTGAAAATGTTTGGGATGCTTAGGGGAACAGTCTTGCTGATCGACAACGCCATCCAATAAGCAAGGTCACCCTTATCCGTGACTGACAGAAGAATGGGATAAATTGCCCCAACAGCTGCTGGATAATGTTGTGTAAAGCATCACAAGATGTGTCGTGTGAAGCTTGCATCGCTCTCCATTGTAGCCATATCCCATATTGACATCTTACCCCGGATCGCCTTGGGGCGGTAATTACATTTATTCACTTTTGCATTTTCAGCCCAAAATGACCATTTCGTCCTTTGAACACTTTTCAGCGTCTTCTGGAATTTAAAGCACAATAAATTATCGTCATTGCAATGTTCAGAGTTCTGGCATTAGTTTATTTCACTTGGCATCGAATTGCACTTACTTTTTTACGCGCTACATAGCTTATTGGAATCCGTCCTTAGCAATTGTCCACCAGTGTATTATTGCAATAAAACTTTTTATTAGAGTTACTGTTGTGATACCCTCACGCCTCACCCCAGCTTTTTATGATAAAACATTTATTTTTCTTTTCTGAGATATTTTGTTTCTTATAACTGTACATGTTATACCGATGCGATTCCACCACTTGTTTGCTATTTTTGATTCAATATGTGGGGTCGGTCTAGAAATTCTTTCCCAGACCACACTCATCGTGAGAAAAACATGTTACGCGGGTGTTTTATATCTGTCACCAGTATGGGAGCTGGATAAGTATAAGACCACACGTAAATACGGTTTTTGCTCCCCTTTTCTGAGAAATGTTCGAAATTAGATCTTCAGAATAGCTGAATTCTATCCGAAGCTGGACATTTGTTGTGCAAATAAACTTTCTCCGTTTGGTGTGATATGATGTCTGTGACACTATAGGGAACATTTTTCCACCACCTTGTCAACATCGTCTGACTGTTGTAAACAGGGGTGCATTCCCCGCCAAACGAATCCCCGTATATAAGAGAAAGTAAATAGGTCAAAGGGGGAGACATTCGTAGAGCAGAGATGCTGTTGAGTCGCGGAGTGGCTCACGAAGTTCAAAATATCTTTGTAACATTAAATAATCTGTAATTTGTAACATAGCTGTAAATATTGATGTCATTAAACGTCTCTAAAAGACCATGCATTCTCTTGTCGTCTTTACACAAGAGGTGGAAACGGTACAATGTGATTACATCACACATTTACAACTTGCTCTTTTAATTATTTATTTTTGATAATTTTTCAAGAGCTGACGGATGTAAAGGTTTTTCTTTTTTTTTCATTTATATTTTCAATGGGGTCTTTTCAAAAATTTTAAAAGTATTTTTTTCTGAAAGAGCATGCTTAAAAACAAAGCATCGGACCATTTTTTGAATAATTTGTTCAAGTTTAACATTTAAAAGAATTAATAAAAAAATAACTGTTGGGAAAATGAAAGAATTTTCTGGGTCCATGTTATTATTATTTTTTTATTCTATCAATTTCAGTGACAAAAAGTACTACTTTTGAGTTAAGGAAACAACCCCATTTTGAATAAATACACACATCAATGCAACATTGCAAAATATTTCATTAGTCGATACTTTTTTCCTTTTGCATGGTGCTTTTAGATAGCCTTATAATTTTAAAAAAGAATAAACGTCTTGGATTCAATGGCTACTAATAATTAAAACATAAATAAAAATTAAAAGTGCTCCTAAATTAGCCTGCTGACCCCAGACTGCATCCTAATATTTTAAAATTTTCATGTCAAAGTTATATTATGTAATTTTGTTAACAACAATATGAAAATTCGTTCAGAGAAATTGGATGAAATTTTGAAACACTTGGGAACACGCGGTAAGTGGGGAGTAATAAACCGTCTCTCAGAAATAAACTATTAACTGTTACTAAAGTTGAAATTGTGAGAGGAAAATATGATGGAGAAATCGGCAGATCATTAATCGATTATCAACAGCCGATTAATCGGTAATTGGTAGTCTGCCAATTTGCTTATTTGCTCGTATATTTGCATAGGATGAATTCAACCGTAATAATTTGACGTGTTTTACTTTCTTCAATGGTGGTTTGAAGAAGAAAACTAAAAGCTCTACCCCCCCCCTCCCCTCTCAACTTTCAGAGAAAGAATATACTCTTTCTAACTAATAGTCATGTTAAAAGAAACAAAAATGATTGACACATTTTATAGCTTTGTGTGAGTGTATAAGCAGTTAAATGACTCATGAATTAAAACATGTTGTGAGAAATTCCCCTACAATTCTCTAAATTAAACGAATAGTTAAAAAAAAAAGTTTTCGCATCTATTATCCATTTGAATTTATAATAGTGTTGTTGATGTGATTTAAGCATGCATTTGTAGTTTCTTTGAAAAGAAAGATGGAAAGGCAAAGGGTTGTATTTTGGCTTTGTGTATCTCTTAACTTTCACTTAGTATTTCTTCAACAACAAAAATTGTATTACATTGAAGATATTTTTTAAAACTAAATGACAACCGTGCGTGAAAAGCGTTACGTTTTGTTGTTGCTTTGGTAGAAGAAACAAAATTCCAGTGCTTCTGTGCAGGTCTTGGCAAAACGCCAGAAATGGCGGTCGCGATCTTTCTTCCCCTCACACTCGTGATCAGATAAAAAAATAAATAAATAAATAAACTACGAGTTCATTGATTGGAGCAGAAGCGCGTGGCGTGGCTTCGGAGCGTTTATTTTCGTTGAAGGAAAAAGTATTATAATGTTTTTTTTTTTTTTTTTTTGATGTAGTAAGTTTCACTTTTGGGATGTAGCAATTCAGAAGGGATAGGGAGGGGTTTGTCATTTATGTAATTTATTTAATCGCTTTTGGACAACATTGTGTTAAAAAAAAAGACCAAGGAACTTGATTTTCGTCGTCTTGTCCCCAAAATGAAGGTCACCCAAACAGAGTTTTGAGAAGTTTTCACATTTGGAAGAACTTTGCCAATTCCGTTTCCACAAACCGGTCAAAAGCCCGGTCACGAACTTTCTGTTAAAAACAATGGTAATGATGGAATGAGCAACGATCAATATTTCACGAAATATTGGCATCAATGTCGGTCGTCATGGACGGCCCGAACCTAAATTTTTGGGAGAGGGAAATTCTCAATTCACCGCAAGGGCGGATCTAGCTTATGGTTTAGTTGGGGGTCATCATCAGAAAGGGAGGGGTCAAAGTGCAATTTTCGAGCAAATATACTGTGTCTGGAGCAAATTTTCCAAAATAGAAGGCCAAAAAACACTGATTTAAGCTTTATTTGGTCGCTAAGGGAGGAGTCATGACCCCCCCCCCCCTTCCCTTTGAATCCGCGCTTGATTCACCAAATGAAACTTCAAATTTTACCGAATGATAAAATACGAGCATGCTCGCATTCCCACCACATCTGACGAAAAGAAGCATTATTCGTCATTTTAAACTGGGGGGAAAAAAAGCAATATTGCAATAGTTTTTTTAATTTGCCGAATCATCAGTGAAATTTTACCCAATAGGGAATTTTTGGGAGGGCGCAGTGATCCTCCCATCAGGGCACCCCTAAATGTTGCACTCGTATGTGTTTCTGTACAAGTTGGGTGCATATTTAAATAAGATTGTTATTTAAGCATTTAAATCGACGTTTACCGGAGGAAAACTATAACTATTATAATGCTCAACAGTTCTGTTTGTATTTGTAATCAGGAAGTTCCATTGACAGCAAACTATAGAAGACTCTTTCCAATGTGGACATGGATTATTGATCTTATTGATCTTTCATTCTGAAACGGGGAGGTTCCGGGTTCGAATCCCGGTTCTGGACATGGATGTACTTGCTCTCTCCTGTCCTTGCCGTTTATGTATGAACTAGCGGTACCCGCACGGCTTTGACCGTAGTAGAAAATAAAAAGGTCATTTGTTCGCCTGTATATTTACAAATAATGGATGGTGAATTTCTCGCTAATTCGTTATCTTCATTTGCTCTCCCATGTTACGGTTCCACGTTATGCTAATTTCGTAATTTACGCTTCCACGCTACGATAATTTGCTCGGTAAAATGTTCTTAAAATTGGAATAAACAAAGAACAAAGCCGAATTTTCGAAAAATTACTTTGAGATGCACGCCCTCATGCTACAAACTAATTTTGTGCCGAATTTCATAAAAATCGGCCGAGCGATCTAGGCGCTATGCGCGTTACAGAGATACATACAGAGAGACTTTCAGCTTTATTATTAGTAGAGATGTGTTGTGATGTGAATGCTTGGTTGCCTGCCCTACAAACGGACCCTTATGGCATGAGTTGTATTGTGAAAGTAAGCCGGACTTCACACCCAATTACGGTACAGTTGGAAAAGTGAAGCAGCGATCCCTAAATTGCCAACCGAGCTGGCATACGACAACAACAACGCAATCATAAGAAGCTTCTACTTTTTTATTTATTTGTTGCTATTCTTTTCAATTATAAAACATCGACATTGAAGATACATCAAACGCAAAACATTCGATGTTAAAAAGAATTGAAGAGTGAGCAGCAACAAAGAGTTAACTTTATTTTTTTGGTCGTTTGTTTCAACAACTTCATTCGCTTGAGGCAACATTCAGTTAACTCCAGGAGATTTCCCAACAATCAAAAAATGGAGTTAACTCTTTGTTGTTGCAAATCCTTCATTTACTATTAAGCAATATTTTACAATTCCTTCCTTAATTAAAACTCATGTTTCAAAACTGTAGTTGCGTATTTTCATTTTATTATGTTGTTAAAGTATGAAATTATATCCACAACCGTAACTGTCTTCTACCATTATCCATTGAAGTTCCTGATAGTTAAATCTCTTCGCAACTCTAACATACTATAGGGGACGCTGCAGCCACTGTTTAATGGCGGATGAAAAAGGTAAAACAAACACTCGCCGTAACGTATAAGTTGCTTTCTAAGCTTAGTAAATTTTTGTTCGTATGTATGATTTTTTTTTTTTTGTTTTTCATTCTTTTGTAAAGATTTTTCAATGTCTTCTGGTTATTCTGACCCATGTAGAAAGAGATGAGAAATCAAAAAGTATTACGAAAGTAAAAATTTAATGCAAAACACACAGTAAGTTGTTCTGAAGCAGCCATTTTCACGATGTTGAATTCGATATTCATAAATTTTTGGTTCACTTCGAACAACATTTTCATTTTGTACCAGTTTTTTTTCTACACATTAGCACTTATTATGGCCAGTTTCGTGACATTTCCGGCATTTGTTGAAATTTTTGTCACATAGTGCACATACAGTGGCTCCCAAAAAAGTCTTCGTACACCTACGACTTTCAACGAAATAGGCCCCAATCCATCGGTTAGAATTAATATTTCGGAATAGGTATTTAATTATAAGATCTATGATCAATTTGTAACAAAACTACAAGAAAAGTTTTTAAAAAATATTAAAACTTAATTTTTTAAAAATTAAAAACCAAAAAGTGCTGGAAATTTTATTTCACAAAAGTCTTCGTACACTTTACAAAATGTCTATATATTATGGTATAATCTAACTTTTGATTAAGTTATTAATTAGTAGAATATCATACAGTATTCATAACACCTTTTAAACGTCTGGGAATAGATTTCATTCTTTTTCTTTCTTTTTTGTGCGTAATTTCTGAGTAAGTGTTCAACCACACTTCGAGTTTTACTGTTTCTAGCTCTATTTTCGTTTTAAAGCCCTTTTTTCTTAATCTAGCCTCCAGATATCTCTAAATACGGTACATTAAGTTAAAATCTGGAGATCGAGGGAGTATTTTCTAAACTTTAGGACAATATTTAAGGCACTAGACGCAAACGTTGAAAACCGTGTGCTTCCTATCGTTATCTTGATAAAAAACAAAGTTGTTTCCAATAACCAAATTTTTGGCTAAGAGTTCAAAATTGGTTTTTAAAACATTTAAAGGAACAGCATGATTCATTATTTCATCAAAAAATTACAAACTACCAAGTCCTGATGCTGATATGCACCCTCACACTAGAATACAACCACCGTCCTTATTAACTGATCCAAATACGTTCTTAAGATTAAGTTCCTAATTTTTTCTTCTACTTACAGTTATACAACAATTTAACCAAAAATGTTGAATTAATTTTTATCTGTAAGTAAGACGTGATTCTAAAACGTTTTTAGCTTATTTATCATTGATTTTGCGACGAAAAGCGTAAGCTTTCTGTTTTGCGCACGATCAAGAAAATTTCTGCGGCATGAGGTCTCATTTAATCCAGCTAATCAGAGAACTTGGCGAACAATTTTAAGTGAAAATTAAATGTAAAATGTTTAATTTAACTCTTTAGAAACTTTAACAGCACTCAAATGTGTATTTTTCATCAATTTTTTAACTTTAAATCTCCGATCACCTTTTATCAACTTTGCCGGTTGCCCTTTTCTTACCTTGTTTTCGGTCCGATTCCTTTCTTTAAAGCATTTTATCAAGCACTTTACTATACAAAAAAATAAAATAACTAATTTAGAGACATTTCAAACCAATTTACCACTACTGTGGGAAAAAAATTCAAATTTTAAATGGTGTTTGCGGTTTTTTACGAATACCAGCCATTTTACAGTAATAAGCACAATATTAAGGAATAAATAAACAAAGAATTAAAGCCAAATGACTTATGAGGGTCAACACAATGTAAAAATATTAATAAAACGGCATATGATAACTTTAATCATAAACTTATTCGAAAATATTTGAGTGTACGATGACTTTTGTGGCGTGTTATTTCTCTGTCTCTTCGTTTTCTGACCCATTTCAAAAAGAAGATCCGTTAATATTTTGAAAAAACCAATGGGTTGTATTTAGAATGACGTAGGAATGACGTGAAAAAAAATTGGACTTCATATTCGAATTCAGTTTCGAGTTATTTTGGTTTTACTAAAAAATTTCGAAGTGTACTAACACTTTTGGGAGATGTTTGGCACTCTTGGCTTCCTTATGAGGTTTTCCATCTCCAGCTCAGTCACTTTCCTATGCCGGGCTGATGAGTGCTAATAAGCACGAAATGGCAGTCCTCGGCTGGAAATGACTGAGCTGGCGGTGTATTTCACGTGTCAAGAGTAGTTATTTCTTCGAATCGGGTTTATTTTAATCCTCGCGGTTTCATATGTTTCTATTTCTCAACTAAATGATAAAATCCTGTCAAGCTATGCTGTGTGAATCATCTACAAAATGCTTACGGATATGTAGCGGCAGTTCTGTCTTAAATCATCATGCATTTAATTCATTCGTCATGGAAATGATTTAACTGATAAGCGAAATCTTGTCAACATTATTCTTCCACACAATACTAAAACCATAACCTTAAACACATTTTTTGGCGAAACTCTTCCACCGATAATGACAGCTTTTGCAAAGCAATAAAATAAAGTTGATGCTTTATTTTAGCGATAAAAATTCCAAGCTTTTATTTTTTATTGTTCTTAACGTTCTTTCTGTATTTTTCTCAATCCGTTCTTAGATAAATTTTTTCAAGAATATTTATTTGCATACTGTCCATTTCAGTTAGATGCTGGTTATTCAAAATCAATTATGTGGAATGGGGTCGTTTCCAAAATTTTAAAAGTATTTTTTTCTGAAAGAGCATGCTTAAAAACATAGGATCTGACCATTTTTTAAATAATTTGTTTCAGTTTAATATTTTTAAAAAATTACTTAAATCGGCACGCTTTCAGTTTATCTGTTTTTTTTTTTTTCTGTCCGATGGCATCATAAATGATGAAATGCCATTCTGTGTTGTCATTCACAGAGAAAAATATTTAATTCGCATCTTTACTCACGTGTATTGGCAACGATATGGTTGATAGTAGTGATGTTCCGGATATCCGTATCCGTATCCGCGGATATCCGAGGGAAAATAAAGATCTGTATCCGTATCCGTTACATTTTGACGGATCTTAAACGGATCATTTCTATTCTAAAAAATTTTAAATATTTGGATAAAAGACTTTTAAATTCCGTTTAAATTAGGTTTTATTCCCTATTTAAATTATAAGGTATCATTTCAGAAGCCAATTTGTACCCTCCCCCCCCCCCCCCCCCCCCGTTGCAAAAAAGAAGGGGAAATTAAAAAGGGGGTTTTAAAAGTGTGTATCAGTGTATCTTTTTGTGGCACCGTAGCTCCTAAGCAGATGAACCGATTTTGATAGTTCATTTTTCGTTCAAAAGTTACTTGATCGAAAGTGTTCTTAGCTTGGCCTCGTTTTGTAGAACTTTAATTACTGGAGATATTAATTAAAAACCGATTTAACGTTTTTCACAATTGTGATAGTAAAAATTTAACCGTACGTTAAAAATGTTGGCCCTAATTGAAAGAACGAAGTTTTCTGCATTTGATATTTATTTGAAACTTCCAACTTATATACAGTAGGAACTATAATCTTGTTAAGTAAATTTTAAATGCAATTCTAAGCCTTTATACGCGTGATTGGTAATTGGTAGCGATTTCATAGTCGGAAGATAAAGAGAAAAAGCTCAATGATTTAAAATTTTTACCTGCTGTCAGTTCATATTTGTTAACAAATGTGTGTTCTGACCCACGAAATTCATCTTAATATAAGGTTGGCTCACTGGAACGTGTTTTTTTTTTTTTTTTTTTTTAATTTTTTAATTTAATATTAGTTTTTGTTATTGATTTGCGGTTTCTGTTATTCTTTATTTTTGTTTTTCTCGGCATCCTTTAAAAAAAGTGAGACTAAATTCTCTATTTACTGTTTGTAAAGGTGTTCCCGGCTCTGTATTTCGTCGGTCGGAGACGTTCGGTGGAATGGGTCAGCGCTGCATTTATGCTACGAACTCTCCCTCAATTTTAACGGAGATTTCTTTAAAGAGTAAATCATAGTCTTGATTATATTTTTGCCGCAGTTGACATTTTTTGAAGAAACTGCCATTATTCGGATGGGAATACCTTCCGTAACAAATTTTACGCTTGAATAGTTGAATTGGGTAAAAAAAAAATTTTGAGATCCGTATCTGTATCCGCGGATCTTGACACTAATGATCCGTATCCGTATCCGCGGATCTACTCGTTTAACGATCCGGCACATCACTAGTTGATAACAAGCGTAGAGCGCAATTTTAATTCGCTGCTTGATTATCATGGAAATGTGGTAGAAAATGCGCCAAATTGCATCATTTGTGACGTCATAAAGACCACGCCTTGTTTTCAAAATCGGACTATTAAAAAAATTAATTAAAAAAGATCTGTTGGGAAAATGAAAGTAATTTCTGGGTTCATGTTATTTTTTTTTTTTTGCTTATACTATCAATTTCAGTGACAAAAAGTGACTTGTGACTGAAGGAACAACCCATAGACTAATAATAAGAGTAGACCGAGCTTTCTCATTCTTGCTGATAAAGAAAATTGGTTCATAGATGTATCATGTGACTAGTGGAAGGGCTTGGCGAAGACTTTGGCAGCATGGTTGCTAGATGGCAGCATTATCTATAGTTTGGCACTCGACATGTATTTTAAGACAATGTGTTTTCATCAAAAAAAAACTTCCAGGTGCAGAGACTGAACTGTTTTTCTTTTAGTTATGCATTATTTTGACATTAGTAATAGTTTTTGATCAGTTTTCGGTAACTTTTATTTCATTTGGAGCTGTCAGCGTTGGCGTGAACGAAATGGCGTAAACGTTTTGCGTTAACGCAAAAATGTACTAATCGGTATCTTAAATTGAAACTGTAGGTAAAAATCTTACCGTTTGCTGTTTCTTCTTGGTCGCTTGCATCTTTTATTGCTTAGAGAGTTATTGAAATTGACTAAAGAAAATGCACAATGCTATCTAAACGAAAAACTCACTATATTAACAAAATATTTACAACTTAGAATAACAAATTTACAAATCGGACTCCATAAAAGATCATTCTTCCGTGTTCCATCAATTCAATTAATTTTATTTATTGTTGATCGTCTGCTACGATCAACGCCCGCTGTTGCTAGGATATCCACCAGTCACATGGTTTGGTTTATGAGCAGCAAAAGGGTTGCCATAGCTCGGTCTACTCTTATTATTAGTCTATGGAACAACCCCATTCCTTGTTGGCCGGCCGACAAGGAAATTAAATGCAATGATTTAAAATTTTTATCTGTTGCCAGTTTCTATTTGTCAACAAATAAAATACTTGTAATTGATTTTTTATAGTACAAGGCTTTAAACATCTTCAATTTTCCCACTTGATTCTACATTTGCGACCCAGTGTTTTTTTTTTTTTTTTTTTTAATTTTAGTTACTTGTTTATATTCTGTATTGAATGCTTTTTACATCTCTTGCTCCAAAAATGTCATTTTTTTTTTTAAAGGCAATAACGTCTCATTTTTCAGCCATACTTTTAATAATATTATCTTTCCATCATATTATGAATGAAACACAAAAGTCATTAGGCATATTTCCCAATGAGAATCGCAGTACTGGGAAAGAATGTCTTTGCATTGAGGAACTTGCATAAAATATTACCTCATTGAAAATCGTTTCCCGTGGCAACGACAAGGTAAAATCTTCTCCCATTACAGTTAAAATCTTTGACATTTCGATTTAACACTGGACGGATATATTTTCTGGATCGTTGGAAATTATTTATGGAAGTAAAAGTTTTTCCTGATCTTGGCGTTTATGACTTTCCGAAAAGGTTGAACAATTTTTGATGTCAGTATGCTTAGCCGAGAGATCTATATCTTTCTTTCTGGTTTAGTTTCAGTTTTTAGAATGGATCATAAAGCAGCAGAATACTCATTGATCTTTTAGTATGAGCTTTTTTTTTTTTTTTTTTTTTCTGGAAAAGGCTGGAAACAATGTTTCTAATCTCACCTTGGGGTTTACTTGAAGCTTGTTTAAAAAGTGGTTTTGGATTTTTTTTTTTAATTCCAACTTTTTTTTTCTATTTTGTTACAAATTAAATAGAACATAAATCATTTAGAATGTTCTTTTCAAAACCTTCTTTTGATCATTTCTCTTAAGGCTAAAAATGATGCGCCACTGAAGTATCAAACGATAAAATAGAGAAACAAAACACTTAGCGAGAGGGGGGGGATTCTGCTTCTCTTACCATGTTGTTTTAACCATAACTTTTATTTTACTTAAAAAGTAGTTCTCAAACGGATAAATGAAGTTGCAGGAAAAATTCAAACTGAAATGGTAATGGTGATGTATTCTTTAGTCAAAAGTAGTACTTTTAGTCACTGAAATCGATAGAATAAGCAAAAAAAATAAATAAAATAAAAGTAAAATAAAAATAAAGGACCCTTGACCCACTTCCGCCAATCAACTGTAATTTGAATTCTGAAACTTTGAATTTAAATTATGTTTTTCGCAATCACGAGCTGCGACAAGACCTTACTCATTAGAGTTATTCGGAACTCCAGCGCTCGAATACGCTACCTTGCGGTGATTTACAAAACTGCAAATGAAACTAAAACATTGCCACGTTGCGTTCCACGTGTGTCTGTTGACGTAAACACAGGCAGTTTGTTCTGAGTATTTATTAACGCAATCGATGTGTCTTAGTTTGCTTTCAGCTACAGAAATTAATTCGTCCCTTAGTAGTATTCTCGAGCTTCTCAAAATAATGTTAGTTTTCATTATTTCCTTAATAATTGGTGAAAGCGAAAATTCTGGATTAACAAACTTGGATAACGTTATACAAGGTAAAAATTTTTATTGTTTTGTATGAATTTGTAAGAATATGGGGGTTTTTGAATCTTAAATTAATTAAACTTACCATATTTTACAGCAGCATTTAGTTGGAATGGACAGTATGCAAAATATTTTCTTGAATATATTATCGTAGAACAAAATGACTAACCGAGAAAGAATTTACTTTATTATGCTCAGCTGAAAAGTTTCGCAAAATTTGTTCAGGGTTATAGTTTTAGTAGTGTGCGAGCAAAGTAACCTTGGCGAGATTTCGCGTTTTTAGTTAAACCATTTTTAGTTTTTATCATGAGTGGAATAAAATGGTAGTAAGATTACAGAATTCGATAAGTGAAAAGAAATAATGGTCAATCAACTGAAAAGAAAACTACCACCATATATCCGTGAGAATTTTGTTGATGATTTGCATAACATGACACAATTAAATCGTAACTCAGAAATTAGAAAAATCGAAACAGAAAATATTTAAATTAACCGATTCGGGAATTCGAGAGAAATAACTCAGCTACAAATGGAAAACAATAAGCGCTAGCCAAGCAAGGCAAAAAAGTATCATCTTCTTTGGATAACAATTTGTAATGTGATATTGAATTTTCTAGCATTAATTGTTATTCTTGTCAGGCCACAATTATTATTTAGTTTTATCAAGAATTGATAAATATCGAATTCAACATCGTGGAAATAGCTGCTTAAAACTACGAACTACGCGTAGTTTGCGTTTAGTAATGCTTCTTGAATTCTCATTTCTTTCTACGTGGGCCAGAATATCCACAAGACTTTGAAAATTAATTTAAAAAGAATAAAACGAAAAAATCATACGTACGAACAAAAATCACAACACTTTTAGCATTTTCTTCGTTACCATGTGCGTTTGTTTAAGTTTTTAAGTCCGCCATTAGACAGTGACTTCAGTGCCCCCTATAGTTTGTTGGAGTGGCGAATTGTTTCTAGAAACGGCTCTCCCTGCACCCCCCCCCCCAAGCATGTCCTTCCTCCTGGGTGGTTACGTGTGTTTAGTTGAGTGTGTGTGTGTGTGTGTGTGTGTGTGTGTAGGCTTACGTGTGTGCACGTAGGCGTTTGTATGTGTGTAAAGGCGCGCGCGCATGTGTGAGTGTGAATGTGTATGAGCATGCGTGTGTAGGACATGGTCGCCACCGTCCAGCAGAAGTGGATTCTGGGGGCAGCGCTCAGGACCAGAGGAACCGCGCCGGTGGGCGGTGGTGCTGCAGAGGCCCCTGGTCCAAGCTGAAAAAAGAACCACAACATCAAGGACTGTCAAGTGAGAGCAATAAGCAATCATGATTGCTAAAAAAATATATATATATATAAAATAACATATGGACCCAGAAAATTCTTTCATTTTCCCAACAGTTTTTTTAATTAATTTTTTTTTAAACTGTCCGATTTTTCAAACAAGGCGTGGTCTTGATGACGTCACAAATGATGCTCTTTGGCACATCTTTGTACCGCGTTTCCACGTTATGATAATCAAGAAACGAATTAAAATTGCGCTCTATGCTTGCTATCAACCATATCGTTGCCAATACATATGAGTAAAGATGCGAATGAAATATTTTGCTCTGTGAATGTAACACAATGGCATTTCATAATTCGCGATGTCATCGGCAAAGAAATGTAAACAATGAAAGCGCACCGATTTACGTAATTTTTAAAAAATATTAAACTTAAACAAATTATTTAAAATATAGTCAGATCCTATATGTTTTTAAGCATGTTCTTTCAGAAAAAAAAATACTTTTAAAATTTTGGAAAGGACGCCATTTTGAAGGAAAAAGGGGAACCAGAGATTTCAGAAAGGTCTGGCATTCATTCATTCCATTAAGTCTCTCAACGGAGAGTTTTACTTAACCCATCCATGGAAAATTTCTGGTTGCATCACTGCTTGTTCATTCTGTGGTCAATGTTGCCTTTAGTTGCGTTCATATGTTTGACTCTTGAGTAACAGTAGTGCAGTTAATACGAATCTTGTTGAAAAATAAACATCCGAGACAAACTGCGAATTTTGCGTCTGCAGAAAATGGCTTACTTCTCTTTTATTTGCAGCAAAATAAACAATGCGTTGAAAAACATAAGCACGAATGCTGAATGTAACTTTTGAAATCTCTACGATCGGAAATTCTCTTATCGCTTAGAAAAAGAACTTTCTGCGAGATAGCGTGGGAACTCTGAGCTACGAATTTTATTTCATGACTTGTTGTGTTAAGGTTCCACGTGAATTCATCGTGCGTCATTTCATCGCAACCTGGAGGGGGGGGGGGGGGGGTTGTAGGCTCTCAATAATTCATGGTCCAACTTCATTGCCATTTTTAGATTCGTCGCTGTGTTTGTGATAAGAGCTTATTTTTACCAAATACATTTTTGTTTTAATCTGCTAGGCTCAGTTCTGTTTAGTGAGGACAAGTTTGATACACGGCTGCAGAATATGTCCGATCCGGCAATCTAGGATTGGGGGAAATTGGTGCCATCTGGGGAAAATTTTGCAGATATAATTTTTTTTTAAAAATTTTCTTTCAATATTAGATACCTAGTTCTGCAAACTACCAATTAATTCTTTAAGTTTTAAAGATGCATTTTTTTTTTCAAAATTATTTATACCTCTGTTACAAATTAGCTTTTATCTGAAGCATATAACATATATTGTAAAATTTTGGGAGAATTTTCATATGGATTGGGGGAAACATTGGCAGTAAAAACATTTTCTGCCCCCCTGGTACGATATTTACGACAAATTTTTAATTGCGGTGAAAAAGTGTCCTGTTACGCTTTCTTTATAATATAACTTCGTTTGCAGAACTTTTAGTAACCGAACTTCGCTTGTACAGTAAAACCTGTGAAGTTGACCACCTGTCTAAGTTGAACGCTTTTTTTAGGCACGGAGTTAGCCCTTATCATTTGAATCAACCTTAGTAAGTTGACCACCTGTTTAAGTTGACCACTAAAGTAGTGCACCGCAATAGGTCAACTTACACAGGTTTCACTGTTGTACAGTCGACTCCCACTACAACGCGATCCGACTTACGCGAAATGGCTATAATGCGACTTTTTCAGGAGCTACGAATTTTAGAGCTAAAGCGAATTTCTCGCTCTCAACACGAAAATATTTGGAAAGGAATCGTGATGCTAAGTTTCGGCTTTCTTATTGACTATGACTACTGAACATTCACTTCGTGAATGTACTTTCATCCTTTCAGCATCATTAACTGCTCAAGTTTCCACACACCACACTATAAACATAGTTTTATTAGTATATGTATAATCACTATCACTACTCCTCTTTTGTCATTTATTTATTCTAAATATGAAAGCTGATGAAATATTGTGGCACCTAGACACGCTGTTTTATCTAAAGTTTGAAGATGGAAACAAAAAGCGAAAATTAGCGACAATTTAAGAAAAGGTAAAGATTTTTGATACGTTTGAACAACTAGAAAGTGGGTCAAAGGTATAGGTACTAATGAATCTTTCATACGTATAATTAAAATGCAAGAAAAAAGCCATCCATATAAGTCCAGACCTTCGTTTTAATCGTTTTAATATGAAGCTCGCAGTGTTTAAGCAAAATGCAAACAATATGAAATTGGAATCTGTTCTTGCATTAGAAGCTCTGAAAGAGGGATGTTACCATGTAAATGTTATAAAAGTAAATGCGAAGCTACTGTATTTAAAAATAGTATATTAGAATGACGATCAGAGATTGGGCAGCATAAATCATCATATACAATTTTTAAGTTAAAAATGTAACTTATTGTATCTAAGTGCAGTGCTTTATTATTACTACATACTGTACGTATCGAACTGTTTTATGTCTCTCTCTCCCATTGATCATTGATTTTGTGCATCGCAACAGTATTTTGTGTTAAATAATGCAGCTTTTTAAAAATACGATAGAAATTCAGCTCTTTACGTAAGAAGCGGTAATATATAGTTAAAAAATGGTCTAAAACAGTTCAAAAGGTGTTTAAAAATGTCTAAAATGATTGGGTTTGTCAATAAAAAAAATCAAATGCACAACACTTTTCCACAACACGAAATTTCGACTTACGCGAGGAGTCTTGGAACCCTCGCGTAAGTCGAGATCCGACTGTAATAATTTTCCCGTTTTCAAGTAATTGTACTAGATTATTATTATTCGTAAGACATGTTAATCTTTACGTTGGATCTTGATCTTATTATTAATTTATCATATGGTCGTAATTTTTGACTACCATTTCACTCACACAAACTTTTTTGACTCTTCTTTCTAGTTGGGTTCCATGCTAATTCGTCTAAAATTTTGACACTCTATTCACGTTTTATTCACATTTATTCGCTTGTCCCAACGGGTTACTAGCTTTTTTATACTGACGGCAAAGAACTTTTTGCTTGGTGTCGTAACCAATGTACCTACACATTACTTGACATCCTCGTTATCCTGGAACTACTCTCCTCGTTATGACTCTTTCAATGGACCAAACAAATGGAAATCAGAGGGTGCTAAATCGAGGCTATAAGGAGGATGCGGCAGTATCTCCCAGCCCATTTTGTCAGTGGTTTCACGGGCTAATTGAGCAACGTGAGCTCACGCATTGTCTTGCTGGAGAGAATCGCATCTCTCCTCTAAGTATGAACTGGACTACCATTGAACTTTTCCTGCAATCATTTCCATTGTGACAGGGTGGTCTGCACGAATCAAGTCATCAATTTGAGTGTGAAGTGATGAAGTTGAAATTTCAATAGGCCGACCAGAACGGTGTTCGTCGGTCACGGAGTCTCGACTACATTTGAACTGTTCTACCTAGCTGTAAAAATTTCTTTGGTTCATACAACTTTCACCATACACTTCAGTTGTGCCCAACCTTTTTTATTTAGACAATGGCCGCAACTCCCAATTAAAATGCATCTCGCGAACCAGAACATATATAAAATGTCATACAACTTCATTTTTTTAATAAATAACGTGGGAAAATATGGAAAAGGAAAGAAAATTCCAAACCAATAATTGTTGTTATCATTACTTGGTGCTTATTTTAATAAATACATGTTTTTCAGGAACCAATTTCTGAATATTTCGTTCCAAATTTGACATTGTCAGGAATCGTTACTTTTCAAATTGTAACATTGAACAAACAACGGACCACACGCATCAGTTTCATGAGCCAGATGTGGCCCGCGGACCGTAGATTGGGCACCCGTCGAGAGCCAAGGTGGGGGGGGGGGCCTCTTGTCAGTTTGGACGTCCCCTCCATAAATCTTATAAGATTTATGCTACTCTGATTCCGAGTGGGCCCTCCAAAAGGACCGTGCACCTAGTTTCCGACTTGGCTGATATGGGCCTCTCATCGGCCCTGTTGGACACATTTGTTCTAGAGTATAACGTTAGCTGTTGCTTCACCTTCAGCAATCGAAAAACGAACCACAGAACATTTTTCAACCTATATAGAATTTTTAAGAAGACCCGACATCGTTCAACTGTAATTTTGAGGTTACAAACAGAGAAATGTTGATCAATCAGCTGATTAGAACCATTGAGTAGAGGTAAAACGGAGGGAGTGTAAACTTTCATTCTCCTGAAGCAAAGACCCCAAGTCAGGTGATAGACTTTAAAGCAAAACGTTAGAAGCAATCAGGTTTCTTTCGGTCAACCATTCGTCGTTGTTGATTCACGTGACTTGGCGTCTTTGCCTCAGCTTTTGCTAAGCCAATGATTGGACTTGCTCCCGCCATTAACTCTAAGATTAGAACTCATCCTAGTGAGTCCGACTTTCAGATTCCAAATGTATCAAACTTGTACTGCATTCCCAGCAGTCTGTTCCTCACTCCAATTTGTCTCTTTAATTATTGAATCACCCTCCTATTTAAGCTGTGGCAAAAACGGATGAAAATAGAAAAAAGAATTATTTATAGGTAAAATAGTTTTTTTTAATATATTTTCTTTATCCGTGCAAGACTTTATTAGCACCCTATAGTACTTATCACATAGTAACAATTCCATTCATGTATTTGAAAGCTTTTGCGTAGCTCTTCAAATAAATATTAATTACTTATTTCTTTGTCGAGCAAGGAAAGACACAACGTAAACAACTTTTTTCCCCGTCTACTATTGACCCTGTAAATATTATTTTCTGAAGATGACCGGAACCAACCCGATCAAACCAGTTCGAACCGATTTGGCCTCAATCGATGAATGCCACCTTCTGTCGCATAAATCCATCGAATCATCTTGTCATGTCCTCTATTGTTATCGATTTACCTGGCCGTTCATTCATGTGGGTGATATTGAATTCTGTCGTGACAAGTGAAGAAAATTGTCATTCGGGAAATACAATGGCATAAATAAACTAGCCGATTGACGTGAAAATAAAAATATACATAGTTACTTTCTTTATTTAGCATGTTTCTGAATGTATCGTGTTTTTTTCATTGCCGTAATTGATTCGTGAGACATGGACTTGTTTATGTCTGCGTTTAAGTTTTCTAATTTTATCTCAACTTTCTGTGAATCAATAATTCATTCAGACATTTTTTACTGCCGAAATTAAGTGTACAATAAATTACGTTTGGATGTTGAACTTGCTAAGTAAATTGCATTTACCTGTTTCGAGGTCACTAGGCGCTCCTTTACGCGGTGCAGCACTTCTCGACTCAGCGAGTGCTGCAGTACTCCAGCTTCTCCCCCTCCCCCTGTTGTTGTTTGTGAGGATGTTGGTCATCCCCCTCACAAGAAAGCAGACAAAAGTGAGAGGAGGAAATAATGTTCTTAAAATTAAATTGTCTCTGTTCATTGACATCCATTTGCGAAGACATACTTAATAGTAGAGTCACCCTTCAAAGGTGAGACTCGACTTCAGAGCTGTAGCTCTGAAGGGGGATATTGAAATTTATTGTTTTCAGGAGCGGACTGGCTAGGGGAGGGGGGGGGGGGTGCAGTGGTATAGTTAAGAGCGGAGGGGGAATTCCGAAATATTTGATTTTTAACCTACTTTCCCATTAAAAGTCAGAAAAAGAAGAAAAAGGCATGAAAGAAGGCTTAATGAATCTTTAAAATATCGCGAAAAACAAAAACAAAAAAAAGTCAAAAATAAATAAAATAGTTAAATAAATATTAAAAATTGGAAAGTAGGGTATTGAGATGGGAGAAAATGTCTGTCGGTCTGTCCGTCGGTCTCTCTGTCTGTCCCCCCCTAGTAACTTTTGAATGAATAGTCCTGTCGTCCCCCCCTAATAACTTTTGAATGAATAGTGCGATTCAAACAAACTTTTTTTTTGTTCGAAAGATCTCGGCGAGGACACCTCATTCCCATATTTCACTTTTTGATTGAAACTATTTTTTGTTCAATTTTGAACAGTTCAAAAAAACTTAACATTAGCGCCTACGGGGGAAATTCAAGGCAATTCCGAACTGTGAGGCGAATTTGTTTCAAACGAACTTTGTAGGAAAAAGCTTTTGATGAAAAACTTGTATATAAAATATCTTTTTGATTTGAACAATTTTCCGTTCAATTTTGAACAGTTCAAATCCCTTAACATTAGCGCCTACGGAGAAACTGAAAGTCAATGTAGATTCCGTACTTGAAGGCGGATTTACTTCAAACAAATTTTGTTGGAAATAGCTCTTGACGCCAAACTCCAGACTCCGACTCCGAGAATTTAGAGGCACCTGGTTCCGACTCCTGTGCCCGACAATTAATCGGACTCCGACTTCCCGACTTCGATTCCGACTTCGTAACTTTGGCAAAAATTTATACACGGAGGACAAATGACTGACTCCGATTCTTGGATATTCGACTCCGACTCCTTTATCCCAAAATGAGATTGACTCCGACTCCGCAGCTATGGTTTTAACTGTGAAATACTTATTGTTGATATGACTTGTTTTTATTTTCACGCTAAAGTTTTAATTTAGGTATTCAGTTTTCGGCGAATAAACTCGAAGTCATTTATTCGCAACTCCAACGAACTATAGGGGGCACTGAAGTCACTGTCTAATGGCGGACTTGAAAACTAAAACAAACGCACATGGTAACGAAGAAAATGCTAAAAGTGTAGTGATTTTTTGTTCGTACGTATGATTTTTTCGCTTTATTCTTTTTAAATTAATTTTCAAAGTCTTGTGGATATTCTGGCCCACGTAGAAAGAAATGAGAATTCAAGAAGCATTACTAAACGTCAAAGATTAATGCAAACTACGTAGTTCGTAGTTCTAAGCAGCTATTTCCACGATGTTGAATTCGATATTTATCAATTCTTGATAAAACTAAATAATAATTGTGGCCTGACAAGAATAACAATTAATGCTAGAAAATTTAATATGACATTACGAATTATTATCGAAAGAAGATGATACTTTTTTGCCTTGCTTGGCTAGTGCTTATTGTTTTCCATTTGTACCTGAGTTATTTCTCTCGAATTCCCGAATCGGTTAATTTAAAAATTTTCTGTTTCGATTTTTCTAATTTCTGAGTTACGATTTAATTGTGTCATGTTATGCAAATCATCAACAAAATTCTCACGGATATATGGTGGTAGTTTTCTTTTCAGTTGATTGACCATTATTTCTTTTCACTTATCGAATTCTGTAATCTTACTACCATTTTATTCCATTCATGATAAAAATTAAAAATGGTTTAACTAAAAACGCGAAATCTCGCCAAGGCTACTTTGCTCGCACTATACAAAAACTATAACCCTAAACAAATTTGGCGAAACCTTTCAGCTGAGAATAAAAGGAATAAAGTAAATTCTTTCTCGGTTATTCATTTTGTTCTACGATAATATATTCAAGAAAATATTTTGCATACTGTCCATTCCAACTAAATGCTGCTGTAAAATATGGTAAGTTTAATTAATTTAAGATTAAAAAAACCCCCATATTCTTACAAATTCATACAAAACAATAAAAATTTTTACCTTGTATAACGTTATCCAAGTTTGTTAATCCAGTATTTTCGCTTTCACCAATTATTAAGGAAATAATGAAAACTAACATTATTTTGAGAAGCTCGAGAATACTACTAAGGGACGAATTAATTTCTGTAGCTGAAAGCAAACTAAGACACATCGATTGCGTTAATAAATACTCAGAACAAACTGCCTGTGTTTACGTCAACAGACACACATGGAACGCAACGTGGCAATGTTTTAGTTTCATTTGCAGTTTTGTAAATCACCGCAAGGTAGCGTATTCGAGCGCTGGAGTTCCGATCGGTTTCTACATAAAGATATGCGCAGACGATTTTTTTTTTGGCAATGAAAATATTTCTATAAGTTGACATTTTATTGTTTTTATTTATTTTGGTAGGTGCATTAATTCATTTAAAAAATTATTTTTGGCAACAGGGGAAAAAGAAACGATTTTTTTTTTGATATGATGTATTTAAAAGGAATTAATTTTAATTATTATTTTTTCGTTTTGAAAGCTGTTAAAGATTTTTTTAACGGAAAAAAGTGTGTCAGCTGCTTTGTTTAAAAGTTGCTGCTATTTTATTTGTTCGCTTTTTTTATGCACCTAATTTTTTTTTTTTTAGATGAGTGAGGAATATTTTATTCCTATAAATCAGATTAAAGTATTTTAAAAATATATTTGAAAACATTTGCGATTTTAGCTATTTTTGAGAATATTGATCAGGTACTAGAAAGTAGTATGGGTATACGGGAAAGTAGGCTCCTCTAGTTCTAGACAGAACTTCTTGTTTATTACAAAAATAACACAAATGTTATGTAAATTTGTTTTAAACCACCTCTTTTTTTGGTGGGTCTCAAATTCCACGGTGAGTTTCCCCAAAACCTTTTTTTTTTTCTTCCATCAACAACACTGGGGTTAGGATTGAGAATACAGTTATTTTTTTAAACTAACTCTTTTTGCTAATATTAAGATTCTGATGTCTCAGTTATTCCTAAGATTCGCGATTTTCTATATTTTTAGGTTTCTTCTTTTTTCCAGAAATTCTTAGTTTTCCAACTTTTTTCTTTCTATTTTTTTACATTGGGTGTGTGAAATTACTAATCTTGTTTTATACCAAGCCTATATTGGAAGATGATTTTCAATGATTAAATTTTTTCAAACAGAAATCCACAAAAGAAGGGGAACATGAAGAATAGACATGTTGTCAGAGTCTGTCTTTCGAGTTGATCATTTTTTAGCCTACTTTCCCAGTAAAAGTCAGAGAAAGAAGAAAAAAGCATGAAAGAAGGCTTAATGCATCTTAAAAATATCCCCCCCCCCCAAAAAAAAAGACAAAAATAAATTAAATAGTTAGATAAATATTGAAAAATTGAAAGTTGGAAAGTAGGGTATTGAGATGGGGAAAAATGTATGTCGGTCTGTCTGTCTGTCCCCCCTAATAACTTTTGAATGAGTAGTCCGATTTGAACAAATTTTTTTTTGTTAGAAAGATCTCGGCTAGGACATCTCATTCCCATAATTCATTTTTTGATTTGAACAGTTTTTCGTTCAATTTTGAACAATTCAAAAAAACTTAACATTAGCGCCTACGGGGAAATTCAAAGCAAAAATAAATATTGAACTAAGAGGCGAAGTGGCTCTAAACAAACTTTGTAGGGAAAAGCCTTTGATGAAAAACCATGTATCGAAAATATCGTTTTGATTTGAACAAGTTTTCGTTCAATTTTGAACAGTACAAATCTCTTAACATTAGCACCTACGGGGAAACTGAAAGTCAATATAGATTCCGAACTTACAGGCGGATTTCCTTCAAACAAACTTTGTTGGAAATAGCTCTTCATGACCTACTCCCGACTCCAACTCCGATAATTTTGGGACTCCTGACTCCGATTCCTGTGCCCGAAAATTACTCGGACTCCGACTCCCCGACTTTCAATCTGACTTCGTAGATTTGGCAAAAATTTATGCACGGAGGAAAAATGACTCCGACTCTTTGAAATTCGACTCTGACTTCGACTCCTGTATCAAATAATAAATCAGACTCCGACTCTGCAAATATTGGCAGACTTGCGGACTTTTTGGGGAAATGACCGATTCCAACTCCGAGTCTTTGAATTTAAAACTTTCGGCTTTCGAATCTCTTTTGTCCCAAAATCAGATGGACTCCGACTCTGACTCCGCAGCCATGGTTTTTAGTGTGAAATAATTGTTTTTAATATTTTTTGATTTTATTTTCAAGCTAAAATTTTCATTTATGTATTCAGTTTTGGGCGGAGAAATTCGGAGTTCTTTATATGTTTCTACATAAAGATATGCGCAGACGATTTTTTTTTTTTCGACAATGAAAATTATTTCTTTAAGTTGACATTTTATTGTTTTTATTTATTGTTTTTATTTATTATGTTTTTATTTATTATATGATTGTACATTAATTCATTCTTTAAAAAAATTTTGGCAACAAGGGAAAAAACAAACGGTTTTTTTTTTTTTTTGATATGATGTATTTATTTTAATGAGCTTTTAATTTGAATTTTTTTTTTTTTTTCCTTTTTGAAAGTGGTTGAAGAATTTTTTTTTTTTTGAAAAAAATGTATTTAGCTGCTTTGTTTAAAAGGTGCTGCTATTTTATTTGTTCTTTTATTTATTTTTTTACGTATCTAATTCGTTAGATGAGCGAGGCATACTTTATTTCTCGAAATCAGCTTAAAATATTAAAAAAATATAGTTGAAATAATTTACGATCTTGGCAAATTTTGAGAATACTGATCAGATTCTAGAAAGTCGATATTGGAATATGGGAAAGTAGGCTCGTTTAGTTCTAGACAGAACTTCTTGCTGTTCCCCCTCCTCCGCTCTTTTCTTTTTGTTTGTCTTTTTTTATCTCTAGTTTTTATATTCTTTTTTCCTCCTCCGATTTTCGAGTGTTTCTATTTCTATGTTATATTTTCAGCATCTGTGCGTTGAAATGCAATCTTTTTGCATCCTTAACACGAATTGAAATTTTTTCGTTCAGAACAATCTGAAATTTTCCTGAACTTTCGGAATCAAAAACTTTTTTAGTTGTATCACCATTCTTCTTGAGGTGCAATAGATTTGACTACTCTTTCAAGTATTTGAATCACTTCGCGTCACAAAACGGAAGAAAGAGTCTTGTCGCCATTTCATTGTAGTTTTCCCACAAAAGAACACTTGTTTCTGGTAAAGTAAACTCTGAGGCAAGGTTTACTGTTCCTTCGCCGTTCGACCTTTTCGAGCTTGTTGATGTGCTGCAGGTGTGCACACACACATAATGTTTTAAATCTACGTGCGATTTACCTTCGTAGATGGTGGGACGTATAATGACGAAACTTTAGTATGTCATGCACTTCATTCAGCTTTATTGCTAAATTCTGTGCAATTGTGTGAGAGAAGCAGCAAGTTTTTAGCTAGCCTTCAGAATTCATGTTTGCTTTTTTTTTTTTTTTCTATCTTTCGAGAATTTCCCTTTATTGTTTTCAAAGAAAATCTTATTACAGGGTGGCGACAGGAACTGTGAAAAAAAGTTCCCTGACTTTTCCCAGATTTCCCTGATTAAGTTCACCAAATTTCCCTGATTTACGTTACCAATGAGAATGGTTTTCTTTCTTTGCTCTACTTGAAATCCATTGTATGTTTGTATAAAATGCAGTATTTTAAACATTTTAAGTTGTGTAAAGTTGATGAACTAAAGATATATTTTAAAAAGATGCTACCTTTTTAATAAATGATTTTAAAAAAAAGTCGAGACAGTTTTCTTTTGGGGGGGAGGAGGGGAACCTACAACACAGTATATTAAATTTTTATACAAGGAAAGATTATAGAAAATTTGAAAAAAAAAAAAATATTTTACTTCCAGAACCCACTTAGCATAAGAATTTTAAGAAACTATTAAAATTATTCTTAAAAACATACGTGTATTTATGATAGAACTAAAAAGTAATTGAAATTATTTTGAACTAAGTTTTCAAACAGTATAATAATTGTTGCAGGAATAACAAGTAATAGTGAAAGAATGGAAGTAATGAATGTAGTTATTTTTATATAACTAATTGACATAGTTATGCAAAACAGATGAAACCATTTGACATCCATTCATAGGGAGCGTTTCTCTAATCAAGAACATAGGTTTTAATGAATGAATACAGCATTTTAACAATAAAAAAAAAATAAAGATATTTACTTAAGTACACAAGTTAACAGTGTTTCAAATGATTTCAGTTTGTAACGAAAAAAAAAAAATCTTAATTTGTCTTTGTAACAAACAACTTTGAAATGCAAGGAAAAAAAAGAAAAAAAAAGCAATTAGTTAATTTTAAAATATGTAAAAGAAGAACACAACTTGGTTATAAAATTAAAGAATTACTTAAGTCTGAAGAAAAGAAAACCTTTATAATCTGCAGTGACAACAAATAGTATAACGGCAAAAAACCAAGTTTTTTTTTTTTTTAATGAAAGTTCAATTTTAGCAATTAAATTAAAAACGTGAAGAAGTAATAACTTTTAAGCTTTTATAGTATTAATTCAAAAACCAAAGATTTCTTCTTGAAATCGTGATTACAGTACTTAATTACTTCTAGACAATGGAATAAAGGCAAAAGAGCTAAAGCATTAATGAAGGCTTCCTCTTTGCCTGTATGGTTGTTTATTTTACGTAGCATTGAAACCGTAAAAGGAAATTTCAAGCTAGGTAAAATAAACAACCTTATAGACACAGAAGCAATCTTAGGAAGTTCATCCTGTGGTTAATAAGTAAGATTCAATACTTTGACGTTGAGAAAAAAAAGATACACAAAAATGCGGCAGTGTATAATCGCACCTCATTAATTTTACTTTTTTTTTCGAACAGATAATTGGCGGAAAATGCGTAGGGAATTAGAGTTCTTAAATTTTGTAAAGCAAAAAAACTTTTTTTTTTCATAAAATCAATTTTCCCTGATTTTTTTTTTATTTTTTACAAATTCCCTGATATTTCCTTGATTTTTCCCTGATTAATAAAGTTCCCTGACTTTTCCCTGATCTCCCTGATTTCCCTGATCTGTCGCCACCCTGTATTAGATTCTCTGAGCAACGGAGACTTAGTTTGAGGCCACCCTTTTTTACTTCCTTTTACAAAAAAGAAAATATTGTATTCGCGAAAAAATTTTCACTCAAAATTCGGCCTTAATTTCCATTTTGCTCACCCCCGAATTAATGTTGAGTTTTTTTTTTTTTTCAACCCGACCACACGCAGATAAGTGCCTAAGAACGTATAAACACTCGAAATATCCATTTTGACATTCCCCGAGTTAGTTACAACGACTTTTCTCGTGACGTCCGTATGTACGTATGCATGTATATGCGGATGAGCGCATGTGCGTATGTATGTCGCATAACTCAAGAACGGTATGTCCTAGAAAGTTGAAATTTGGTACGTAGACTCCTAGTAGGGTCTAGTTGTGCACCTCCCCTTTTGGTTACATTCGGGTGTCTCTAAAGGGGTCTTTTGCCCCTTTTTTGGGAGGAATCATTGTTAATTTCGATGTATACTCAATTGGTGTTATAATTTGGCGGACACTTGGCGATATATCGCCAGTCTTTTGGTCGCCAAGTTTTGTCGACAATAGGCGACAAACTTGACGATTTTTTTTTAAAATCTGATTTCGATTTGGCCACTGGTGGTGATAGTTAGAGAGTAACCTATTGAATTACAATAAAATTGAAGTAAAAGGAAGTCATGAGATGCACACATCAGCTCATTTCATTCCTCAATTAGTTCGCAATCTGTCCCTCCCCCCTCTCTCTCTCCCTATATATATATATATATATATATATATATATATATATATATATATATATATATACAGGGGCGGACTGGCTGACTTTGGCCCAGTCGGCAAAAGAATATTTTGGCCCACTTCTGTAATTAGTCGAGAGAAGACATTAAACTACTAATAGTTCCTATTTTTCTTGAAATTCCTAAATCAAGATTTAAAGTTCTAAAATAGAAAATTGCGAAACTTAAAATATAGCTAACACTGACACATTTTTTTATGTGCCTTGAAAGGATACTTATTGTTATAAGCCTGAAAAGGCACATCTTTAGGCTTCTATACTGACAACATAGAAGGACACGAGGAAAGAGATGAGGAATCAGGTAATTCCGCCCGGAAATTTTTTGAAATTGGTTGATCTATATAGGCCTAAGAAAAGAATCTTGACACGGGGTTCTAGTTCTTTTCCAAGCGATATTTTCAAAGTTGGTGTCAAAAAAGGCAATTTTACAATTTTCGGTAGCGTTAAAGGGGAGGGAAAACAAAGGGTTCCCCCACAATTTTGTTTTCTTAACTTTTTTTTTTCGAAATTGAAATCCATTTTAGTCTATCTTTGTTTACAATAGAATGTCAGGAGCTCTTCCCAGAAATTCTCCGAAATGGGTTTTAGAAAAGTTTTAGAAATGTAATTTTAGACTACCCTTAGTAAAATTAATGGAACAGCATAGGGAGCTCTCTACAAAAACGTTTAGAGTTTGAACTATTAAAAAACGCAAAACTAACTTTGGTCACGTTTAAGAGAATAGGAGGATCAGTGATCTCATTTGGAAGCATTTAAAAACTGAAGTATACTTGACCCAATTTTAAACTACATTTCGTTACTATAGGAAATCTGGCGACTCTCCTTCGAAATGTTCCGACATTGAAATTTTGAAAATATAATCTTATAATATGTTTGGAAACATTGAAAGAAAAATAGAAATGGTTTCCCCCAAGATTTTTTAGAAGGGCACCGTGCCCTTCCACTTTTAAGCTAACCTTCAACCCCTGTCCTTGAAACGTCATTCTTTCGTTTCAATCATTTTCCACAAGAATCTGATTAGAATATATCTGAATGTTTTTTGCATTACCTTTAAAACTAAAAATCAAAAAGCTTTTTAATATTTTAAAAATAATTACTATCGAAAACACTTGAACTTTGTATGTACCTAGTATACCAAAAAGTAAAAGAAGCACCTTTTTTATTCAACAAAACTTCTCTACCCTTTTATCTCTTTTATCTGAAAGCGCACTGCCCCTTTTTTTGGTCTGGAGGAAACACTAGTTCTCTCTGGGCATTTTTTTTCTGAAACTGAAATCAATTTTGGGCTATAGTGCAAATAAAAGGGTTACGAAGCTCTCCCATGAAAATTTCTATTAGTGAAATTCTAAGCTATATTTAGTGACTTTAAGGGAATGCCTAAGGTTCGAAAACTTTGTCTGGAAATTTTTCGATATTTAAGGGGGTTCGGAAAACAAAATGTGCCAAACTTTGCATTTTTTTTTAATCATTTAAAAAACTTTTCCTTATTTTTCTGCTTAAAAGGACATTTGAATCTTGTTTTTATCTTAATTAGAACGAAAGAGAAATTATTTTTGTTGCATTCTTTTAACTATATTATATTTAACTTTAAAACCTCAAACGCATTTCTCTCCATGATACATTTTTTCCCGATTTTTCGCATTGAAACTCTTATAAATCAAGAACTGATAACGATAAAGTAATGAAAATTGGAGCATATCTTTTTCAAACAGTTTACTTTGATTTTTATATGGTGAATTAAAAAAAAAAAACATTACTTCAAAAAATATGTTTTTTTTTAAAAAAGTATCCTTGATTTTTTCGAAATTTTTTTCCAATATTTTCTATTTTTATTGAATTAATATTTTTTAAATCTTCGAATAAAAATTAAAACTTAGATATTTGTGCATAGTGTTTGGAAAAAAATTTGAAAATTGACCAAGAATATTTTGAATTTTAGTAACTTAAATCAACCCCATTTTTTTTAGAAAACAATAACTAAATTTGAATAATTTTTTTTTAACATTTATGTTATGATTTTGAGAGTCAAACTGATGATGAATCAGTACAAAAAATTTCAAAACTCTAAATTGTTTAATACCATTTTATTTTTTTTTTTCAAATGGTGTCCCGGACCACCCTAAATCTGTAATACACAATTTCCTTCTTGGGCCTTGATGCAGAAACCAAGAACCAGTAAGTCTAGACTCACTCATTTTTGGTAAGACCTATAAATAACATTAGTGTCCGATCGAAAGGCTCATATATTTCCCACATTATTTACTACAAAGCAGAGGTCTAATCTTACATTTGTGAAACGTTGTTTCACCAATCGAAACAACCAATTCTCCACACGCAAAAATGAATTTTTAAAAAAGGAAAAGTTAGGACTTAACTCGTTCTTGCATCAAAGTCCTCTATTGTAGACTTAATACTATCGTGACTTTAGGATTACAAGGGGACCTCATACCTGAAATACCATAGGGACCAGGGTTGCCAATTGCTCCGCATTTTGCGGAGTTGCTGCGCAAAAATGGCGAAACTCCTCGGCTCCGCAAAGAAGTTCTTTTGCTCCGCATTTCCCTGCCGAAGTTTTCCAGCTTAAATTTTGCTATTTCATCATAACAAATATGTAAGTATGGGAAATTAAAGATGCTTATACTCAAAGATTGAAATTGTGTGTAAAGCTGTTTTATTAATTTAGAAATTCAGAAATAGTTATTTTCATACTAGTGCTAAAAATAATTATTAAAGCTCAAAAAAAAAAAAAAAAATTAGGATAAGTGGTTTTAGTTAATTTTACTGATTTTTATACAAAATTCCGAACTGCTCCGCAAAATTTTAAATTGCTCCTCAAAATCAGCATAGATGCTCCTCAAATTGTTTCTCCAAGGTTGGCAACTCTGGGACCCCCGTTAAGTCTAAGTCTGGCCCTGATTACAACTAATGTTGCTCTAAAAAGAAAAAAGAAAAATCTTGCTCCCCCCCCCCCCTTGCGTCCCCTGGAACTCAGGCCTGAATCCGCCTATGTTCAGGAACTCGCCCTTCTAAGTTGAAATTTTGTCCTGTTTCAGAGTCAGTTTATCGTAGTCCAGACTTGCTTTCCCGATGCGATTCTGAGATGAAAATACTCGTATAGCGATAAATTACATTAGACTAATGAAATCGATTGCCACCTGACAGCATAGTTGAATCTGCCGCAACCAGTGAATACCAGGCCAGGGGCGTTTACAGAAATGTTTGAGGCCCGTCACAAATGACTTTTACGGGGCTCCCTCCATTTTGTTTACCACTACGTCCTTACTGTATATTTCACCCCTCATTTAAAAAATCTCGGGCCCTCTTCAGGCTCGAAACCGGGTTAACAGATGGTCCCCCCCCCCCCCCCCCCCAACATTGTGCATGCCGCTGCTCATGTATCAGCACCCCAAAGCATGGCCCACACATTTATAGCAGGGCCAGGGCCGCGTTGTCTAGTGATGCACGCCAATTGTTGTTAATAGACGTACTAATATAAGATTTTGAAAGCTCTTTTTTTCGTCTCGGACCCTTTTTCAGGGCGCGTCAAACCCTAATTTCTTTGGCCCCCTTCCGTTTCCTCAATGTGGGAGCCATATGGGACCCCAGAGCTCTAAAAACTAGAGAGAAAGTTGACAAAGAGAGGAAAGCATTCGCACCTGTGGACTTCGGCTATTTACATTGGCCCCTGGATAAGGATGGAAGAAAAATAAACCTGCTTCCAAACACTTTTTTTCCCAGAGAGTGATCAAATTTCATTTTTTCTTCTATTATTACGTTTAAAAAAATGTTAGATGTGAATTAAATGTATTAAGTTCAATAAAAAATTGCTTAAAGTGGCCCACTCGGCGGTTGACCCAGTCGGGGATCCCCGACTAGCCGACCTGGCCAGTCCGCCCCTGTATATATGTATATATATATATATACATATGTATATATATTTTATGTATGTATATATATATATATATATATATATATATATATATATATATATATATATATATATATATATATATATATATATATATATATTCGTTTCTATATATATACGCTACATGACCGAAAGTATTGGGACACTTTCAAAATTTCACATGTTTAAGGATTTCTCAAGAAATAAGAGACTAATTGCTTTGAAACTTTTTTCGAATAAAAAGTCCCAGCTGTCATTTTGCAACAAAAGTTATATCACCCTTGCGTTTCGGGTGTGGATAACAAATTGAGGAAAGCATAAATGTTTTTTCGTCATCATTCATTGCAAATAACTGAGAATAAGCTGTAAATTTCAGAAATTAGTTGGCTTACTGTGTACAATCATTTTTCATACTTTTGAGAAGGTATCACTGATATTCACGAAAGTATAAGCATTTCTTTCAAAACTACATATTTTATTTGAAGGTTTTTGGCTCGTAACACGCAAAGTTTTTCAACAAAGATCATATTACTAAAATTTGAAATTAAAATGTTCAAAATATGATAAAATATGGACATTTAAAGCAAATAATTTTTCACTGCGCATGCACGAAAGATAGCAATTCAAAATTTTCATAATCTAAAACGTAACTATCTTCTTCAACTCATAAAAAAATTCCAGTTCAATATCTTAAAAATTCAGAAAGTTATCAGCGATCTAATGAACCGATTTTCAATAATTCTTGGTTAAGCGACGAAATGTGAGGGGTCATTCGCAAGTTTGTAACATTTGCTTGCTATCATTCAGTGTGATTCATGATAAAACCAGCTTATTTGCGAACGATCCCTCACGTAGCCTACCCAAGAGTTATTAAAATCCGGCTCATTAGTTTGCTGATAACTTTCTACATTTTTGAGACATTGAGCTGGAATTTTTTTATGAGTTGAGGAATCTAGCCGGGTATTCGATGATGAAAGTTATAAATTGCCATCTTTCGCGCATGCGCAGTGAAAAATTAATTGCTTTAAATGTCCAAGTTTTATCAAATTTTCAGCATTTTATTTTGAGCAGTCACGATTGCTTATTGTTCTCATTTGACTGTTTTGAATTCCTATCATTGTATTTTCTAGGGCTGTGGAGTCGGAGTCGGAGTTGTTCAAAAACATGCCGACTCCGACTCCAGGCTTCTTATTTTCTTTCGTTTTCACTGATTCTCCTTGCAATTTTTAAAAACTGAGACCAGTTGGTTCGATTACATGTATAAAAAGATACTAATGAGAAAATAACCGCCGTTATGGCAATCAGCTAGCTTGAGTGCTTACCGAACTTTCTGTAGCCGTCCCCTAGTTTGCTTGCTTTTGAACTGAACTAATAGCAACTGTCAGCAAACGATTTTGTTGCCTAACATTTTCAATTAATCACTTTCAAATAAAAATAGAAATATAGTGTTTTGTTCGATCTCAGTTATAAAATAGTAAAAGAAATGTAACAAATTAGTTAGTCGAGGCCCGTAGCTAAGGTTGAAACGTTTAAGGGTGATCGGTAAATTCAAAAAAGTTATGGCGCGAAAGCACGAATCCAAAAGATCCGATGAAATAATCTCATGTTTTTTTTTCTTTATTAAGACTATTTCTATAAGCTTGGTTCTCACTAAAAAATATGGAACAAAATAAATGTAAATGATTTCTTGATTACAACACTCAATAATTGCAGTTAATCTTAAAATCTTCATATTAAGGTTAATTTTAAAGCAGCCAATAAAATTTAAATTAAAAATTTAGCGAAGAAGAAATATAGGTATAGTAGAAGCTATTCGTATAAATTTGTATACCCCCGCATTTTGTGTAAAATTAGCTCCTGACGTATATGTGCCCTATTTTCGCTGAAATTGTATTGATGAAATATAATTAAAAACATATTCGCGAAAATTTTCAGAATTAAAATATTTATATTTTTTTATAAACTCTGAAATTAACTTTTGGTGTCATCTACCAGATTGGTGTCACCCGGGGCAACCACCCCCTCTCAAGAACTTGGATTTAGAAAAAAAGCTTTTTTTCTCTCAAGTTACAGCTTTCAAAAATTGAAAGCACACGATTTGATCAATATCAATTTGTTAAACATTAAAGGGGGGCAAATTACAGATAATCCTTTTCAAATTTTTTAAAAGGGATTTTTATGTCATCTCACTTTTTAACTCTTAACTATTGGAAAATTTAATTTTTAAATTGTATTTCTAACGTTGTATGGTCGTCTTAGGTTTACAATAAAAAACAAAATGCGAAATTTTCATAAAAAGTAATTATTATTTAAATCTCTGTTTAGAGGTTTCCCCCCTTCCCCTGAAGGGAGAGAGGGAGTTGAAAAAATACAAGTAAAAAAATAAAATAAATCCGGAGTCGGAGTCGGGCGTTTCAAAATCCAGGAGTCGGAGTCGGCAATTTTCCTTCCGACTCCGCAGCCCTGGTATTTTCCCACGACCTCCGTCTGCCAGCACCACCGTCGCGCCGACCGGCCTCACGATGCTGCTCCTCTTGCGAAAACCGTCTACATGTTGCGTTCTACATTGTGCATATTCTACACACACACGCATACACTCATGCCTGCGCACAGACATACACACTCCTACACACTCACACATACACACACTCATGCCTTCACACAGACAAAAACACATATGCCTACGTACACACACACGAACGCCTACATACACACGCGTGTACACACACAGCACTGCATACACACCACGCACACACATGCATACATACACACACACGCACCCACACACATGCGCCTACACAAGCACGCACACACATATGCACCTACACAAACACACAGACGCATTCATACGCACACACACTCGTGATTGCGAAAAATATAATTTGAATTTCAAGACAACAAAAATTCAAATTAATATATTTTTTTTTAATATCATGCTTCTTATGTATGCTGTCAAGTTTTCTGAAAGTTTCGTAAGCTTTGAGAAAAAACTTTGCGTGTTATGAGGCAATAACTTTCAAATAAAATTTTTAGTTTTGAAAGAAATGCTTATATTTTATTGAATATCATAACTTCATGTACCTTCTCAAAAGTATGAAAAATGATTGTACACAGTAAGCTAACTAATTTGTGAAATTTGCAGCTTATTCTCAGCCATTTGCAATGAATGATGACGAAAAAACATTTTTACTTTCCTCAATTCGTTACAGACCCCCGAAACGCAAGGGTGATAGACTTTTAATTAGAAATTGAAAGCTGGAGCCTACCTGTTATGTGACAGAAGTTACAATACAATTGGTTTTTTATTTCTTGAGAAATCCTTAAAAATGAGAATTTTTGAAAGTGTCCCAATACTTTTGGTCATATAGTGTATATATAGGCACGTGTGGTGACTCAAGACACCGCCGATGTGATATCCAATTGTTTTCATATTGTTAGTTACATTTGTTAGATATTTGTTTGTAGTGTATCTGTGTTTTCTGAGTAAAGTGTGTTACTTAATAACTGGTCTAGGAACTGCCGGCTTGGTTTCGAAAGCGGCTTCCTAACATTGGATAGGAGCCACGGCGACACTTTGTTGTCACGGCAACACTTCTTCCGCTTGGTTTCGAATCATTGCAGTGTGGTTTTCTCTTTCCTTTGCCTATGCCCGGGAATCAGGGCCCGATCAAGTCAAAGTGGTGCCCAGGTCCTGGTAAAATTTGGTGCCCCTTTCACAAGGAATTTTGCATATTCTCAACGTAAAAGTTACAAAAATAGGGGAAGAAGAAAGAAATTCACCCTATTTTGGTGCCCCTAAAATTGTGGTGCCCAGGTCCACGGACCCACAGGACCGTGCGTTAATCAGGCCCTGCCGGGAATATGTGTTTCGGGGAAATCGCTGTTTGAGCGACTCATAAATGTTCTTTACAGTTATTTTCAGAGTAAGAAAATATATGGAAAAAGAATCATACTTCCTGTCTTTTATGAGCCTGTCATAAAAATGATAAATGAAAACTATTTTACTTCTGGAGCTCCCAAGCACTGCTTGGTTTGCTTGGGCGTACCGCACGTCTATGCAAAATTCCTATGTTTTTGGATTCTCTGCAAAATTTGCTTTTGAAAAAACGGGTTTAAACCCAGTTTTTACATCTCCATCCGCGGCATCTCCACAGATTTCCCGCTCAACTTCCGAGACCAAAACTAATCTAGTTTAGAATCTTTTTAATTTTAAGCGTCTCAAGTTGTAGTACAGTAGACCCTCTTTTTATGCGGGGGTTACGTTCCACGGAAATGCCGCGTAAATCAAAACCGCGTAAATTAAGACTTAATAGTAGTGTTAAAATAGGGGTTAGGTTCCATAGATAAAAAAAAACTTCATTTAGTGATGACTAATTGCACGTATAAGTTTAATGTATACTTATATCGATTTCTATGCACAATATGCATAAAGAAAACACAAATTAATTTCATGTTCGGTTTATAAAAAGAAGCTGGTCTTTTGGCAGTCTTTAAGAATTTTTCTCTGTAGTTCTTTGTAGAGCATTAACACATCCATGATCACTTGCGTCATTTCAATGATAGAATCTTTCTTCACTTACAAATCAGAAAAATCTTTTTCTATTGTCTAGGAATGGCTCAAAATCTTCAATGTGAACGTTTTTGGTTGTGGGTTACCGACGTCGGTGTCCTCTTTGGTTTTGGCCTCCTTTGTCACTCCTAAAAGCTCTTCTTCCAGTGAATTCTGAACTGTGTGAGTTTAATAACCATACTTCTGGAAAGAGCTCTGGAACCAATCGCATAAAATGTTTCCAGTGGCCCAAGCTCGAGTATTAGTACGCCAAAATGCAATCTATTACGTGTAATCTTTAGGATCTTTGGATCTTGAAAAGAGGGAGAAATGTTATCTGTATTCATTGCCGCATCCGCGAAAAACCGAAACTCATTCGCGTAAAATAAAATAAAGGTGTCAAATCATAAACCGCGTAAAAGAAACCCGCGTAAAACGAGAATCTACTATAGTCGATTCTCTCCCGCCATTTTGCGACGGCTCAGATTGAATCTCTTTAAAATTGTCCACTTTGTTTCCGTTTTTGTAAAAGAGCGAAATGTTTGTATATAGTAATGGAGTGCTTCTTTGCCAACAGCACTCACTCGTGATATTTGTGATTAATTTTAGAACGCTATTCTTTTCCCGTCTTTACCTGGGCGTGTTAGACTGCTACTGCACACAAACAAGCTAACATTTACTTGTCCCATTTCGAGATATTTTTAGCTTCCCTTGATGCATATCTAACTCTTAAGACACAACAATGGCCGTTTTTCGCTTAGTAAATAAATAATCGCATGGTGAACATTTTATTCTCCGCTTTCGTGAAACTTGTTGCGTATTTGGCAGACGGTATTTGTTTTGTGGAAGCATTTCGGCTAGCTATTCAATACTGCATGAAATTAAGTGCTTGTACGTTGATTTGTTCGTACCTTGTAAAAGAACGCTTGTAAATTAAAATATGTGCAACCGAATTAACGAGGGAAGGGCCCAGGTTTTATTGTCTCGGTTTTATTGTTTTCATGTACTTTTTAAATGTTTTAACTTTTGTATCTTTTTGGTTGTTGTTACATCACATTTTATAAGTAAATTTTGGTATATATATATACAGTAGACCCTCATTTTACTCGAAGGTTACGTTCCACGGCATTGCCGCGTAAATTGAGACCTAATAGTAGTGTTAAAATAGGGGTTAGGTTCCATAGATGGAAAAAATTATTTCTTTCTAGTGATGACTAATTTTTAATAAGTTTAATGAACATAAATTAATTTAGTGTTTATAAAAATAAACTGGCTATGATAGTGCAGTCGAACCTCCATATATCGTACTTCCACATATCGAAATTTTCTATATATCGAAATCCCAGCAAATTTCTATGTTCATTACATAGAAAAATTGTTTCTATATATCGAAAAAATCTTTATATATCGAAGTTTTTTTCGAGACATTCGTAGATTTTTTTTTTTTTTCCACTTTTAGCTGTTTGTCTCATGAAAACTGATGGTTACGGGAGAAAATTACGTTCACTAAAGGTTGCTACGAAACTCATAAGGAATCTGGGGTTGAGGGGTGTGTAGATAGGTCGTTGTTTCGTTCTGGAGTTCTTAAATTCCCTCAAGTTTATTTCAAATCTTAGTTTTAACCAGTAGCACTGTAAAATCCGTTTCAAGTTATCCCTTTTCTCTGTTGATTATCATTCCTAGTCATTTTAGCTTCAATAAAAATCATTCAAGTTAGGTAGAATGATTTTTTACTTTTCTCTCGATTACATTGTCAAAACGAAAATTCCCCTTATGTTGCGGATCAATTTGAATTGTCGAAGAATGAAGATGTATGAAGGAGCAAAAATGTAATTTCTGTTATTTTTTTAATTATTAATTTTCATTTAATCCGATGCTCGTATGAATTAAAAATAGGGTTTCATACACAAAAATTAGCTTTAATTTTAATGTTTTAGGAGATTTTTATGATAAAATAAGATTATTTCCATATATCGAAATTTCTATATATCGAATTTTTTTCCGGCAATTTGCTACTTCGATATATAGAGGTTCGACTGTATTTTGGCTGCCATTACGAATTTTTCTCTGTAGTTCTTTGGAGAGCATTAACGCATCTATTATCACTTGCGTCATTTCCATGATAGAATCTTCCTTCACTAACAAATCAGAAATCATTTGCAGTTGTCAAGGTATGGCTCACAATTTTCAATGTGAACGTTTTTGGTATTGTGTCATGGATATCGGTATCCTCATTGGTTTTGTCCTCTTTTGTCACTCCTAAAAACTCTTCTTCCAGTGAGTTCTGAACTGTGTGAGTTCATTCATATAGCTTTACTTCTGGAAAGAACTTTGGAACTTTCGAACCACTCGTATAAAATGTCTCCTGTGGCCCAAGCTCGATTATTAGCACGCCAAAATGCAGTTTATAACGTGTAATCTGCAATCTTTAGGAAGGATTTTGAAAGAGGGGAAAGTTTTATCTGTTTGCATAGCCGCATCCGCGTAAAATAAAATAATGGTGTCGAATCTTAAACCGCGTAAAATAAACCCGCGTAAAACGAAGGTCTACGGTATATCATTTGAATTTCGACGGGTCTTTAATTGAAATTATGTTTTTTTTTTTGCAATCACGGATTGCGATAGGACCTATTCGTTGAGTTTCTTATTTTCTTGTTTCTACAAATGAACTGGAATGGAAATGGAGAAGAAATTTGCATATTATGACTGGTGATTTTCTAGAATAGGTAATGTGAAGCATATCAAAAAGAAAAAAAAGAAATAGTCACTAGGATCAGGCCCGACAAGAGACCATGTCAGCCTAGTCGGAAACTAGGGCCCGGGCCTTGTGGGGGGGGGGGGGCGACATTAACGCAAAAAAGAGAAAGAAAGAAAAAGGGGGGGGGGGAACCCTTAATAAGCGGAAACGTAAACATAAAGTAAAATTTACTCTTTTGGTATTCGCTGTTTTGTTACACTTATAATAGAATTAATTATTTTCTATTAAGCAGTTTTGATTTTTTCTCTCCCCCCCCCCTTCTTTTTCTTCTTTTTTTTGGGGGGGGGGGACGGGCGGGGGGCTTGGCGTCAAAACTGACTAGGGGCCTGCCTTGGCTCTCTGCGGCCCTGATTAGGATGCAGTGATAAATATCTGGTTGTTATGGCAAATTTGCTCTCGTGTAATCATCATAAAGATTAAATTTACAATGTATCACTTTGTGGTATTTTTATTTCTCATTAATCTTAAATGAGAGGGATTAGTAACTTGGAAGTTTTGTATTTAGATGAAATTTTTACTTTTTAACATCATTTATGTTGATATTTTTTCTGAAATTACGTAATTTTACTCCCCCGCCCGCTCCTTTTTTTTTTTTTTAAGTAAAATATGCTTAAGCTAAACCTTAAATAATGCAAATAATTTGTAATCATGGCTATTTAGAAAATTTGTCCTCTCAATAAATTTTAAAACAACGAGCTACTTAGTCTCGTCGCTATCTGAAAAATCAGAACATCAACCACTTTGAACAAATGAGTATTGAAAGCAATTCGTGATTGTTATAATAAATAAATAATAATAATATAAAATATTTCAACTCTCAAATTTGTCTTCACTGTCAGTTTTTGCTTCTTTATCGGTAAGCAGATTTTCAACTGGGGGGAGGTGGGTAGATAAAAATAAATTGTAGGCAAATTACGATTTTGTCCCCCCCCCCCTTTTTTAAATCAATGTTAACGCAGGCCCAGATAACACAAAGACGTCCGTCGTTAGTGGGATATACAGGAATATCTCTGATAGGATCCTCGGATATCCCACAATAATCAAAAGGTGTCTTGATGATGTCTTCTCTTCATCCTAGAGTCACTCCTGTACAGTAAAGGGTCAAGGAGAGGCCATGTCAGCCTAGTCAAAAACTAGGAGCCCGGGCCGTGGGGGGTGGGGGGTGGCACTGACACAAAAAAAGAACAAAAAGAAGGAAAGACAAAAAGAAAAGGGGGGGGGGTGGCTCCAAATAAGAGTAAACTTAAGATTAAGTGAAATTTACTCTTTTAATATTTACTGTTGTGGCACTTAAAATAAAGTTAACTGTTTTCTATTGAATAATTTTGAGTTTTTTCTTTATCCCCCCCACTTTTTTCTTCTTTTTCCCCCTATTCTTTTCTCTCCCTCCTTCTTTTTCTTTTCCTTTCTTTTTTTGGAGGGCGGGAGGGGCCCGGTGACGGTAACTGACAAACTGCTTGCCTTGGCTCTCTGCGGCCCTGCTCCTGTACATAACTATTAGGCATCTTAGAAATAAATTTTCTGGACATCTGCAGGATTGTAACCGGATATGATTAAATCCTTATCACATCTCCTGTAGCTGTCTTCTTAAATTCAATGTGGCGCCCCAATTTTACATTTTTGGAAGGGGAGAAATTCGCAATTTACCGAATGAAACTACTAAATTTACGGAATGAAAAACAATGAAGAGACATTGTGCGCATAAAATAATAATAATAAAGTAGTTTTTAAAGACTATCTCTAAATTTGCCGATTCATCGGGCAATTTGTCGGAAGAGGATTTTTTTGGTAGGTCAAAGTGACCTCCCATTGGGACGCTCCTGTATTTGTTCAGCAATAAATTTTGTTATTGAAGTAGCTTTCTAAGTAGTTTCGGTACCCGCACGGCTTTGCCCGTAATAGAAAAATTAAAAGGTCTTTTGGTTCGCCTGTATATTTACAAATGTATGGTGAATTTTCTCGCCAATTGGCTTGTACCCATGTTACGGTTCCACGTTATGATAATTTCGTATCTCGCCAATTGGCTTGTGCCCATGTTACGGGTTCCACGTTATGATAATTTCGTAAATTACTCGTCCATCTTATAATATTTTTGTTCTTAAAATTGGAATAGAAAAAGAACCGCATCGAATTTTCGAAAAATCGCTTCGAAGTGCACACTCCCATGCTACAAACTAACTTTGTGTCAAATTTCATGAAAATCGGCCGGACGGTCTAAGCTCTATGCGCGTCACAGACATCCTACAGACATCCTCCGGACAGAGAGACATTCAGCTTTATTATTAGTAAAGATAATAACATAAAAATAGTAAGAGAAGTCGATTAAACAAGCAAAAAGTGTATTTTTCTAGCATTTTGTACTGCCGAAACAAAACATTTTATTTTATTTTTTAATCATTTTAACTAATCAAATGTTTGAAATTTAATAGTAAACAACGTCTATCAAGCAAATATACTTAATGGACGAAACTATTGTTACTTTGTTACTCAAAGGTATTTCATAAGCTAAAGCAGCGTTTCTCGAACAGTGGACCGGCAGACACTGATCCGCAATAATTTTTTAACCGGTCCTTGAAGATTTTCGGTCGTTTACGTTTACAAAAAAAAAAAAAAAAAAACTAATTAAAGAACCATAATAAAAGCATCCTACACATTTTATTTTTTAATGAAACTTCGTGATTTATTTTCGTAATTTTCTGATTTGACACAAATGTTTACTTACTTATTTGTAATTATTGCACTAGTTTTTTATTTCTACATTGAAAAATTTTCATGGCAGTTCTTGTTTATTTATTTAATTACTTTTGTGTTGCTTTGCAAAAAAGAGGGAAAATAAATCCCTTCATCGACTCGCAAAATATTTCAATTGAATTTATATTGGAAAGAGTTTTTTAATTTCTCTTCGCATGGTGGAAAAGAAAAACTGATGCTTATAATTTCCAAGAAAAACCCTTATAATGAATAAAAAATTTCCAGGAAAAACCCTTATAATGAATAAAATTTTGATATGCTTACTTTCTATGGATAATAGAAAAAGGAGTATGGAACTAAAAGTACTCTGTTTATTTTTGAAGTGGTTGTTTGATTGAATGTATAAAAACTGAAAACAAAGGAAATCTCAGTTCCCTTGTCTCACCGGAAATATGGAGGGGCTCTCTCCTTCCTCGGAGCGAGTGCTGATTGGACGTAGGATTTAATCTTCACTTCTTACGTAAAAGCCCACTGACCTACTTTCAATTTACAGCATTCTGCCGCTAGAGGGAGAGAGTCTGGTTGCTACTTTTTCTGCGAAAGTTGTAAACAATATCATGGCGACTGTCTGCTCGGGTTCAGGGTTAACAGCTGTGGCAAGTTATCGCCCGCGCGGATGAGATAATCGTTGGGGAATGCACGGTTTTTTTTTTTTTTTGCATCACTAGGAATTATTATTCATATTGCTGTAAAAATGTTAGGATATGTTTGGGCGAATGATTATAGGAATTTCAGTTTCTTTTTTTCAGTCACTACTGCAACACTTTTTCTCATCATCAGAAATACTAAAGGGTTTTTGTACTAAAGTCGAAAACAATTTTCATCACCACTATCACCCCCGCCATTACGGTGTTTTCGCCCCTCCCCCGGTCAGCTGATCTGATGATGAACAGTTGTTATTCATTGTTATTGTAAAAAGAATTGATGATTGCTGATATTATTTATTTGTTTTGAAGCAAATTGCTTTCTTCTGTGTGTTTGAGTAGAATATTTTTTTTTCATTGTATGATTCCTTGGCCTTCTCGTTTTTGATTTGATTACAAATTACTATAAATAAAAAATGAATTAAACTATCATAAGCAATGTTGATGTCAATTATAGTGATTTGGTTCAATGCCAAATGTTGAAAATAAAGGTAAATAAACGAAATTATGTTTCAAAATTTCGTTACATGGTCAGGGTTGGCAAGTTTCTGCCGAAGCGGTTAAAACCACTGGTAGAAACCGGTTAAAACCGGCATGGCAAAAACCACTTTCTGCCACATTTGTGGCAGAAACTGGCAAAAACTCACAAAATGACAAAAAATTAATTACTGACATACAATAGAAAATGCATGGAAAAACATAATTAGTTGTAAACCCCAAAGCATACTTTAATTACAATATCTTCTCAGTTAAAACTTAAATGTGACATTGTCTTAACTCTGCTGTTGGCTCTTAGAAAAGGTGTTTTCTATAATCTAAACAGTTTCTCAATTTAACGTGCACAAATAAGAAATTTTAGAATAGTCTTGCTACAGAAGAGCTAGGAGGCAATGCACCAAGGAACAAGCAATGTTTGTGAAACTTTCATCTAGTGCATATTTTTCTAAACTGGTCTACCATGCAGTAACTATAAAAATGGTACAAATTTGACTGGAAAAATAAGTTTCGAGAAATAGGGTCAATTTATTTTGCAAAGCTATGACATAAGGGCAAAATATCGTACAATAATATTGGCAAGTAAAATTCGGGCACTTTCTTCTTGAAGCACACGATAATTTCAATCACAAGCAATTTAGATGAAGCTTACATAAGCATTCAAATTACAATCAGTAATGCCTGTTTAATTCTGTATGTCACTCCTCTTTCCTGAGCACCCGAATTATTTCTCGTCCTTTCTAATATTAATCCAAATTTTTCGGGCATCTGCGATTGAAAAGTTCCCTTTCTGAACTAAATTAAGGGCACTAGCATAGGATTTTATTTTTTTAAATGATGAAATAAAGTTTAATTTCTTAGTTGACTTAAACAAATATCATTTAATAATTACTTTAGTTATTAAAGACGCTTTTAAGTTTTTGCCAGTTTTTACCAGTTTCTGCCGGTTTTTTACCGGTTATAACCAGTTTCTGCCACTGGCACGGCAAAAACTAGTTTCTGCCGGCAGAAAGCCAACCCTGTACATGGTTGAAATATTTCACTTGTCATACAAATTTTCGCGATCATAACGAAAGTTAAATCCTCACTAAACAGGGTTGGGTTTTGGACTGTCCAAAACTGGTTTAGGACAGGACAGGTGGTTTTTACCGTCCAAAACTGTCTAAAACTGTCCAAAAGTGTCTGAAACTGTCTTAAACTGTCCAAAACTAAGCTGATGCTAAAGGGGTGTAATCTAATTAATTCGTATTTACTGCAATTTTTGTAATGCATAAATATAAATATTAATGAGGTCAAAATAATGAGTACTTTTCTTAAAAATGTTCATTTAAAAAATATTTTACTTAAAAAAAATTGCCAATTACTATTACATAAAAACTTCCTTATGTAACAGTTGGTAGACTTCTGAAAGGGAATTCACAACACTACCAAGACAACTAATTTCAGTTTCATTTGTAACTCAAAGGAGTGTTATTAAATGTGCAATATTAAGGTGCAAGAAAAAAAAAGTTATTTATTGCATTTAAGTCGATTATTGCAGTATATTTTGAACATTTTTTTTTTGCACACGCACATAAATGTCGAAAAATTTGGTAAATGGAAAAAAAAACTCCTGCATACAAATTGAAATGTTTAATAAAGAATTTAATTTCTACTCAACTAGATTATTAAAATCAGTTGCATAAATAAGTTACCATACTTGAATGTTCGTTCACCTTGAATAAACATATTAAATAGTGAAAAAAATAATTTTGACACATTTTGTTGTTTTTGATATTTTCTTATAAAATATAGTTTCTCAAAAATTGGACACTTTCGGACACAGAGGTTTTGAACAGGATGATAAAAACCTTGCCAACATTGCTTTCATGTGCACACATGCATAAACATAGGGAAATTTGGTTACTATTATCAAAAAATAAACAAATAAATGAACTCATTCATACAAATTGAAATGTTAATTAAGAATTCAATTTCTATGTAACTGGATTAAAATCAGCTGAATCAATAAGTTGAATGTTCTCATTGAATAAATGTTCAATGTAAAACATTACTTTGATACATTTTATACTGTTTTTGATGTTTTCTCACACAATATAATTTTTCTAAAAATATAGTTTTGGACAGTTTTGGACACTAGGGTTTTGGACAGGACGGTAAAAACCAGGGTTTTTACCGTGGTTTTTACCGTTGTGTCCAAAACCTTGCCAACCCTGTCACTAAAATGAATGCTTTTATAGTATTCTTGTACTGTCCCTACTTAAAATTTCAAAAATTCCCATCACTTTAAAAACACAGCAAAAGTACTTGAAACACAAATTAAATGAAATTGGAAGATAAAGTATTCAAGTTAAATTAACGATTATTCCCCCTTCCCCCAAGTTTTGGGAAAGAGAAAAAGAGAAATATTTAATTTTTCTCGAAACATTTTCATCAAAAATTTAAATTCTGCATTTATTCATGTGTGTTTCACATATTTACTAATAGCACAAAATGCAGAAAGTGTTATGCCTAATTTTGTTGAACTTAGAACTTAATCTAGCATCTTCATGATAGAACTATTTAATGCTACATTATCAGTTTGATTACAACATAAGTTTTCTGTTTCTTCCTTTTAGTATGTTCCAAAAACATTGATATTCGCAACTCTGTATCATCTTTTCGCAAGCTGGAAAACTGCTCGGTGATTGAAGGATCGCTCCAGATCCTGTTAATTGACAAGGCAGAGCACAAGGACTTTGAGAACTTGACTTTTCCAAAGCTTCAGGAAATTACGGGTTATCTTTTGTTGTACAGAATTCAAGGACTTCAGTCATTATCAAAGCTTTTCCCCAATCTCGCCGTCATCAGGGGGGATGTGCTTTTTCATAACTATGCTCTCGTCATCTATGAATTGCGTGCCATACAAGACGTCGGACTCGTGAGCCTGACGACCATTTTGAGAGGCTCAGTGCGCATCGAGAAGAACCCTCATCTGTGTTATGTGGACACCATCAACTGGGACTACATCGCCAAGGCTGGTCGGGGAGGCCACTTCATCAAGGATAATAAGCCTTATGAAGAGTGCCCTAATACTTGTCCTGTTGCTGAATGTCCAACTGTGATCAATCCCAGGTTGCAGAGGCAGCAGAAACTCTGTTGGAATTCTCATACGTGCCAGAAAGGTGAGCTGGTTCTTAAGTGCTTTCTCAAATTCCCTGTTTTTGTTGATGGTTTTGGGCTATGGGGGGTCATGTGGTGGAACAAGACACCTGGAGCAGTTTGTCAGTAGATTTTGTTCCATAAACACAAATAAAACAAGCTAGAAATTTTATTTTTGGTAGCAACAGTAAAGATTTGTCAAAAGAATTCTGTGGAACATTTAAATTTATTGTTTTTGAAGGAAATAATTGAAGGCTATGCAACAAAATGCTTGTGATGGACTGGGACTTGTGTGACTTCCATTTTCATTCAAATTGTAATTTGTTTTATTGTATTAATGGAACAAAAACTACTCCCAAATGCCCATTTCTGTCCTGTGAAACGGCCCTTTTGTATTCTTCTCATGATCAGTTTTGTAGTTGATGTTTTTATTCTAATATGCTGTTGTTAGCAATTGTACAAATGAAACTGTACCACCTTCTTTGAATGATTCTTTGAAAAAAAATCTGTTAAATCAAAGAAAACTGATTAAAACAAAGATGACAGTGCTTCAAATTTCAACTTTTCATTAGAAGCTTGATATGTTGCAAGATGTCAGTCATGCAAATAAGTTGGTTTGTAGCGAACAAAGTTTACAATCCCTTGAAGTTTGTTGCAATGTGAATATACTGTATATTACGCCACATCCAGGTTAAAATGAACTTCAGCTGAAAATAAGGCTAGGGGCATGCAGCTAATGTTAACACAGCCACATAGATGTTCAGTAGGCTCTGTGTGTGTACAGTGGCAATACATAGATTAAATTGTTTGCTCTCATGGTTGTGCAAATCTGGACGTGGCTTTAAAATACAATAGATCAGCGGTAGGCAACCTAAACTGACTGAAGATCTATTTTCCAAGTTAGGTGAATACGAAGATTACCTTGGAGGGGGGATAGGATTAAACGGTAGTGTTGCATTCGCGGTTAAGTTGAGATTATGCTGACTTCAAATTATATGCAAAATCTTATCAAAATAAACTACTACTAATTATAAAGTTGCTTTAATTTGATAAAATAATGGTATATGAACACTGTTAACTCACATAGAAATATTTTCACTCATCAGTATACTGCTTGTTATAAAATTAATAAATAGTGACCATAAAAAGTTTGAAAATTTTTCAAATAATTTGGGCGTTAAACCTAATTTGTTTCAGAAAATGGTTCTCCGATAGAAACCAAAGAAAAAATATTGTCGCGATCAACTGAAAACAGGCTCGAGATCGACCAGTCAATCCCGATCGACGGGTTGCCAACTGCTGCAATAGATCATAGCTCTTAAAAAAGACCCATTGAAATGGTATAATCTGATCATAAGCATTAGTTAGTGATTCAATTGGACACATTTGATTATTAATGCTTGTGGAGTAGATTTAAATATTCTAATTGGTTTTTATTTTGAAATTGCAGTTTGTAATATAGATTGTGAATACAGAAATTTAACGTGCTCCTCAAGGAATGTATGCTGCCATCAAGAATGTCTCGGAGGTTGCCATGGTAAACTCTCGGATAAATGCATTGCTTGTCGCCATGTTGTGTTCAAAGGAAAATGTATGCGCCGCTGTCCAGCTGGTACTTTTAAGGTGATTGATTCTCTTTCCAAATAGTGGATTTTAAAATTTGCAAATTTTAGGAATTACATTTTTTCAAAAGAAAAATATATTATGGTACTAACTAGTATATCTATTCTAAGCAACAAGTGCCTTTTAAATGTATTTTAATTCACTTTTGTCTATTTTTTACAATTATTATGGTACTAGTTTTTATTTCCTTGAGACTTCTATTTCTACTGATGAGTCATTTTTTATATTTAGTGTCCCTGCAGCAATATGTTTCTGACATTTTTCATGTAAAATTTAAATGATGAATTTAATCTTTAAAAGGATCGATCAATAAAGGGCATACTAAATAGTTAGCGCGAAAGAATAAAACCTGACATATAGCTATAACAAATTGTACTATCATTAAATATAAGGGAAAATATTCCCAAGGAACCCAGATGCATTTGATAAAACTTCTTTTAAAAAAGAACTAGCTTTATTCAGCAAAGGTGGCATCTGAAATTTGCAATTTAATCCTCATAGTAAATATCCGTAAAAATCTTGGTATTAAAAGTAAAAACTAATAAAACTATTCATAAAATGCTTAAAAATACTTGAGCAACACAATTACAGCATTAACCCCTTCCCTCTCGCTCCTGTGAATATTCCGGGCTGGTTTTTCGATCCTCATTTCTCGCACCCGTGATATTGCCGTGCTGGGGTGTGCAATATTAATGCCACGAAACGAGTAAAATCAATTCATTTCTTTGGCCCGGAACACATTTTATTTCTCTTTTTATGCACTAGATGGCAGCACCAGTCAATTATAAACATAATTGTGGATTTTAAATGTGATTGCAGAGATGCAGGAAGGAATTTTGGTACTACTTACCAGATTTTGACGTTGGCCTCTGTATCTCAAGCTTTGAAATTTCCAACACAAGAAAAATTTACTTATCTTTACTTATATTGCACAAAAGATTAATAAAATTCTTTTTCAATGTTTAAAAGACTTATTTCTTAAATTTTCGCTGCTTGCTTCGGCTTGCTCGTTGACTTTTCATAAAATTTAAAAATTTTTTTAAATCTCAATCTAAGAAATATTGAAAATGAAAAATTGAATGCACATGTTGTACATACACTTATTTTTATATAATTTTCTTAAATGAAAAATAGACACTTCTATGACCGTTTTCTTGAAAATTCTTCGATTGTTAAGGAGTTAAATAAGTCAACCCAATAAAATCTCAACAAGTTCTAAAAGAAGTACCATTCTAAACCATATAAAACCTGTACACATACACTCACACTCAACTAGAGTTACGCCCAAAGAATCTCTAGCTCACATGAATAAGGATAGGCAACCCTTCTCAAGCAGAAGCTCTGCGACAGCAGACATCTTGACCGGCGCCCGAATTTCTCACAGTACATCACACTTGTTAAGGATTTCTTCCACAGGCATGCGTTCACAATCCAGACAGCAAGTTTCTGACGAAGTATTTCCCCTTTCTAGCACTATGTAGCACCATTGTGAAAAAACATCTTTTCGTCTTAATGCACATGAGAACAGTTCTGTAAAATCTTCAGCCAGCTCAGAAACTTCTAGCGTGTATCAAACAATCCGTTGAAAAAAAGCTTGGCTCAGGTTTTTCTCATTTACGACAACACACACTCATCTTTTGTGCCTAACCAACATAGATGCTTTCACCCTGCAAATCCAGTCAAGTATCAAAAAGAACCGGCCGAACTCATTCTGCTGACCACTTTATAGCTTTGTCTCATAAAAATAGTTGTGATGGACCTTTAGTTCAAATTATATTTATGCAACTTAAATCTCAAAATATAAGTGGTTAAACATTTAACTTTCACCATATTGTTTCCCTTTTAAATCCCTACCCAACTTATAATTAACTATTACAGAACTCTGATCAACGGGTTTGAGAGTTGATTGTAGAGAAGAGGTGGGAGGAATGGTACACCTGTGTGTGTGTGTGTGCATTTGTATCATAATGTAAAATTTGAAAAATTATTTCTAACTTGCCAAAGAGATGTAGTAGATTAGAATCAAGCAAGAGTCCACAGCTGCTGCATCTACTGAGAAAGCTAGATATAAATTTTCCCCAATTTACTTTTTGATTCAAATGCAGCTGTTCATATCTCTCCCCCCCCCCCATAAAGTAGTTTCTATTATTTACCGCTGCTGGGGATGGAAATAAGGCACCTCTGATGATATATGTACTGTGTGAGAGAGCATATTGTTGCCTCAGAGCAACAGTTGGATATCTAAGCCTAGAAACAACAGTAAGATATCCTAGTGTTGCTCTGAGGCAATGATATGTCATATATGAATTTTCTTTAAAATTATAAATTAATAGACCTAGAGTAAAAATTGTTTAAGTCTTTGGTTCCAATCCCATAAAGTGCAAAACAATTCAAAACATATTTTGAAATACCTGTTTCAACATGTGCTATGGAATTATATTATTGTTTAAGCAATAACATTGCCATAGGTTTATGGTATAAGTATTTGATGTAGTTCTGGACTGGTAAGCAGCAGCATTTACATTTTTTTTTTTTTGCATTTTTGTCATTTTACTTAAGCTTTTTTGCACAAACTTGCTCATTTGGTTTTTATTGAAAAGGAAGTAGATACTACTGTAGATCATTTTGTAGATACTGCCATTTACCTGCCTTTGGAGTATGATACAGGTATAGCAGAAAGAGAATATCTCTCTGTGTAATTTCAATTAATTTAAAAACAAATTCATGAATTAGAACTTTATCCTTAATCAGTTTTAAAAGGGAAATGAATTAAAGTACTTGTACAGGTGTTTTTAATATTAATTTTTAAAATAAACTTTTTGATTACTTCACAGTATTTAGATCGCAGGTGCATTGAAGAAGATGAGTGTAAGAATGTAACTAACAGAATGCTGGACGTTCCGATGAATCAAGAAGTGAAGTGGAAACCGTTTCGTGGTGAATGCTTACCTCACTGCCCTTCTGGTTTTGCGATCAACGAGACAAACAAGCATGAGTGCATCAAGTGTGATGGCCAATGTCCGAAAAGTATGTGAAATGTTCTATATGTATATAATATTGTGTCCAGTGGTGTAGTGACAAATTTTCCACTGTGAGATTGCAAAAAATTCTAATATGTGTTTATTTCAAATTTATTCAATTATGGTTATTGAATTGCATTTTTGTGCTCTTCTGCACTCTATTCAGGGTGAGTTAATGTTTACAACGCTAAAGGGCTTCTCATGGTTGTAATTAAAGATGTACTGAGTATTTGGTTGATATTTAGTATATGGTCTACTCCGCAGACAAACCAAATATTCGTTTTTGAAAAATACTTTATATATTCTGCAACCGAGTAGTGAACTAATTTAAAAGTTCGACTCTTAAAAACAACAAACATATTTTTTAACTTTAACTTTAACAAACATATTTTTTTATGCAATAAATGAAAATTATATTTATGCTATAGCACAAAACTAATTCAAATGTTACTAAAAAAAATCACATTCAAAGTAACTTAACTTAACAAACTTAAACAAACTTAACAAACTTAAATTGAAGAGAAAGCTTTGAGATCTTTAATTATGGGGGAGAGGGGTATTATTGCTATCAGTTGATCAGTTACTGAAGAGAATAAGATAGCTGCAAATCATTTGAATAAATTGTACTTTTTAATGATATTTTAAACTACTTTGGTTGGTATAAATTCAATATTCTTTATTTATAACCTAACATGTTACTATGATGATCAGTTGTAAAATTAAGTATCAGGAAAGAAATTAATCAATTTATGCAGAATTATTGATACATATGAACCAAATTAGCCATTTACTTTTGTTACATGCTTTTGTGATGATTAATTTTGAATTAATAATTGTACTTTTAATGTTGTAGATACATTTAGGATGTTAAATGGAAATGCATCTATATTTGATGAAAGACAGAAAATAGATGAATATTTTCTGTTTTAAATTCTCATTTAAAAAATAAATATTGCAGTTAAAAACATTACACCAAAATATTCAGCATTTCGTTCAACATTTAGTTAGAATTTATTTGGCATTCAGCCAAGTATGGTATTCAGTGCAACGCTAGTTGTAATGGAAAAAGAGCATAATATTCAGCAAAAATTGAAGCATGATTAATTATTTTTATTTCTTGTTGAAACTAAAACATACCTAGTTGTAGCTTATCAAGTTTAAATAATGTTTCAATCACTTATATTCGAGTAGAATCTGAGTAGTAGTAGATTTAGTAGAGTAGAGACTTTAACTATGTATTTTTAAATTATAATAGTGTTCTTTCAGAAAAAATTGTTATCATTAATGATCCAGAATGATGTAAAAATATATCCTTTAGAAGCACCAATGCAGTGTACCTTTAAACTTTGAAACAAATATTTGAATGTAGCATTAGCGATTGTGGAATGTCTGGAAAATGTGTTTTATTGCTTAGTATTTGTATCATATTTTGTATCTTTTTGATGTAATAAAACTAAGTTAATTTAAATCTTGCTTTTAAATACTTCTAATTGATTCAATGAAGGCAGGGCAATAGGTTTTACTTTTGTGTTAACTGAGAGGTATGATTGAGCATTATAACTGAAGCAAACTTTCAATCTGTTTGTGTACTTGTTTTAGGAATGAGCCTTTTCAGTGCACAAAACTTGTTCTAATGTCAAGAGAGAAAGATTTAAAAGTAAAATATTCCAAAAAGAGGCTTCTGCACCAACATTTCTAAGTGGAAAAAATGTACCTTGAATGCTCTTTCTTGATAAAGTTTTGAATTCTAAAGGTGTCCCAAAATGAATGCAAGATTTGAATTTGCCACATTTTGTGGTAAATCATTGGCAGCCATGAAAAAAGAGCAATTTGACAGCTGAGAAATAAAGGTTAGTAAAAATGGAGTGTTATGCTATCATACAACCAGTGACACAGTTCAATTACTGCATGAGGCATTTCCCGGCTGTGTACTCTCTCATTTCGGTGATCAGAATTGGCACCCTCGTGTGATTTAGCATCATTAGATTTCTTTTTATGGGATTATTTGAATTCAAAGATCTATGTCAACAAGCCCCCAACCACCCGTGCGTTTCAGTGCTGGAATATTGAGCGCCAATAACAGTAAGTGCTTGCCCAGCTTCAGCTTTATTTTTAAAATAATTGTTCAATAATGAAAATGGGTTATAACGCTCCATTTTTAATAACACTAAACTCTCGGTTGTCAAATTGTTCTTTTTTTTTTCAAGGTTGCCAACAATTTACTGCAAAAGTGGCAGCAAATTCAAATCTTGCACTAATTTTGGGACACCCTTTATGTACTCTTTGAAGGTAAAAGTTAGTAATTCTTCTAAAGAATACTGTATTGATTACTCGGTTTTAATTTGCAGTTTGCGATGGTGCTGTCGTTGATAGTGTTGGATCTGCGCAAAAGTTGAAAGGCTGTACATATGTGAATGGCTCTCTTGAAATTCAAATTCAAGGAGGAGGTTAGTATGTAGTTTATTTCTGATCCTTATATCCATTTCCTAAAAACAATTCAAAATATTTGGTTTTCTGCAAAACAACTTTGAGTTTTTCTAGATACGGAGTTATTGTTGCTCCAAAAATATAGTAATCTCTCTAAAATTTAGTAATATTTCCTGTTATAAAACCCAATATTTTTCTCAAAAACATTAGTCATATGTATAAGTTTAATTCTAATTTTTCATCCATTTTGGTACCTCATGGTAATTTTTATGACACTGTTAGAGGTCATAACCTGTAGTTGAAATTAAAGCCAGTTTCAAAAAAAGAAAAGAAAAAAAAAGAATGCCCTAACTTCAGGATATGTAAAATAATTTTGAAAAAATGAAGATATAGTGTAATATTATTTGCTTTTTCTTCATACAGATGGAAACTTTTCTCGTTGTAATTTTACCCCATAGCTAATGTTTTATGATACATTTATTATTTTCAGAAAATATCATAAATGAATTGGAGACGAGCTTGAGCAGCATACAAATGATTCGCGGCTATTTAAAAATTGCAAGATCTTTTCCTCTTATTTCACTACATTTCTTAAGGGATTTAGTTGAAATACAAGGAGAGCAGCTTGATAAAAAAGAGTAAGTAATTTGTGTAAATATTTGAATAAATATAACTCATAATCTATAAAATTATTTTTACCTAATTATACAATTGAAATTATTATCTTTATGCATTAATTCTGTATGATTTTACCTAAGCAATGAGTTTTATCCTTATTAGTTTTCTTTCCAACTAGCTTCATTGCCCGTCTTTGCACGGTCTACCTCTAAAAAAAAGTTATGTCAAGTGACATATGTTCAACAATCAGGCTTCAATGAGAGAAAAAAAAATTACAAAATTTCCCGTGAACATAATCATTTGCAAAGGAAAAAAACGGTAAATCAAAAGTTCCCCAAAATGTTAAATGCAACCCTCCATAAATACAACTAAAATCCTTAAAAAAAGAAAAAAGATAAATCGCCAAATAATAATCAAAAGGGGAAGTTTTTACCTCTAAACGAAAATGAAATTTTATTTAGTCACAACCGAGAAAAAAAAAGTGGCAACCTTCTGAACGCTAATTTAAAATGAGATCTTGCAAATGATAATTTTTCAATTTGAAATTTCTGTTCCATTAGGCTTAGCAGTGCTTTTTAATTTTTCCCTGGTGATTTTACAGCCTTTTTTTTTTTTTTGAAATTCGAAGGAAATGAAGGAACTCTATGGGTGTTTTTCGCAGGCTTTCAAATGGGACCTGAATCAAAGAAATGGGATAAATATTTCAGGTAGAAAGAACCATTTAATGTCATTTTCGGGTCCTAAAATTAAAATTTGAGCGGTCTGGTTCTTTTTTTGGCGTTCTAAACCCCCTTTCCCCCATATTCCTTCTTGGGTGCCCATGTACCTCCTGCCAAATTTGGTCAAGATCTGACGTAAACTGGATTTGTATGAGGAACACACACACTCATATATATTCTTTGTTTTATCTATATAGATTTTTAAACATGAGCAGTTTAAACCTCATAGAAACTCAATATTTAGCTTTTATTGCAATTTTGTATCTTTCACGACAGATGACCATTGCTTTAAAGTTTTGGTCTGATACTCCAAAAATCTTACTCTATGTTTTTCACAGTATAAGGTTGAGAATTTTCTGTTTAAATTTTGGCTTTTTCTCCTGTTTTTTTTTTTTTTTTTTTTTGAAAAATTTCATTTTTAATCATTTAAAAATATTTTTCTTTTGCACTGTTTTTCCCTGTAGCGCTTTCAAGATAGCAGTTTAGAATGTTTTACAGAAAGCTCTCATAGAATTTTTTTAAAGGGAATAGGTGGAAAAAAATATCAAAAACAAACAAATAAATAAATAAATTATCAATGTGGTAAACACCTTGTTATGCTTTGTTAATTATTTATTACTTGTTTTCCAGATATGCATTATTAGTGTTAGATAACCAAAATTTGCAAGAGCTGTGGAACTGGGAGAGCAGAAAGACGAAACTTAGAATCTCTCGAGGAAAAATCTTTTTTCATTTCAACTCTAAGTTATGCCCCAACAAAATAGAGGAGCTCAAGAATTATTCGTATGTTCGCAATTGGGATGACAGAGATGTGTCTCCAAGCTCAAATGGTGATAGAGTTGCTTGTAAGTGTTTAATAATTTTTCTTTTTTATGTTTATACTTGAAATTTTTTGTTTGTTTTACCCTCTTAAAGATATCAGGCAGTTTTATCTTATATGCCTATATGTGTATGATTATTCTTAATTTCTTAAGAATGTTTAAATTTGAAATTTAAAGCTGTAATTGAGTTTTGGTTCTAAAAAAAAAAAAAGTAAAAGTAAATTCAAAATGAAAGAAGTAAATAGCTAGGTAGTACTTTTAAGTAAAGCAACTAGTATGTTTTTTTCTTCTCTTTTTTCTGTTTGAGGTAAATCAGCAGACATAGGCACTTTCCAATTTCTTCCAATTGAGAAAAAGAATGTCTTAGGGTTGTTTAGTTGGGGCATGTTTAGTTTTTATTACAAAATCTACTGATTTTCCTCCTGTTTTTCAAAAAGAATTCTTCAGGGATGGCAGTTAAGCTATTTTTGAATTTTGAATTTCAATACTTTGCTACTGTCCAACCACCAATTGTATGGAATTGGCAAACGTCCAGTTGAGACAAGTCTATCTGAATCAAAGGAAAAAGTAAAAAATTGGATGCCCATGCTCCTCTCCATTTGAATGAAACTTGGCTTAGTTTAGAGGCTAACATACATCTGCAAACGCTGACATCCCTAAAAACTAATAGATGCATCCATTTCCCCCTGTAAACCAGATGTTTGTTTTTCCATACAATCTGTGGTATAATTTTGTAAAAATTAAGTTTTTTATTTAGCTTGTGATTTTTTTTTCCTATAGGTAATGTTGTGGATATGGATATGGTAGTGTGGCGTGTAGGATCTGTAGTGGCAGGGCTGAGATGGAAAAATTTCCGCAAAACTCACACTGACATGGATTTTCGTTCCCTCCTTGGCTATGTAGTTTATTACAGAGAAGCGTATGTATTTTCTTTTTGTTATGTTTCATGTATTTAGCTTAGTTCTCATACTATTGTTTTGTTCAGTGTTTAATAGTACTTCAATGTAATGTTTGCAATACATGTTTCATATTGTTACTATTCTTTCAATCAATGCTATTTATTATTTACATTATTAAATTTTAAGAGAGGAAAGTATAAAAGAAGAATTATGTTTCTTATGCCATTTATATCGTATATATGAGCATGTATACAATAAATGTGTAAAACTGTTTAATATTTATGAAAAATATTAGTTAAATTCAGTTTTTTAATGTTATATCATCTCAATCACAATGTTTGCAATTTGTTACACCTCCTTCATTATTTGATTTATTTAATTCTTTCTTATTTTTTTTAACTAACTTCAAAAAAGATGGTTATGATTTCATATTGCAGCTTTTTATGTGTGTTTTCGAATTGTTCCAACACTACTGGACCGATTTGAAGTTTTTTTTTTTTTGGTTTGGAAGGATATACTTCCCAGATGGTCCCATTGTAATTTGGTCTGGATCAAATAAGGGGTCCCGGAGAAATCCAAGAAACTTTAAATTTCATACGTCATGGTGTGATCGGTGTATTTACACACCTAAGGTTTTGGCTTTCTCTTGAACGATATTTAATTCTCGCGGCACATGGATGATTAATTTTCTCAACGCTGCGCCGCATGGTAATTTTTTATTATAGATGTTACTAATGTATTTATTAGCAGTAAATTAAATATATTTTGCTACTTTAATAGCTGAATCAATTACCTTAATGTTTTATGTACTAATAAATAACTTTATTTTGGCACTAAAATATAAAGTTCTTTATTTAATATTCCAATTTTTAAATACATTTAGTGTTCAATTGAGGAGGAATTGAATACAGAACACCCCTCCCCCATGATTTAATTTATATTCTTTAATAATATAAATTATAACTGTGTATGATTTCTGAAGTTTGACCAATATTCTGGATTCACTATTTCACGATGCCGACAGTTTAATTTGAAATTAGGGTTATATTAATTAGCAGGCTTCAAAAAAAGGAGGAAGTTCTGAACTCGTCGGATTTGTTTTTTCTTTGTACAATGTTCCCTAAATACTCGAAGATACCTGTACCCAGGGGCCAGGGGCGTGCACAGGGAGGGGGGAGGGAGACCTGTTGACCCCGACCCCCCGAGCCTGGAGGTGGCCCAATATTTTTGTAACTAATGGTGAAATATAGGGGTAAACAATATGGAGAGGGGCCTGGAAAAGTCATTTGTGATGGGCTCCAAAATTTCTGTGCATGCCCCTGCCTGTACCGATAAGGAAAAGTCTTTTTTTGTTTGAAACAGCATAGTTCTTCGGCAGTCTAATGTTAATCAAGTTCAGGTTTGATGAAATTGAGGGAACTCTTGAAATATCGTACTCGCATTTAAATCGATTTGCACTTTATGAACTTTGTATATCGTCTCACTTAGCGAACCAGTTTTTATGCTTTTTTTTTGTTTAGTGGTGACTTTGTTTAGGGGTGGTCTAACTTAGGTTCCAAATCTTTGATTTACCCTATTTGTTCTTTAGGGAAAAGTTAAGGCTAAAACAATAAATTTCATGCAATTTCCCTCACAAATGATTAAATATAAAACCCATTGATAAACAAAGGCCTTAAAACAAAGGTTTATACTTTCTTTGCCTATAGTTAAAGAAAGTACTAAAAATATATATTATTAAGAGTAAAGATAATGAAAATTTTGAGTTAAGGATTCTCTGAAGCAAACATGAAATTCATTCTAGTGGAATTTTTAATCTTCATCTATAGTGGGGCCATGTGAAGAAACATGCAACTTTTATCACGAGTTATATGACACTAATTGCGAAACATAAATTACAATTTACAATATTACAATCCTAAAATTTACAATCTTACAAATTTAAACTTAAAACGATTTCATTTTTTTTTAGTGACTCGTGCATTTGCTTTCGGAAAGCAAACTAAACTTTGATAAAGTTGAACAAATGATGAAGACATTTTTTTTTGTACATAGTTACGCATTTGAAAAAGCTTTTCTTCACAGTTGTCAGAAGTCTCCGAGAGGCTCGCTGTGTTATTTACACCACTAAAAAGCAAAAAATAAATTACTTTTAAATAAAAAAAAAACTGCCTTCAAAAAATACCCAGGAACTAAAGAGCAAAAAATAACTGATTACACTTACATTCTATTTCCTACCCAAACATAGAAATGAAATTTATTTTGCAATTCCAGTACAAAAATCAACTAAACTAAACACCGAATTATAAAATAAACACTGATTTAAATTACTATACGATGAATTATTTTAAATACCTAACTAATTATGTACGATCTCTTAATTTTTAATAACCTTTTGAAGTCAGGGCCTCCTATAAACTACTACCTAACATAACTGAGTAGGTTTAGTTTTAAAGACTAATTTCGCGTTTCGTTGAATTAGTGTTTAATTCAGGATTCGGTGGGTTGTCAGTTACGTTATGTAGTTGTTTATAGGAGGCCCCAACTTCAAAAAGTTATTAAAAATTAAGAGATCGTATATAATTAGTTAGGTATTTAAAATAATTCTTCATATAGTAATTTAAATCCGTGTTTATTTTATAATTCGGTGTTTAGTTTAGTTGATTTTTGTACTGGAAAAAGCTGTAGCAATTTTAATCTGAAAAGACTGAAAAGAATCACTTTTTGAATGCCATTGATACAATCCAGAATAGTATCCCAAGGCAAATGGATTACAAGTAAAAATAAAAATATTTTGAAACATCCCCCCCCAGATAAATCAATAGGAGTTTCATTTTACAGCTAGAAATATAAAGGGCAATAAATGTATGTATGGGTAAGTGTGTTTGTGTTGTTGAAGGGGGGGGGGGAGTAGAATTATAAACTGATATAATTTTTTGGGAGGAAACAATTTAAATATGGCCACAGAGTTTATGTTTTCATTTATTTGAGTAAAGTACTTCACTAAATTAAAAGAATTAAAAGTGATTAATATCTTTTGGCCATGCATAGTTTTATGCATGATTATCATAATGGAATTTTTGTATCTCGTTGTTATGGAATTAAATGCTATTTGAATTTCTTGTGTTACATAATGTTTCTTAAATTACATAATGTTAATGTGCTTATTGTGTTTCCCAGGCCTGATAGAAATGTTACTATATTCGATGGTAGAGATGCTTGTGGAGCTGATGTGTAAGTGTTAATACTTCATAATTCTTCATAAATTCACTCTCAAAACTGTATAACCCAAACCTTGTTTTGTGCGTGCTTTTTTTTTTTTTTTTTTGTGCGGTGTATGAAAATTCTAATCAGATTGGGACAATCATATTTATAAAATGGGCGAAGTTATTTATAAAACGAACAAATTTTTTTTATGTGATTTGTTTTTTTATGCGGTCTCTATCCACCAAACAAAAAGAGGTTTTGGGTGTATTTGTTGTAGCGGTGTTAATGATAATGCAATTTATAGGATCAGTGTCTTTAAAATAATAAATATTTTATTGTCCTGTTTATAGTTAATTCAATTTTAGTGTCACAATTTTTAAGCAACAGAATTCTTTGATGCTTGATTTTGTTTACTTAGTTTTAGCATAACAATCTTGATCATATTGTTAAATTTATTCTGTATCTTTCAATTTGATCAAATAGTTAACACGTGGTTGTGAATTTTTGATACATATAATTCAGTGATGACATACAGAAGTTTGAAATAAGTAAACAATGATAGTGATTTTTAACTGGTAATAATAAATTTGTCACAATGACCTAATGAAAAGTTATATTCAGTAGTAATAGCCAATATTGTTTTATGGCTATTATTTTTAAAATTCATTTTGTTATGTTGTGTAGTTGTATTTTAACCTTCATGGTTGAATTAATATAATATGTTTTCCCTGGTGCTTATATAGGAATTTATATTGAGAGGTGCCCAAGCCAAAAACAGTCAACTCTCGATAACTCAACGTCCCAAGGGACCAGCTAAATTTGCTCGAGTTATTGGTAGTTTGAGTTATAGGAAGTTTCTACAAAAGTATCAAGAGTTGGGGACCCAACGAAAAATTTGAGATAAAGGAATATTCAAGTTATAATCTTCGAGTTTTCGAAATCTGACTGTATTGTGAGGATTTCCCAATTTATATTTGAAAATATTAAAACTCTTATTCAGAATAAGTAGCTTAAAACTTATTTTTGAAGAGGCCAGCTACATTTTGACTTGGCCTTTGCTTTCTCCCTATATTTACTCTTGTTTTCCCTAGAGAAAATAGTAACTGTTCCTTTGCGAGGGACCACTGTAATATTTGAAAAGAAGAAATTCAAGGCAAATTTTAAATATAGAAGTATAAATATAGTTGAAAACTTAAAAATAAACCTATACAAAATATGAATAGTAAAAACATGAATGAATATTTTATGTATCAAATATAAAGACATTTCATAATGCTTATGAATTCGATTCTTAGCTGGAAAGTTGATGATGTGGAAGCAGACGAAGATGCAGAATATGTCATAACTTTACTAACTCATTTAAAACCATATACAACATATGCTACTTACATGCGGACCTACACAATTGCATCAGCTGTAGTTGGAGCTCAAACACCAATAATTTATTTCACAACAAAACCTGATAGTAAGTGAAATTTATAAAATTTTAATCCTATTTAGAGATTAAAGTATGCTTGTTTGATGTTAAGCTATAGGCCATTGCAGAATAAAACAAATGCATTGTACCGCATGTGACAGCTCATGTATTTCATTAAAAATAACAATTCAAAAGGGAAATGAAAAAAATTTTGTTGTGTAAGAAATCAAAGTTTATGTGATTTCTTAAGATTTTTTTTTTTTTTTTGTTGATTACCTTTGAAAATATTATTACTTTCAAATGAACTATATGAGTTGTCACTTGAGGGTCAAAATGGACAAATGTGCAGAATTTAAATTCTAAGTTATTGATATGAAATATTTCTGACTTTTGAAATTGTTCCCACTTGTATCCTCTAGGTTGTCTTTGTTTATGAAAGTTTTTACTTCCCAATAACTTAAAGCTTTTTCTTAAAATAGTTATTTAATAAGATTTTTCTTTAATTTTGAAATTTAATGCTAATAAGAAATGGACTTTAAATGCTAAGTAATTGATATGAAATACTTCTGGTTTTTGAAATTGTTTTCACTTGTATCCTCCAGGCAAACTGTTAATGCCTGGCATGTTTTATTACCCCATAACTTAAAGTTTTTTAAAAATAAAAATGATTATCCCATTTTTAAAAGCTTTATTTTTAATAGCATTTTATGTCATTATTCATAGATCCCAAGCACCTAACTGTGTGATATTTCTTTTATTAGCACCTTCTCCTCCTGTAAATGTTCAAGCTGTTGCCACATCCCAAGGTGAAATAATAATATCATGGTCACCTCCAAAAAGACCCAACGGAAACGTCACTCATTACATCATTGAAGGCTATAGAGAAAAGGATTCTTCTGAGTTTATTAGTCAAAGAAATTATTGCAATGAGCGTGAGTATTCAATTTCTTTTTTTTCCTTAGGAAAAATGCATTGTTGTTAAAGTTGCTTCACTACTTAACAGTTTCATTTATTTTTCAAAATCGTTAAGAAAAAAGTCAATTTTGTATTATGGCAGTTATTAACCTGTTTTATATTTAAAAGACAGAAATAAGAATTAAAATCATTGTAATTATGAAAATTAATAATTTAGAGTGTTTTAAATTTTCACTATTAATTTCCAAATTATTGCTTTTTTGGAGCCCTAATGATGCACCAGAAAGTGCACTCTACAGGTAAAAAGTTAAAAATGAAAAATAATTTCGAATTTACTAATATGAGTCTAAAACAGCACAAAAGTTATTTCAGTATCACTCACAAAAACTTCTGCCAGTAATGTGACTGAATTGTTTCGCTTTTTCAAATAACTATAACAACTTACATACCACACAACTGGTTTTTCTTGAAAAGTATATTGAATAACTATCGCAATCTTTTGATGAATTCTTCAATTTTACTCTAAAATCACTCACAGATACAAATGTGGGTATAACAGGAATTAAATTGGACAAGAAAGTGGATGTACGTCTGGAAAAATCAAGAATTGGCAGATTGCTGGAGAACATACGGTGTACAGTCAAAACTGGCAAGTGGTTGAAATTTTCTGTTTTAAGAAATTTCTTTTATAAGATCGCTCTGAATTTGAGACATTGGTTGCATATGATTTTGAACTATCAGATTGACTTGCGGCTTAGCTTTCCTGTTTTCGAACGTATAGAATTTTCATACTCCTGTATGAAAAGTTTTCGCTTTGGAGATTGTGATTTTTTTACTGTAAGGTTTTTTTTCCGGAAATTCTAATCACTAAAAAATCCCTTTATGAAGAAATTTCATTGTTTTGATGAAAAATTCGGGATATTTACTCAATTAGGAAGTTTGGGAGAAGGCATCAAAATTCTAGAGTTTCCTGAACAAATTGAGAGAGTTAGCAGCTATGTAAATATTAATACAGTAGACCCTTGTTTTACGCGGGTTTATTTTACAAGGTTTCCATTATACGAGGTTTAAGATTTGACACCATTATTTCATTTTACGCGGATGAGTTTTGGTTTTATGCGGATGCGGCTATGCAAACAGATAAAACTTCCCCTCTTTCAAAATCCTAACTCCTAAAGATTGCAGATTACACGTTATAAACTGCATTTTGGCATGCTAGTAACCGAACTTGGACCACTGGAGACATTTTATAAGATTAGTTCCAAAGCTCTTTCCAGAAATAAAGTTATTAAACTCATACCGAGTTCAGACTTCTCTTGAAGAAAGCTTTTAGGAGTGACAAAGGAGGTCAAAATCAACGAGAATACCGACATCGGTGACACACAACCAAAAACATTCACATTGAAAATGTTGAGCCATTCCTAGACAATAGAAATGATCTTTTTGATTTATTAGTGAAGGAAGATTCTATCGTAGAAATGACGCAAGTGGTCATGGATGCGTTAATGCTCTCTGCAAAGAATTAGAGAGAAAAATTCTTAATGACTGTCAAAAGACTATCATTGCCAGCTCCTCTTTATAAACAGAACACGAAATTAATTTATGTTTTCTTTATGCATGTTATGCCTAAAAATCGATATAAGTACACATTAAACTTATTATACAATTAGTCATCACTGGAATAAAGTATTTTTTTTATCTACAGAACCAAACCCCCTATTTTAACCCTAGTATTAGGTCTCAATTTACGCGATTTCGATTTACGCGGCATTTCCGTGGAATTGTAATCCCCGCGTAAAACGAGGGTATACTGTATTTACTAATTATTTATTTGCTTTTGTGTATCTGCCTGTGCTTCCACTTTCTAAATGATGCTTTATTGTTTTACAGCACTTGCTATGTCGGATTTCAAAAAAACTAAGGGTAGAAGCGAAGCAATCGAAGATGTCTCTTCCGAAGAGAAAGAACAGAAAAAGGGTTCAGATTCTGAGAAATGTTGCTCATGCTCTAAAACAAAGTCACTGCCTGATCAGGGAGAAGATGCTGAATCACAAATTCAATTTGAAGATTTTATTCATAACAGTGTTTTCATTAAAAAGTAATTTTTATGTTTTTTCAAATTCCCTTATGTGTTGAATATATTTTGGAAAATTTGAATGAAACAGCTTTTGTTAATGTGAGATACGAATGAACTTTCATTATTGTGTGAAAACTGAGTGCAAGAGAACTGTTGGTTGGGTTCAGTGCCAAAATTGTTGTAGGGCACTGACTACAGCCCAGAGAGTTGTAAAAAAAATTTTTTTTGATGCATTTTTTAAAAACTATTCAATAATACAGTGAGCTCTGGGTAATTGAATCAGTAATTAATTGAGCTGCTTTAATGAACCAAATTCTCAAAAGCAGAACAAAATCCTGCTTCAACGCTAAAATACTGCTGGATATTTGAATCCAAAGTGCTGTTTAAATGAATGCATATATGACTAACGATTTCCCCTAAACATGTGGTGCATTGGAGCAGTGATTTTTAATGATTGCTATTTTTGTTTCTCTAAATGCAAAGCCGTTGAATGTTATTTTTTGTGCTGTTCATTTCTTTAATTTTATTAATTTACTAGGGGTACCCGCAAGGCTTTGTACCCGTAGTGGAAAATTAAAAGGTCATTTGGTTCACCTGTATATTTACAAATAATGGATGATGAATTTCTCGCCAATTTGCTATGTTTATTTGCTCGCCCGTGTTATGGTTTCATGTTATGATAATTTGGTAAATTACTCGTCCATGTTATGATTATTTGCTCAGTAAAATGTTCTTAAAATTGGAATAAAAAAAAGAAGAAAATCAAATTTTCAAAAAATCGCTTCGAGGTGCACACCCTATGCTACAAACTAATTTTGTGCCAAATTTCATGAAAATCGGCCAAACGGTTTAGGCTCTATGCTCGTCACAGAGATCCGGACAGATATCCCTACAGAGATTCAGATATCCAGACAAACTTTGAGCTTTATTATTAGTAAAGATTTATTATTTTTAAACTGCATGTAAGAGTAATTTTAAAATTAATGTCAATAACTGCAAAGCATTTTTAATATATTAACTTTTCAATTATTTACACTGAATTAATGTCTTTTCAGTCCTAATGCGGGAAAACTGAAAACTGAGAACACAACCGTGACCTTGCTTCCTACCTCCGCATCCTTTGAATCTTCCACCGAGTTCTTCAATGAGTCATACATGCACATTCTTGGAAGTCCATCTTCTTTGTCCACAGTAGTTGAAAATGTCACCGAAGTTGCGAGCACTGTGCCACCAGAGTTAGAGGAAGGACGGTTTCGATATGTGGTTTATGATGAAAAGTATCTGGTTGTTAAAAATCTTCATCATTTCACGGAATACACTATTGAGGTAGGGAAGAAAAATTACTGTTCTTTATATTTTTATCGTTGAAAATGTTTTCGTGAATGTGTTGATGATACTCAGACTTTGAATATGATTTTTTGTCAAAAATATATACTGAATGAGCCGTTTATATTCTATGGTTGATTTTTCTTTTATGGTTAAATAACTAAGTGCTTGAAAATAAAAAATTACTCAAAAGATACGGGCTTTTTCAAATGTTCAGAAAATCATTTTTGAATGATTTGATATTTCTTCAAGGAAATTTTTTCAACTAGGTACATTTTTTCCTGCGGTTTTCTACAAAATAATACATACTACAATCATGTGTAATGAAATAATGTACAAGTTTAGAATCATAAGTTTTTTATCAGAAAAAAAAAGTTTGACTCCTAGTTAGTACAAAAAAATCCTTCTGGTTTGACCTCTAGTTGGTACAGAATGGAATATTCTATATATTATTTAAGGAACCTGTTAGTTTTTAAGAACCTTTAAAAATGCTCCACCAGGGACTTACTGTAGCGGGGAGGGAACTCTTAGTTTTAACACATATTGCCAGTCGTACTTATGTATATGTTATGACCCTCCTCCCTCTCCCTGAGAAGGTAAACTTTAGTGACTGTAATGAACTGTGCGTGTGCATTCAGCAATTTTGCTATTTCGTCCACTTTTTCGGAAAAAGTCCGGGACGGTGAAGAAATTGGACAAAATGAAAATCAACTGGTGTTCCATATGTTTGATACATAAATTTATTGTTATGGTGTAGTAAAATTAGCACATTAGCTTTTACAACTTTTTATTTATTAGTTTTTTAAATCTTTGTATAGGTGAAAGCTTGCCAAGAACCAGCCATAGATCTAGATGAATGCAGTTCCCAAGCAATTACAACGATTCGAACTTGGCCACTGGGTAATATTTGTATTTTTGCCAGAATTCTGGCTAAATTATTCTGCTATAGTTTCAAACTCTTAAGTGTTCTAGACTCTATGTGTTATGAACCTTGTAAAAAAAAAAAAAAATCAAATGTGTTAAAACTTTATAAGGGGCTGTCCATAAATGTCACTTTTTGCAACAAGTTTTATTCCCTTTTCCCTGTACATAGCGTCACACTTCACCTTACCCTCTCCTCTTGCCATATGTCATGCTGATTTTCATAAGCATAATTTTATTCAAAAAAAGTAATGTCACACATTTTGTTACCTGCTCCCTCTCCCTTGTCACTAACTGTCACAATTTCACAACCCTCCCTTTCTCTGAAAACGTAACGTCAGTTGTGGGTGGCCCCTTAGTAAAACTATATTAACAAGAAGTTCCGTCTAGAACTATACGAGCCTACTTTCTCGTATTCCCATACTACTTCCTAGTACCTGGTCAATATTCTCAAAAATAGCTAAAATCGCAAATTATTTCAAACATATTTTAAAAATATTTTAAGCTAATTCTAAGAATAAAATATTCCTTACTCATCTAAAAAAACAAATCATATTAACAATAATTATTTCACAGTTAAAACCATAGCTGCGGAGTCGGAGTCAATCTGATTTTGAGATAAAAGAGTCAGAGACAAATATCCAAGAATCGGAGTCGGTCATTTGTCCTCAGTGTATAAATTTTTGCCAAAGCTATGAAGTCAGAGTCGAAGTCGGGGAGTCGGAGTCCGATTAATTGTCGAACACAGGAGTCGGATATGGAGTCAGGTGCCCTTAAATTGTCGGAGTCTGGAGTTTGGCGTCAAAGAGCTTTTGAAACAAAATTTGTTTGAAATAAATCCGTCTTCAAGTACGGAATCTGCATTGACTTTCAGTTTCCCCATAGGTGCTAATGTTATGGGATTTGAACAGTTCAAAATTGAACGGAAAATTGTTCAAACCAAAAAGATATTTTATATACAAGTTTTTCATCAAAAGATTTTTCCTACAAAGTTTGTTTGAAGCAAATTCGCCTCACAGTTCGGAATTGCCTTGAATTTCCCCATAGACGCTAATGTTAAGTTTTTTTGAGCTGTTCAAAATTGAACAAAAAATAGTTCAAATCAAAAAGTGAAACATGGGAATGAGGTGTCCTCGGCGAGATCTTTCGAAGAAAAAAAAGTTTGTTCGAATCGGTCTATTCATTCAAAAGTTATTGGGGGGACGGGGGGGGGGGGGGGACAGACTGACAGACATTTTTTCGCATCTCAATACCCTACTTTCCAATTTTTAATTTTTCGATATTTATTTAATTATTGTATTTATTTTTGACTTTTTTTTGTTTTTCGCGATAATTTTAAGATGCATTAAGCCTTCTTTCATGCTTTTTTCTTCTTTTTCTGACTTTTACTGGGAAAGTAGGCTAAAAAGTGAAAATTATGAAATAAGTGAAGATTCCAACTGCCATGTTTTATATTTCAGATGGTGCAGATGATATAGATGTGAGTACTATCATCATCAATACTGAAAATGCTACTTCTGGCATCATTACTGTGAAATGGGATGAACCTAAAAATTACAATGGTTTAATACTGAATTATTACATTGAAGTGAAATCAGTTGAAGCGGGTGATGTAAGTATGCATGTCTTTATAATATATTGTTTCATTTGAAAGTGAAAATAATAAACTATTCTGTGTTGCTGATTTATTTTCATACAAAACTCAACAATGTGTGTGTTTGTAGGTATGAAGAAATAGCTTTTTGTAATCAGATAAATTATTCTATTAATTTAATTCTTAAACCAATCTTCCTGTTGAATTTTTAACACTTTCAGGTCTGAGCTATTTCGACCGCATATCTCCCTACAGACTAATTTTTTTTTGGCGCTTTGCATGATTTTTTAAAAAATACTTAGAAGATGTGTATTTTAGTAATTTTTATTGTATTAGATACTTCAAAATGTTTTCTTTCGTAATAAAGGAACTATTTGACTGAAATAAAAATCAATATTTAGTAAGAAATTGTCGAAAAATGGATGTTTGAAACTAAAAAAAAAGTTCTGCATAGGAAAACATCATTTTTAGCCATAACAGTTTACCCAGACTAAATTAAAAACTTACCTATATCTTGAACAAATATCTGAAAATAGGTTTTAATTTGAAAATAAACATTATTTAATAAAATTTGCTTTTGTGTGTTACTTTTCTAAGCACACAAACTCGAATTTTAAACCCCTATTCCATCATGATTCATGTAGTCATTTCTGCCTGGTGCTGCCATCTATATATATATATCTTGAAAGTAAAAGGTTCCTATGTAGCATCTAAAAAGGTTAGAAACGTATGGAACTCATACTTCTATAGCTAAGAGAGGAAAAATTTGACCCCGAGAGACTCTCGGGCTTCACCAAAAATGGCAGTCTGAGTGATGCTCGGGCATGGACCTCAAAGTGTTAAGTGTTAAAATGCAAACACCTGTTATGTTTTATCTTTTAAAATACCAAGTTGTGTTATAAAGAAAGTTGTAAAACAGCATCAGAATAGTGATATTTTACTCTTTTGTTTATGATGATACATCAGTTAGATTTTTGTATTTCACTGGTATTCAGGACTCAATTCACAATATTGTTAGTTGCATAATATTTTTTATTTCAAAATTAACTTTGAGTGGTTTGGTTATGAGTAAATTAATTTGAGCTCTGAAGATACAATAAAAGTATGAAGTTTAAAGCAACAAAAATACAGTTAATTTTCATGTTTTGTAATGCTGTTAAAAAATTGTTTTATTTTCTGACCATTATTTTATGTATGACATTTAAATATCTAAATCTTTTACTGCTGGTGCATGTCATGGCACACTTACAAGGCCTAACTTAGTTGTTGTATAACTGTTGGCCGAACACATTTTGGATGGTCCCCCCCTTGAACAGTACAATAGTGGCTGTTTAGATTCCAAAATCTACATTGCTATGCTCTCTTGATTTTAGACATCATAATAAACAAATTAAAATAATATTTTGTTATAATTTTTACATGCTCTTAAGCTCTAGACTAGGAATATTGAATTGTAGTGAACTACCAAAGTAACAAGAAATGGTAGTCAGTTTCTTCAGTTTTGGTAGCCATTTTCCAAAGTATAAATATGCAGCACTAAGTAACCTATTCACTGTTGGTAATATTAAAAACATATTTAAGGGATTATGACACTCTGCAAAAAGAAACAAAACTTGAATGGATATATTTTTTAATATAAAGATATAAGCATATAAGGAAGATATTTTACAGTTTCTTTAAATGTAATAGAAATATGTTTGCTAATAACTGAAGGAAAGTAAAGGTGAGTACTCAAACAGGGCTTGGTTTATTTATGAATCAGAAGTTTTTGTCATGTGACATGGTTATTCTTCAGGGAATTAGGAACTGAAAAAATCTTAAAAGCAAAAACGATTTATTTCACAAGGAAAAAAAAAAAGAAATCGTAAAAACAGGATCATTTTCAAATACAAATAGACACAATAAACGTCAGGACTGGTCTACTTTAAATGAAAATATTCAATTTAAACTGAACAAAAAAAAAAAAAAAACTTCGTTGCCACATTTGGTCCCTGCAACTTGATTTTCTGGCTGCCAGTTTCACTGAAATGGTCGCCTGTTGGTGACTGATCCCTAATCTAGAGCTTTTAGTCTTATGCTGGGCCTATTGGAAAATTGGGAACTGGATACTTACCTGGGATAAAAGGAGTTTAATTTAAGTTGTTAGAAAAAGTAGAAAATGTGACAAAAATTCTGTGTATGAAAGTTAACTAGTTTTTATTGATCACAATGTTTCTTAACACTCAAAACTATGTGCTAAAACTGCCATTCATTGAACTTCATTGTTTTTATCCAATAGCATCAACCTACCCCTCATTGCATTACGCAGTGGGATTTTCAGAAGAAAATGTATTACACCTTAGGTGTGTCAAAACCTGGGAATTATTCATTGAGAATAAGAGCTACTTCCTTAGCTACAAGTGGAAATTGGACCTCACCTGTACATTTTGTTATTCCAGATGCTAAAGGTTAGTATATTATTTTTTAAAACTTTTAGCAATCTTAGCTTTTGATATGCTTGTTAAATTCACAATAAAAAAAAAAAAAAAAAAAAAAAAAAAAAAAAACTAGTTCGGAAAATAAAAACTAAATTCATATACATTCTTATGCATATCAGTTTTAAATTTATTTTTACTTTAAGTAATGCATATCAATTTTTTTACTGGAACATTGATGCGATTTTTGAAATGCATTTAAAAAAATAATTAAATAACAAGTCAAAAAGTTATACAAGATTTTTTTTCGAATTGAGATTTTTGATTTATAATATGTAATGCTACAGTGGATTGCATGTGTATTTACTCATATATTTGTTAAATATTTCAGGTGGCCTTTGGAGATCTGAAATGCTTTCACTCTTTATTGTTGGCATAGTTGCATTTATATTCATATCTTTTGGAGTTCCATTTTATTTCTATTACAAGAAAAGGCAAGTTCAATGTATTTTTTTCACATATGAGGCATTGAGAAGCAAAGGGATGTAAGTGGCAAAATTAAAAGTTTGGAGATAACCAGTACACATGGTAGGTGAACCTCTCCTCTCTCTTGGGGCAAGAGATAGTATGTACTAGTAGCCCTGGTAGTGTTGCTGCTATACAGCATGATTTAGGGGAAAAAATCAATGAAAGCCTACCTAGGAGCTAATCTTCAACGCGTTTTACTCAAAACTTGAAAATGTCCACTTCGATCCCTTTGCTTCTCACTGCCTCAAATGTTGTCAGTAGTTGCATTCCGAAACTAAGCAATAGATGAGCATAGCAAAAAAGTTGAGACTGAAGAAGATAAAAATGTAAAAGTAACAAAAATCAGTGACAAAGGTAAAACTGGTAAAGGTTCAGCCAATTAGCTTTTATTAAATCTGTAATTACATGATCATGTTAAAGATAAGTGCTACCCACCATCCAATGATGTGCAATAAATTGCAGTAGAGAGTCAAAATTTCTCACAGCTTGGGACCACAGAGTTTGTGTGGATTTTAATATTAGGTACTTTTCAAAGGCATAAGATAATGATCATTATCTTATTTATTAAAGCTGTGAATAGTAATATAAAAAATATAAAAAACACATAACACAGGGGAACAAAAAATTTTTTTGTCTTTGGTGCCCAGAGTTTCTGAACTAATTTTAGATATTTTTGGGGCTCTGAATCTAAATATGAAATTAGTTTTTCTCTAGCAGCTCTACTTTTTTAGTTAAGTGCTGTTGTTTTACCCAAAATGTGTAGTTTTAACTCTATTTTGTGCATTTCTAAAGCAAGTGTAGGCTTCTTAAACAAGGATTGCTTGTGGCATATTAACCTTATTGTCAGCCTGCAGTCTAGTAACTTAAAGGAAGCAGTTGCAGTAAAAGTTTGACAAGTTTAGTAATAATGCTTCAACAAGTTAAGGTCAATTTGTAAGTTCTTGACTTGTATATATTCGCTTTGCTCGATGTGTGATGAGCTGGATCTTTGTATACAATATTTTTCAGGGCCCGATTAATATAGTGGGTGACCCAAAATAAACATTTTTTGCGGGGTCCTCTGAAGTCAAACCTTATAAACATAAACATTAATGGGGAACCACCATTTCAGGGATGTTGAGGTGTTTTACCACTCGTTCAAAATATTTGTGAGGAGGCAGAGTATCCCACTCTTAAGAACGTGTAAAAAAGGTAGATAAATAAAGGAATAAGCTTAACAAAATGAAAGAAAATTAAGGTAAAGTTTTCTTAAGTAAAACTACTACAATTTTAGTCATTTTGAGGATCTTAAAAATTAGGGACTCGTGTCCAAGAGTCTAGTTGGTAATCAATCTCTTATTACAGTACAACAGAAATAAAAATCCCTATTTTGTGTTTTATGTGATCTAGAGATGTAAATTAACTTGTTTTTTGTATATTTAAATGTTATATCTTAAAAATTTGAACTTGTGGGCAAAAATTGATGTCATATTTGAACTCTGGGTACCAAATTCATATGACATCAGTTCCAAAAACCTCAGTACCAAAATTGCTGTTGCCATTTGAATAGAATTTTTCTCTTTTATATCACATTAAACCATAGCAAAAAAAGGGGGGGGAGGAATATTAAAAATGAACACAATGAAAATATTTTGTATAATAAGAAACGAGAAACTGTTCTCGCAATTTTCAGAACATCTGATCATCTTTAATCCATTTAAAACTAACTTGTACTTTATTTCTTTTTAATTATTTTGTTTTTTATAAATACAGTAAAGTTTCGATTCTTTGCAGGTGGCAGGGGCGGATTTAGGGGAGGGCAGGCGGGGCTACTGCCCCGGGGCCTCCACAACAAAGGGGCCTCCACAATAAAATTTTTACAAAATATCCTAGCTTTCACGTGTCGAAAATATCGGATATATACGTATATATCAAAATATCGGATATTTTCGAAAATATGATGATCTTTTCGAACCCTGATTAGGGGCCTCCACACTTCCAAATCCGGCCCTGGCAGGTGGGCTTATCCATGGGGCGAAGTATTCCCGGACTTTAACACTTTCAGAAAAAATTCTCTTTCCAGGCGATGATTTACTGAATGTAGATAATTACGGACATTTTAACAAAACAAGTGCAAAATCTATTTTTTAGACACTCCTATTTCTTTCTTCTCCCTCCTTTCCAGTGACATCAAACCTTCCAAAATCTGACTGGATGAAATTTGATTTTTAAATCTACGCTACTTACTACTTTAAATCTACACTACTTACTACTTTAAATCTACACTACTTACTGATTTTTAGATCTACACTACAGTGGAATACCTTTATAATGCCCACCTATATAACGCAATTCTCTATAAACCGCACAACTTTTCAAAAGTAAACAATAGGTTTTGAAGCTTAAAAAATCCCTCTGTTTTGTTTTGCAATCATAAAAATTAATAGGAAATTAAATTTTGAAACAGTTTTTCATCTTCCTATCTTAATTCAGAGCTTTTAAATGAAAATTAATACTCACAGTAAACAGAAAATACCAGATGGCTGTTGAAAATGCAGCTGTTAACCATGAAGCTAGCAGAAGTGCAGGATAATTCACTTGTGAAACATTTTTTTTTTTTTTTTGAATCAATAAATGTAATATTAGTACTTTAATAATCATTGTAAATAAAACTCATTCTGAAGTGCTAATATATAGCTATATTCTGAATATTAGATTCAAAATTTACGAAATGCTCTATATAACGCAAAAACCTGTATAGCACAAAAGCTCTGGTCTTAAGGTGTGCGTGATAACGGTCTTCTACTGTACTTAAATGCATAAACGAGTAACTGATCCAGTCTTAAAGTAACACCTCTCCCCTTCCCTGTGCATTTTTGGATTAACCTAACTTGATTTTTTGCAGTTAATCTGTTTTCATGATTTGTTTGCGCATGTGTGCAATCTGTTTGCAATAATGGGCGATCCTTCTTCAGCTTTCATACACAGTTTTCGTTTTAGCTATAGATTAGGTGTATGCGAGTGTTACTGATCTTTTTAAGCTTTTGCATACATTAGCATCGTTTTTTTTACGAATTTGGGGATTATCCTCTGTTACTGTACCACCCTATTCCGCGAGTAAGTTACCTGTAGTCTTTAAGTCTTGTTCAGTAACACAGCTTTGTTTCTTTAAAAATGCTAAGTATTTAACTTCTAATGTTCAGAAAAAATGAATAAAATATTTGTGTGGATTTCTGACTTAAGTGTTCGTTAGAAATTTGAAACCATTTCATCTTGAGAATATTTGCAACTTCTATCCCTTGTTTGTGGTCAGCTCTCTCTCTCTCCCCTCCCCCTTCCATAAAATATTTCTCTCTACATTACTATTTATTAACCCGTTCGGGACAGCAGTCCGCAGAAGATAGCGCTCCCTCAGGACGGCAGCTGTTACACGTGGACTGTGCGCACAGGCCGGGGCAATTTCTCCCGCTAAGCCTTATACGCATTTTCGGAAAGTACGCATACATAATAATGGATAAAATGTATACTTTAAGCAGAAATGAAACCATTTTTTAATATATGATAAAATATATCAAAATTTCAATCATAACAAAAAATTGGATGAAAATAATTGATATTTAACAATAAAAATGCAAAATACATTGTTTTTCACAATAACTAAAAGTACCAAAATTAAACAATATATTTTCTACAAAACAGGAAAAATATTTGCGCTTAATATTATGAAATACTTGAAGAATATTGTAACAATTAATATTTTAAAGCCGCATGAAAAATTTCAAAGCACAGATAAATGCACATTGAGCATTTTACACTCATACGTAGTGTTACGTCTTTTATTCTGCTTTGAGTAAATTACACATCTCCGTCTAAGTTCTTTGCCTTTTTTTTTCAGAATATGATTTTCGAAAGTAACTACTGTATGAAGAACTCCAACAAAAATAATTTATAGTTGTTTCAATGTGATCCAAAAGATCCATAGATGGATCAGTCATAAATTAAGATATTTCCTCCTCGGAAAGATAACATGTTCACCATGGCTACCAAATGAACATAAAAGTAAAACCCCTTGCTAGAATATCTCCCCTCCAATCCCATTATAAATGGAACCGAAACTAGAAAGAGCCACTTTAAAATGAGTAGGGTCTGGTGGGGGAAAGTGGTCAAGGGGGTAAAGTGGTCATATGTCAAAAAAATGGCTATAGCTTAGAAATAAATGTTCGAATGAATGTGAAAATTTTATTTTGGAGTAAGGCAGTTAGAAACTACATTTTGAATACAAAAGTTTATAACTGGCAAAATTTTATTCAGTAAAAGAAAATATTTTGCGTGAATAGGTGTTTAAAATCTAAACACCTATTTTAACATCCTTGGGAAATTTTGTTTGTTAGAATTAGGAACAGATTGACTGTACAGGAAACTTCCTACATGTCTCAAGAACTCTTACTCATTAGCAGTTAGCTAAATCTATTTTAGATAATTTTTTAGAACAATTTAAGTAAGATGGGGTAAATTGGTCATAATATTAGGCTTAACGAATATTGTTCTTCTAATGTCACTTAATCTTTAGGTATAAGGCAGATACAAATTAAATATTAATTTTACTTAATATGTATTGTTTTTACAGTAAGTGGGGTTAAATAACGAGTATATGCGTATATATACGCATATATACTCGTGCAGACATGTACATAGACGTTTTCACATAAATGCGCCAATAAATACGTATATGGGTATCTGCAAGTATTTTTTATCCATACAGCTATACATTCTACTATACACGTATATGCTCGCTTATACTCGTATATATAAGAACACTTATATACTCAGGTAGACACGTATATACGCGTACGAACTCGAGTAAACACTTACATACAAACATATGATATAAAAGTATATAGGGTGAGTTTACATTCTTGAACAAATTATTAAAAGGTGTTTAAGGAGAGGATAAGAAGTAAGAATCAATAAGGAACATATGGTCACAAACACAATGCTGATGCGCTACATGCACGCAAATTGAGAAATTGATGGATGCAAAAAAAGTCAAAAATTTATATATATATATATATATATATATATATATATATATATATATATATATATATATATATATTCACACAAACAGTCAAAATACAAATGAAAAAAGCAAATGAAAAAGCGAGAACATCAAAATGGAAAATGAAAAAGGTGAACCCAGGACCAACACTTTATCAAGGGGGGGATTGGTCCTAAAGTTCACAAGGCCCTTTCTGTCTAGCAGGAGGGAAGGTCCCAATAGCTTGCTATCAGAGAACATACCTTAAGGTAAAAGAACACAAGAACACACAATTTTGTATTTATTCTTTCAGTTTTTTTAATGTCGTTGATTTTTCAATTTCTTTGAATTTCTATTTTAAATTTGTCTTAAATTGTATCTCTTGTTTTATATATATATATATATATATATATATATATATATATATATATATATATATATATGTATATATATGTATGTATGTATATGTATATATGTATATATATATGTATGTATATATGTATGTATATATGTATGTATATATATATATATATATATATATATAATATGTATGTATATGTATATATGTATATATATATATATATATATATATATATATATATATATATGTATGTATATATATATATTACACAAATACAATTTTACACAACATGAAAGTTTTAAAGCGATTTATGAAATTTGCGGCCTTCAGCTGTAATACATGCGTCTCATTCACAGATCCCTCTTTGTTGCAATAACGAAATTTTTGAAAAACTTTCATCAGCCGCTGCACCTTTATTGCGATGCATGTATTAGAGCTACTACAGACCGTAACTTTCAACAACTGCTCTAAATATTTCTTAAAAACTAAAATGTTAGGTAAAATCATCTTTGTGCAGCAAATTTGTGCCCTGCTTTGCATCCATCAGTTTCTGGCTTTGTGTGCATGTAGCGCGTCAGTGATTATAACTTCCTTATGATTCTTTGCTTCTTATCCTCCCCTCTCACACCCCTTTGATTTTTGCCCATGAGCTGAGATTCACTCTGTAAGCTGACATGTATATAAGCGTATATTCTTGTGTGTACGTATACATGTTTATATACTTGTGCTTCCATATTATATATACATGAGTAGACACGTACAAAGATGCACTGGATGTATCCACGAATTAACTCGTGTATACTCGTACATGTATGTATGTACACTTATATATGCGTATATACGTCTACTATACACATATATACTCAAGTATGCACGTATTTTCTCGAGATACAAGTGCATACGCGCATATGATGTTCGTTTATACGCGTATATACTCTTATATACACATACATGTGACACTTATGTACTCATGTAGACACGTATACACTCCTGTAGGTAATCACGTATACATGCTTATATACTCGTATATACACGTATATACTTGAGTAGGCATGTGCATGCATTTATCTGATGTATACGTGTATCAACTCCTATAGGAATGTGTTTATTCGTGTATAACACGACACGTATATATTCGTGTTTACAAGCATGTACTTGTAAATATACTTGTAACTATAAAAACAACTGAAATATACAAGTATTAGAGCTCTTTATAATGGTTTTGCATCTATTTTTAACTATGACCACTTTACCCCATGCTATGACCACTTTCCCCCACCCCATGGGCTAAAGTGGTCATAAAAACATAGGGAAAAGAAAGCTTTATAAAACTACTAAAATCAATATTTTTCTTCCTAAAATTCAATGTACCGTGTTCTTTAGTAATGCAATGTAAAATAACAATAAAAAAAGTTAAAGTGTTTAAAGTATTTGTTGCATTTATTATCCACCTTAGTTGAAAACCTACGATTTTATGACCACTTTACCCCACCAGACCCTATACGTTTCCCTTCTCACTTGGGAGCACATGTTTATACGTTCTTTCACAAAATCCAATAAATCACAGACACTTGACAGACCACATTCTGATGTCAGACAGAGAAATACTAATGCAGGAAAGCAATCATTTGAACAGAACATGGATAAGTAACGCCATCTAATAGTAAACATTTCGTTCCAAATCCAAAACGCAGAATAGCGTCGTCAGGCCGGCTGTGTACTACTTACCGTAACGCATGGATGCGTTTTTCCTCTCTAAAGAACCACCTAGTGCTGACGCAAGCAAAGAAGCGTCGTTCATCCCAAACAGGTTAAATATCTTCTAGCTGTAAATTATACTTCTCAGTATAAGCCTCATTTTTTAACCCTTTCTGGCGCGGTGGTTACAAAAAAGGACACCAATTTTTTCTTTAAAAAAAGTTTTTTCTTTAAAACTCCAAAAATCGCTGCATTAGTTGCTTTTATTTCTCTTTAATGCACATAGATGGCGGCACTATTAAATATTACTCTTTTTGTTGTCTTAATTTCTTGTTTAAAATAGCTCAATTTTCAAGCTCAAATACAATATTTTTTTCAAGATTTTAAAATTTACACCATAAACTAAAGTAGTCAACCATTTTTCCTCAGGTATCCTGAGCTAATCTTTACTAATATTATAAAGAGAGAGGACAAATTTTTGTGTGTTTATATGTTTGAGGTAATCTCCGGAAGCACTGCACCTATTTGAAAAATTCTTTCACTGTATGAAAGATGCCTTCTCACTGAGTAACATAGGCTATAATTCGAAAAAAAATCCGATAAATAGTTCTTTTTTATTAAAATTTAGGCCCAAATTTCACGTAAATTGCCTACTATTGACTATTAAAGGAGGGAAAAATTACATGCACATATTAATATTATATATCGTTGAAAAGGGTAGAACTTTCCGCGTTCTAAGCAATTTGTTTCGATGCTCTAACTTTATAACGACGTGAGTAATTTGCGTTTTTAGCTTGAACTTTTTTAGGCTTAGCTGAAATTTAGGCACTACTTTCTTCATTAAATCTATCAATAAAAAGTGAAGGAGTTGTCCCACAGTTTTCTTTTTGACACCATTGAAAAAAGCGACATTTTTTACTCCAGAAATATCTCGACCTATGGTCGAAAACATTAGCTTCTATCTTCAAAGGAAAAAAAAGTTACAAGCGTTTTTAAATCAATTTCGAAATATGTCATTTTGATTCAGGTTGTCAACTATTTTATTTTCATGTTTCCACGGTTACGCTTTTTGAATCCATTGTTGCATTTAATATCTTAAACTTATTTTAATTCATGTTTCCATGTGCTTTTTGAAGACTTCATTTTGTACTATGTAGAGATTAAAACAACTTGTATTTGTTGGTTTGAAAACAAGTGTGTTTAACAAATGTGCACTTTTTTTTTTTTGCAGATATGGAAATGCTATGCCAACAATGCTTTATGCCTCTGTGAATCCTGAATACATGAGTGCTGGTGAGTTAGTCCATGTGCTTTTTGTTATGGTAAAAGGCATTAAATCCTTCATTTTTGGCACTTTGTTTTTGAGAAAATATTACTTCAGTTGGACTCTCTTAATATCACCATGTTTATTATGAAATCTTGGCTAAGACAAACATTTTGTTCGTTATGTTTGGTTTGCTATTCAATTACACTACAAATGTCACACTTTATTCGTACATTAAGTCTTGGCTAAAACGAACAAAAATATCTCACATTCTCATTAAAAATGTTCGTAATTGAAAACTTGAATTTTTTTTGCAGTAATTTTGCATTATTTTGTGACGTTACAGAGGGTCCATTGTTTGTGAACATTTTAATTTACTCAGAGATGAAAATGCCTATTTTCTATTGTGGATCAATCTGTTCCATGATTATCAATTATCATCTCCCTTTTTCAATCTTTTCCAAAAATATTCAATTTTAAAATATAAATTAAATGTTTCTGAACATACTCATAATTATATTACAATGTGCATATTAGCAGTAATAACTAGTAATATATATATTTTTTAAACATAGGATAAGCATTTCTTCATTTTTTTTCCACTATATCACTGATTTATGTTTGCAACGAATAACAGCTGATAGGAACAAATTTGGATTTTTACTTTTGGTATTAACCTAGTTCAACTTTATATTTTTAATGACTATAACACAGGAATTTTTATAATTGGGTGTGGTTCAATTTCTTTTCATAAAGCCACATAGTATGCAAATTTTTACCTTACATTTCCTTTTTAGTTTTTATTGTCCTTGAAACCGTATAGAATGACTAAAACACAAGAATTTTTACAGTTGGGTTTGGTTAATTTTCTTTTCAATGAAGCTGCTGAGTATGTAAATTTTTATCATATATTTTCCTATAGTTATTATTTTTCTTAAAACTTATTAATTAACTTGTTAATTTTTAATGCTTACTCTGTTAGGGAAAAAGCGGTCACTATGAAAGAGTCAATTAATTAAACGAAATTTTATTCATATCCATCAATTAGTTTGGTTTATTTTTGGAGAACTTATGATACAATTAAGGCAGTGAGAAGCAAAGGGGTGTAGTGGCAAAATTAAAAATTTGAAGATAACCAGTATAAATAGTAGGTGAACATCTCCTCTGTCTTGGGACAATAGATAGCACTAGTAGCCCTAGTCGGTGCTGCTGTGCAGCATGGTTTAGAAAAACTTTTCAATGAAAGTTTACCTAGAACTTCATCTTTAAGCGCATTTTACTCAAAACTTGGAAATATTCACTTAATCCCTTTGCTTCTCACTGCCTCAATTCTTCTGTACAGTATTTTCTTGAAACTGTTTTTTGTAAAAAAGCAAAATATTTAGTTAATTCATTTTTTTGTGGTAAATGTTTTTTAGTGTACGAACCTGACGAATGGGAAGTTGCGAGAGATAAAATAACATTGATTCAAGAGTTGGGACAAGGATCTTTTGGCATGGTTTACAAAGGAGAATACAAAACTGAGGATAGAGGAAACATAAATTGTGCAGTTAAAGTAAGTATATAAAGTTATTATATGCTGCTACAATTCATAAACCTGTTTATGCTTACTGAAATTGATATTTTCTTATTGAAACATACTAATTTGTAGGTCTATGTTTAGGATTAGGGCAGAGTTTCCCAAACTGTGGTCCATGCCAGGTGGTCCGCCGTGCTATAAAGCTAAAACGTTAAATATAATTGAGGTTTGCCCGAACCATAGTTAATAATTAAAATCCTAATATGCCATAGAAGTATAACTCATATGAAAAATGAACACACTAAAACTATGTTAACAGTTTACTAACTTCAAAAGTTCATTTTTATTAGTAAACTTGTAGAAATTTGGTGATAACATTTTTATTCCTATTTGAATTTCAAATAGAATTTTACTTGCATAACTCTAAATAATAATGTAAGAAATGAAAACTGGATAAGAGCTCTCAAAAATATACAGAACAATGAATAAATAAATTTGAATGAAAAAAAGTATAAAAATATATTAGAAAAAAATAGATTTAACTGTGTCATTTTTTTTTTTTTTTTTGCGCATGCAATTGGACTGGGGGGGGGGGGGGTCTGCAAAGTCTGCAATTTTACTGAAAGGGGTCCGTGGAGGTTTGAAGTTTGGGAACCTCTGAGTTAGGATATTTTTTTTAGAACTATGCTCAAGTAGTACTCAACATTACAATATTTATCCAAGAAAGATAATGGATGAATATTAAACTCTTCTAACTAGTTCCATTAGACTTACTCTATTCTGAACATTCATGGCACAGAATGAAAGTGGTAAGATTATGGAGGTGTTCTTTTACTAGGCTTATTGGTGCATGTACCTCAGCAGGTTAATTTGTGTCAAACTGCATTATTTGCGATATTGTCTGGTACAGAACTCCTTAAAGGAACCCAGTACTTGAATGGAAGTTGAACTATTAAGAATAGAGTGTCTTATTCTCTAGCTTTGGACAAAAATTAGTCCACCAATTTTGAATGAATTTGTATATTTCTTGAATCATGATTATTTCTTGAAGGCTTTGATTTATTGTTTGTGTATACTTAGAAAACTTTAATGAGTTATTTATTTATTTTTTTAGACTGTTAACGAATCAGCTTCATTAAGAGAAAGGATAGAATTTTTACAAGAAGCCTCTGTTATGAAGTAAGTTATAATTTCAAATAAAAACATTGCTACAATCTTTCATCACTTACATATGAAATTCTTTGGCATCTTGTATTATTGAAAATAGTTATTTGTCATGGGGGAGAGGTGTCAAAGAACAAAATGTGGTCTTTAGTGAAGGCTTTTATCGGAATGTGTTGACTAATTTAAATAACAACCGTTGCTAATTCTAGCATGTTTTATAGTTATTCATCTTTGATTATTTGGTAAAGTCGTGTTTTGTACATCATTGTATTCATTCTTGCTTTGAAGTTTTTAAAAATTAAATGTCGTGTTTTAATTAGTTTTAAATGATTGCATATATCTAAAATACATTTTTCAACAAATATCAAAGGTACGACTGTGGTATGAATGCCTCCAAGTTAAATTTACTTTTTTTGAAAAATTGGAATTGATTGATTTTAAAACTTCCAGCAGGATTTGCATAGTGCAATATAAAAAAAGGTCACATATGAATTTAAAAAGTGGTCAGAGAAGTCTGACTGCGACAGGAAGGTTCGGATTCGAATCCTGGCTCGGGCATGGATGAACTTTCTCCTGTCCTTCCTTTATGTGAATGTGTTGTTGTGCTGTGAATAGTTGCCTACCCTGTAATCGGGTCCTTATGGCATGTTTGTAATGTAGAAGTCGGACTTCACATCAAATTATGGTGCAGTTGGAAAAGTAAAGCAGCGCACCCCAAACTGCCAGCCTAGCTGGCACATGACAACAACAAACAGCAAAAGAAAGGGGGGGGGGGGGCACCATGGTGTTGTTTTTCAAACTGCCTTTGATAATAATGCTATGGAAGCTAGTAAAAAAAAGTTCAATCTTATTTTTCATAGTTTAACTAGTAGTTTACTTTAGTTATTAAAAAATCATATAAAAAATTCTGTATTTTTACTTATTTCTTCCGAATTTTTTTGTAATATTTCTGCATTTTTGGAGAAAGGAGTTTTTAGGTTTTAGATTAGGATTTTTAAGGGGATTGTTTATTTTTTTATTAACTTTCTCTCATTCAAACGGGGATTTTAAGGGACTAATGTTCTTACTCTAATCGGTTATAGGATTTTTAGGGACTGTTGTCATCATTGTGATGAAGAATTTTACACTAAATTTCTCCTGTTTTATTCAGGCCTGAGTGCTGAACATTGATGTCCTTTTGACCAATAGTAGACTGTGCGATGCCAGCTCCTATTTAAATAAATACAATCTAAAAATATATTAAAACTGGGAGCTTTGTTGTTGTTTTTTACTGTCATTTTCAACAGCATACTGCATCATGTGTTGATTATATTTTTATAAAATCACTAATGGTATGTTTTTATATGTTACATTGTCATGCACATAATTCCTGGACTGTTCTCAATCATCTGCAGTTCTAAACCACCCCCATTACCCAATTAATTAGCATTTTACTATGAATAAAATCTCTGTATCACTAATTAGAAAAAAAATAGCTTAAAACAATGTAACATTATGATTCAACCAATTCAGCCTTTTGCATGATAAAAAAAAAAAAAAATTATGAATATGATGCTTTGAGGAAGTTAGTTACTAAAATTATAAGAAATTAAAGAAAATAATTCTTAATGTAATTATATATGTTCTGCTCAAATTTCTTTGTTTTTATCACTCCATTTACTTATTTAATTTTCTTGTTTATAATAGAGCTTTCAACTGCCATCATGTTGTAAAATTGCTGGGAGTAGTTTCTAAAGGTCATCCAACTTTAGTCATTATGGAGCTTATGGGGAAAGGCGATTTGAAAGCGTATCTGCGATCACGTCGTCCAGAAGTAAGAATTGTGATTTGCTACAATGTTCAGTTTCTTTCCTTTTATTCAATAATCATAATACCAAAATGTGCTACTTGTTTATTTTTCAAATAATAAAAACTTTCTTTCAAAATTAATTCTTATAAATCAAGGCAGGAACCCTCAAGTTTAGAGGTTCATGGTTTTAGTCAGTAAGCAAAACCATATTTTTCCATTACAGGTACATTTTTAATCCTGGTGATAACTTTTCTTTTTATTTATTGTTGGCACATTCGTTCAAAGTTACATAAAACTATTTATTTGTTCTAACATGCATTATTTTGTCTTAAATTACTTATAAACAAATCAAACCTAAAAACAAGACTAAAAGATCCATTAAATTTAAAAAATAATCTGCAAAATGAAAGACAAGCTATTAAATAGTATAAAATGAAATGCTCCATTAACATGTAAAATAATCGGCTAAATAAACACACAGAGTCATAAATAAACATCAGAAGTTCCATTAAAATGTAAAAATAGAAAAAGAAAAGCAAATATTGCAAGGATGTAAACATTTTTTAAAATTTTGGCCAAGGTAGAAAGCAAACAAGTCGCCATGCCACTATAACGAAAAGTACTGGCAAAACTAATTGCTTTAGCTTATGGATTTTCTTTGAGTTGTGTTATTGAAAAATTGAATCTCTTTAAAACTGCTGGAATTACTTTTCAAAATACGACAAAGAATTGTTAACCATTTTACAGGATGAATTGAATCAGACTTTTGCCAGAGCCAATCCTAGCAGGTGTGCACTGCACAAGGGCGGCCAAAGCAAGGGGTGGCCGCAGGCCGCATCATGTAGTTCTTATAAGCAAGAAAAATTTCTCACAAGATAAATTATAATAAGTCAAATAAATATGCTGAATTTTAAATGTTCAATTTAGTTTGTCCATTAATATTTGCTTTTTACACAAATGCTTCATTTGGTTGCAAAATTTGTGACAGAACCAGTGATCAGGCATGGATATAGGGAAAGGGAAATTCCCCCCTCCTGAAGCATGAAAGGGTGCCTTTTAAAAGGAGCACCGAGGGCGGCTACTAATGTTTACCCTCCACGCTTTTATAGATTTAAACAATGAAGACATATTTTATTTATAAAAAAGAAGCTATACTGATTAGGTACTCTCGCAAGCATTTTAAACAACAAATTCTGTGTTCAATAATTGTGGATGCGTGGAAAGAAAGTGGAAAACTGCGACAGCTTTGAAAGTCAAACATATGAATGACAAACTAAAATTTTGTAACTTCCCCCCTTTACGGCAATTTTTTCTTATTATAATCCCGAATGAACTGTCCGGTTTCAGATCAGGTAGGAGGACAGGACTCTTGCCCCGGGTAGCAAATTTAAACGAAGCTCCAAAACAAAGATCCAAAATGATGCCATGATCTCCTTGACGAGACTAAAGAAGGCTTAAAATTGCGTTTCTAGGACTTTAATTTCAGAAAATTTTGCTGGTTGAACCACTGATCTTAAGTCTCTGATTCACAATTAAAATTATTTATTAAGTCCTTTATTCACTCCTTCCACCTTAACTTAATCAAACATAGCCTAAAAATGTTAGCTCCAAAATCCAAAATGTGTTTTTAGAGGACAGCCCTTCCTACTGTCATCAAAAATTGCTTAATGACATTTTAAAATTAGGCCTTCTTACAGAAATTTGAAGATTTATATAGACATTAAAGATTAGTTAAAATATGCAAATTACTCTTGAGGGGCGGCACATCAGGTCTTTGCACGCGGACGGCCGACACCCTAGGATCGGCCCTGACTTTTGCACCATAAAATTGAAACCTCTTATTCTTAAGTTGAATTGAAATGTGTAATGATTTAATTTTGCGAATTATCAATGAAATATTACAGCAATCATTGCACTCTTTCTTGGGAATCATAAGTCGCAGTGATTAAACTTGTTTTAAAACTTTTGTAGGAAAATATTGAAAATCCTGATGTCCATGCTCCTACACTCAGAGAAATCTTGCAAAATGCAGTTGAAATAGCTGATGGCATGGCATACTTGGCAGCCAAGAAGTTCGTCCATCGAGATCTTGCTGCTCGCAACTGTATGGTATCCGATGATTTGACGGTGAAGATAGGAGATTTCGGCATGACTCGAGACATTTATGAAACCGATTACTACCGTAAAGGTGGGAAAGGGCTTCTGCCTGTGCGTTGGATGGCTCCTGAGTGTTTGAAAGATGGTTTGTTCAGCTCCCAATCAGATATATGGTAAGTTTCAATGTAAATTATAAGTCAAAGAAAAACATATCTTCTGCAGGAAAACTCGCCTTTTACCTTATATTGATTGGATTCCTCTGTTTTAGAGTTTTTTTTTTTTTTTTTTGTACAGTGAAACTTCGGTAAGTCGAACCTGGATGAGCCGAAAACTTCGATCAGCCGAAGTGAATATTTGTTCCCGTCAAAAATGAATGGAGAACTAATGTTATACAATTTTGATTAGAAAAATTTATCGAGTCAGAATATTCGATAAGTCGAATTTTGTTTCTTGACTGTTGTCAAAGTTTCTTTGGAAACCTTTTCTTTTTTTTCTTCTTCCGAAAAAGTATGATCAGAAAAAAAGAAATTGGCGCCATTGTGTCGCATCAAAAGGCGTCTAGACAAAGTGGATCAAATAAATCTCTAAAGTCAATCATTAGCACATAATTTGTCAAGTTTTTTTTTTTTTTTTTTTGGAATTATTGTTTTCTTCATTTTCTTCCACAGAAAAGAAAAACCTGCTCATGGGGGAAACCAAGACTTTGGTTTGGTTAGCTCGAAAATGGGACTTAAAATTGACAAAGAGGGGTGCGTATATTTGGAATTATGGAATAATTCCACTTTTAGTGTAAACGGGTTAGGAAGGGTTATGAACAATTTTTGGGTTTTTGCGGCGTTCTACCAAGCGGCCGATCTTTCCAAGACTAACTTTTTTCTTTAGTTATTGTAAAAAGCTGATGTTTGTGGTGCCGTTTCATTGATTCTTGAACGTTTGGAATTGAACTTTAGAATAGACTAATAGAATAATTAAAATTTTAAGCTACCAAACAAAGTTGAATTTATTCCATTGTAGCGTAGCCAAGAGGGAAATTTCATTAAAGTTTGATGTCTCTCTAAGTTTTCAACAATTTTAAAAAATCGAAAAAAAAAAAAAATCGATTGGCGGTGCTCTCTCTTTGATACTTTTCCTCCTTCTTTGATACTTTTAAAAGTATCCAAGAACTATTTAATGAAAGAACAAATTTCTGCTGAAAGGAATGTTCCATAACAGATTTTTTTTTTAAATATGTTTTTTTCCCTGATAAGTAAAAATTGTTATATCTAACGTAAAATTATAAATTTGTTTTCCAACCTATTCAAACTCTGGAATTCATAGCATCATAGTATAGATACATTGATTAGGTCAAGTATATATTGTCACCTTAGAGCAACAGTAAGACATCTAATCCCAGGAATAACCTTCTGATGCTTTGAGGTGACGATATAATATCTTTGATACATTGTTCTACAATTTTTTTGCCGATATTATAAATTTAATGGTTGTCAGTGGTGGTATTTTATATTATTCTACAGTTTTGGTCTCGAATTCGATAAAACGAATTTTCGATAACTCGAATTTTTTTTCGCATTCCCTGCAAACTTTGACTTATTGAAGTATCACTGTAATTCAAAAAACTTTCTGTGTTCTGCCTATTTTATTCATATTGGGGAAAAAACAATCTTTGTTAGGGAGATTTTAAATTATTTTTTTAGTTTTCATTGCTGATTCCCCCCCCCCCCTCCCCAACAAATAGTCAACGCTCTTTTGAGCAATCTCCCATTACTACAAACCTTCCAATGTAACCACTGATGCATGAAGTCCTGTCTGCTTTTTCCATAGATGCAATGTTATTTTGATGTTTGTAAGAACATCCACACTGAATCATTTATTTCAATATAATGTTAGAATTTAGTTTAAAAAGTTTTCAACTCTCTAGACCATCTATTCAAAAACTAATGTTTAAAAGTTTTGTTTCTAAAAATCCAGTATTTGCATCAGTGGAAAACAAGCCCAAGAAATTTTAAGAATGGCACCCGAATGATAGAAGTTATGATTATTATTATATAAAGTTATATTTTTTGGATGAGTCTTAAAAACGTTTAGCTTCTACTGTATTTAAATAAAAAGAGCAATTACTATATTTTGAGGAAAAAAAAATCAAACGAAGCAGAAGAAAATCATGGTTTTTAATTTAAGAAATACTGATTTCTGTTAGTCTTTTTTCAATGTGTTCTGTCATTAAATGTGTTATTTTTATATTATGTGTAATTTATGTATAGTATTGTAACATAATATTTAAAATAAAAAACACTGTACTGATTTATTATTTTTTGGTTCTCTATAAAAAGAAAGAACTTGTAAAATTATTTCATTATTCTAGTATTTTTAATTGCGACTAAATAACACACAACATATTAATTCTTGTTTTATTATTATTTTTTTTGTAGGAAGTAAAATAACTTCTCTCTCTTCAGTGTATCATAAGGAACTATTTCATTTCTCATGCTGTGCATCATACGATTTGTCTCATAAAATCTGTACAGATGCATTAATTTAAAACTGATGATTATGAACATTTCCGTGAAATTTTCATTTATTCATCTTTGCAATTCAATAATTAATAATTATCACATTTTTAGGTCTTATGGTGTTGTTTTGTGGGAGATGGCAACCTTGGCATCCCAACCTTACCAAGGTTTATCGAATGAACAAGTTCTGCAATTCGTGATGTCTGGTGGAAAAATGACAATGCCAGAAAACTGCCCCGAAAAGCTGTATGTTCAATTTCGTTCGTAAATATCTTACATGTTTAATCCCTTCCACATACTAGATAATATGAGGTGGCATGCACTGTAAACAGGGGCGTAGCTAAGGGGGGGGTTTTGGGGACAAAACCCCCCCCGAAAAGTTAGTCTCAAAAAAAAAGAGAAAAAGAAGAGAGAAGTGAAAGAAAAAAAAAGAAGAAAAGGAAAAAATTCCAAGCGATTATACATATATATATATATATATATATGTGTATATATATATATATATATATATATATATATATATATATATATATATATATATATATATATATTTATATATATATATATATAAATATATATATATATATATATAAATATATATATATATATATAAATATATATATACATATATATATATATATATATATAAATATATATATATATATATAAATATATATATATATATATAAATATATATATATATATATATATATATATATATATATATATATATATATATATATAAAAGAAGTAACCCCCCCCGAAAGTCGGGTCTAGCTACGCCACTGACTGTAAATGCATAGCTTGAAATAGAAGCTCCCCAATCTTATGAAAGCAAGGTTTCTTTTTTTTAAAACGTGTGTAATTTTGCATCATGCAATTCCTAAAATCAAATCAACTTGCAATGAACTATTTAAACAAGGTTCAAAACAAGTTACTTTTTATTAAAAAAAATTGACAATCATAATTTTATACTCAGTCATCATTTTTTACTTGCTTTATAGATAAATATATTGTAGAATATATTTATGTATCACACAGGAAACTTTGCTTAAGCTGCTCAATAATTTTTTAATTTCGCTTGAGCGGCACATTTTGGCAAGTAAGACAAAAAAGCTAGGCACCAATGACATCTTAGTTTTACATCTCAATTTAAAATCAAAATATTTAAAAGTAGTTTATAATAGAAATTACAATTTTCATATTCCATAACCTAGTTTACTAATTTTTCATTTTTAGATAAAAAATATTGACATTGTGTAAATTCTATTAACCTCTGCCGAGTTTTATTTTTAATTTCTTTGGTAGTTTTGACTGTTTTTCTTCTTTAATTAAAATAAAAATTTTGATGATCTTTTATCCATAAGTAATGGTTTTAAAATAATATTACAATCATACACAATATATTCTGATGCATATCTTAAACTTAATAGAAGAAATCTTTAATGTCCGAGTGTCACATCCATAGGTGCAAGTTGTGAGATGAGGCTAGGACTGAAATTTTTTTCACCAGATCGAGATCTCAAAAGAGCACCTCATTGGGAGGTTACTTTAATGTAGTTTAGCCTCAAGTATTTATTCCATCAAAAATTACGCATGATTGTAAAATAATGTGACTTTAGCTTATATTCAGACATCTTCAGAACAACTTAAGATACTTTAAAATGTTGTTGAGTTCTGTCTTATCCAAATTTCTTTTACTCAAATAAATTACTTATGAAACTTCAAGCAGTGTCGATATGTTACATGACAGTCACCATTTCCCAAAAAAATTCCTTTTTTGGTACATTTGTTGAATTTTTCTGCAACTTTGGAGACAGTATGACAATATTTTTTTTAACAGTGGCTAATGCCTCTTCTCATTAGGTGCAGATGTGTGAACATTCTCATATTTTATCATTTGAAAAAATTTAATTTTCATTTGGTAAATTGAGAATTCTTCTCGTGAAAATTTAAGTTCAGGGCACTCCTGTACTCCACTATCCACTTGGCATCACATTTTTTTCATATGTGTGTCTTTATTAGATTTATTAGGCAAGTTGATTTAAAGGTACAGTCAAATATCGATAACTGGAATATTCCTTCATCTCGAAGTTTTCATTTTGTCCCAGATTCTTGTGGGAACTTCTCATAACTGGAACTACCAATAAATCACTCCATTTTTTAGCCGAATAAAAAGTTTTCCGAAACCATCTTAAAGTTTTATGTAAAACTTTCACCAATAAGTAGCATTCATTTTCCTCATTTTATTTCATCAGCTATGCTCTGATGGACCTTTGCTGGAACAAAAATCCCAAGGCCCGGCCAACCTTCGTGGAGCTGATCGAAATGCTTCTTCCAGATATTGATCAGGTGAAATTCAACGAAGTGTCCTTTTACTTCACTCAAAGACAAGAAACAAGCGCCAAAGAAAACGAACTATGCGATTCGGCCACTGCGTCCACTCCCATGAGGATCCAGTGGATGGAATCCCAGAACTCCAGGGAGGACTCTGACAACGAGCCAGAAGTGACTTTCTTTCCTCCCACCAGAAATATCTACCAAACGAGCTACCCAGAGGACAATTACCATGACGAGGGTGCGAAGGGGGACAGCCGAGCTTATAGTGTTCATTCCAATGATGGCAGCAAAGGCATGTCTGCCACATCCTCTGATGACAGCAAGGGTAGCAAAGTTAGTAGCGTTTCCAACGGAAGCATTGCCAATGGACACGTCTCTTTCATACCCGGTCGAACTACAATGTGTTGATCTTCATCAGTGTCTGACTCATACCGGTAGTAGAGAGTGCGCAATTCATTTATCACATCCGTTGTGTGTACTTTTCATTTGGTGCTGTTTCAGGAAAATCAATGTTCAAACTCGGGGGGTGATCCAGCTTGCTGATTATGGGCCGTGCGGCTTTCACGGCAAATATTCTATCCTGTTCAATGTGAGGCACTCAGAGCTGAAGTGGACCACGTCCATGAGCTGTAGTTCTGAGGTAAATCAAGATAACTGTTTATTGACAGTAGTTGAATTTGTAAGTGATTTGGATGATAAATATCCTTCGTTGTTTGTTGCAGTTTTAAACTAAGCTGAACATTAGTCATAGTTTGAAAATTCAATAACAATGATTTACAAGCAGCGATTCAATTTTCGATCAGAAATAGGTTTGGACTTGGACCACTTTAGCTTTGAATGCCATCACAAACATTGCAATATAGCTGCTTCTTTTTTTTTAACAGTATGTGCTTAACATGGTACATGCATGCTGTTTAAAAAAAAAAAGAGGCTATATCGGTAAGAAGAGGATTTTTAGGTGAAATAAAAAAAAAATGTGTTTTTTCACTCAACTTTGAAAGCAATTCAATTAGAGATCTGTTTGAATTATTAATGTAACGAATATTTCTTATGCCAATTCAGTAGTCTGTCAGTCTTGAACCCAGGGTTATTGAAGGCTAATTTGCTCTTGATCAAAACAAGCTGGATTACCTTGTTCTGTATGCATCATTATTGCATTACTTCATGTTTGTGTTGTTTTAATTCTTCCTTGTACATAAGACTGCATGTGTGTCCTCTGATGTATATGTTTATACATATTATTTATGATCATGTACAGTTTGTGTTTGTCGGCAATGATTCCAGGACAAAGTAAATACAGTAATGTTTCTCCTGTGAACGTGGTAGAATGTTTTTCTTTTTAAACCTACACTTAATTTTTTATTTCCTTCCCATTTCTGTAAAATTAGAGATCAAGAAAGGTAGTATATTGTGCGTTGTCTTCCCTTTGTTGAATACTAAAATGCAATTTTTATACATTCCCTACAGTTGATAAAGTTTCAATTTCACCAATTTATTTTAATGACTCATCTGCTCATACATTAAAATTAATAGACATTTGCCAACCCTTCCATTTTGAACAGTTACAGTATTTTTTCATTAAAGATAGTATTTATGATTTTGCAAATAGGAGTAATGTGCAACTCAAGGACAGAAACAGATTAGCATTTTAGTGGGAGGGGGTTATGCTGAAAAATATGGAGGGGTACAAAACATTTCTGGAATGGTTAGGGTTTCAATAAAAAGTGCCGAATTGGCCAGGAATATGGTGCCTTGAAGGGCATGAATTTAATTAGTTTCAGGAGCAATGAATGGAAGTATATTGCTTCAAATATTTGCTTAAACCATTTCAAACATTTGCTTTAAAATATAAATTAAAAGGATTATGAACGAAATGTTAGTTTTTGTCGTAAAGTGTTTGAAAAAAATGTGCATTAATATATTTCTATGATATTCTACAGTCATTCATCCAATTGCAAATTGTTAAATTATGGTCATATACAATAATGATGAATGGATAATAATGTCAGCCTTTTTTTTGGGGGGGGGGGGCATAACTAAGGTGACCTTTTTTTGCCCTCAAAACAGGACAGTTACCAATTTTAGACATCTGCAAATGCATGTTGAAAAAAAAAGTTTTGTTTTATAGTTTATGATGGACAAAAAAAAAAGTGAACTCCTTAAAACAAGAATTGAGGCAGTGAGAAGCAAAGGGGTGCAAGTGCCAAAATTTAAAATTTCGAGATAACCTGTAAAAATTGGTAGGAGAGCCTTTCCTCTGCATTGGTGCAAGAGATAGTACTAGTAGCTCTGGTCCAGCTTCAATACAGCATGATTTAGAAAATATTTTCAGTGGTAGCCTACCGAGGATCTGAACTTCAAATGAGTTTTTCTCAAAACTTAAAAAAGTCCACTTACATCCCTTTGCTTCTCACTTCTACAATTGATGTAATTTTTTAATGTGCAAATTTTCTTGAGTACATTTCGTGCTGATTTTAAATAAGAATGAAGTTCTTAGCAGTATTTAGTAGTGTTGATTTTTAAAAGTAAATAGGACAATAAAAATCAACATTGCTTTTACACCTACAATTTGCAACTGTGCTTTTTTGCTAGTTTAAAGGTTAATCATAAGCGAAAATACCCTTTTTACAGGTGCATTTGGCCCGAGCAATTATAATATATATTACATAGTTTTGTTTTTGTTAATTTAGTTTGTTGGTATGAAAATGTTCAAACAGCTCCAACCAGTGACTTTTGGTTGAAGCATTCAGTGTTCTGTTCCTTTTTTTAGGAGAAGGGACATTTCGCAGAAACAAAGGGACAGGATACCTGAAAACGGGACTGTCCTATTCAACGAGACGTCTGGTCACATTAGTCATAACCCCCCCCCCCCCCCTGATTCCCTCCTTGTGTCTGCCTCTGATGCTAATTGATATTTCCGCGAGCAATTTTTCTGTTAAAAATTATACTGCATTTTGCATAACATCTTTTTCTAAAAATTATCCCATTAACTTGGCCATGTTTTTTTGATGATAAAGTTATTTTAGTAAAGTATATGAAACAAAATATTTTTGATTTGTAACAGATAATGAAGCCTTTTGAGCGGGTCACTTAATAAATAAATTAGAATTCTCAGAAACATTCAAGGTAAAACTTCCAAAAGTCGTTTTAAAATTTATCTGCATAATTATGACTAATTAATTTAGTTGGAGGGTAATTACATTTTAATAGACTTATCAATTGTTGCCCAAAACACCTTATAACAATCCCAACTATGCTAGATCCTTCTTTCATTGCATGAACTTAATAAGGAACATGGAATCTACTGCTATGTAATAAGAGAAGTTAAGCTTCCGGAAATTTTGAAGCTGTGGAGAAGTTTTTCGTGGAAACATTGATTTTTTACCAATTAAGATGCAGTTTAATAGTTATATTTTCTTACAAAACTTAATATTTAGCCTTTATTATTTTTCCTTCTTAATGTATAAAACAACTCGAGTAGATTTCTCAAAACAACAAAAACTATCCAAATTTGTTCAATCATCATTCAACAGTTAATTTTCAATATGGTGTGATTTTTATACAATGCTAAATCAATTTTTTGACAGAAATTTGTGTTCTCTCTCTCTCTTTTTTTTTTTGTTGTAAATTGTGAGATTTTAATCAAGTTGTTTTTTCTTTTGTTTAAAAAGTTTGTTACATGGATCCACATACATTCAATGCAAATATATCAGGGTTGGCCGGATTGGACCCAACGTTTTTTTTTGAAAAAAACCCATTATTTAGCCCACTTTTTGGTTTTTTAAAATTTTCTGAGAAGTTTTTAGAAAAAATTGATTAATGTAAATACTTTCACAATTTAAACTTATTTTTTATTTGTTCTTTACCACAGACAATGGACATACAAAATGAATTTTGAACTTAAATAGTATTTCTTAACTCCTGACGGCATTAAAAAAATACTTCAAAGATTTTAAATAAATATATTTAACTTTTTTCTTTAACTGATCAGTAAATAACTCAAATTATCTCAGGGTTCGTACGGGTCATGGAAATCCTGGAAAGTCATGGAAAAAAATTTAGCGAATTTCAGACCTGGAAAAGTCATGGAAAATTGAAATTTTCGTTCTAAGTCATGGAAAATTATTTAAAGTCATGAAAAAATGTCCTGGGCAAAGAGAAAGTAAGAGTTGCTAAAAGAGCATCAGAAATATTGAGTGATTTAACAGTCTTACATATTAAAACTGGAAAAATTGAATGATCGAAAAACAATTCCGAATTTTGAAATCTCATTACATCCACTTCTGTAGCAGCCGCTCGTCTTTTTTTGCAATGTGATTTTACTGCTTGGACATCACTCGTTTTGCATTTACCATTATTTTCAAGACTTTTTATATTCTGTAGTAGCGAACTTGTACATTCTTGATTTTGCCACGCCCACTTAAAAAATGCAATTCAATTGCATCCGAGTTTGTTTCCATCACTCGTAAAAACTTTTATCTCATTTTGTTGAAAGTTTTAGAAAATGTAGATCTTTAGTCAGGGCAAAACATAGAAATAAAGGAATTCTAATGCTCTAAAACAGTACTGCCCAACATACGGCCCGCAGAACTAATCCATACGACCCACTGCTACGTTCAATGTCAGGAATCAAACCCTATGTTCAGGAATTTCTGAACCTATTAATTTATATGCATTTGAAAATGTGCAAATAAGTAAACAAGTACATTTGAATCAGAAGATTTATTCGCTACTGAATGTTTTTCTTTCTTTTTTTAAAATATAAATATTTGGTTTAGAAACATGAATTTACTGAAGAATGGCTTTTCTTTAATGAACCAAAGTACTGTCAAGCTATGTGTATGCTTAAATGCACTGCTGATGCTAAAAGGCAACCTTTGAAGCAAATTTATTGAAACTTAGTTTTAATGACTCATTCAACCTTTGTCCCACTCATTATCATTTTACCTGTTTATAAAGATTATTAGACATTTAAGCACCGTTATATTTCATTCACTGTAGTTTTACTAACTTTACTAAAAGTTATATGATGAAGACAAATAAGAATAGAGTTTATTTTTTGGTGTACACTGATATTTTTTCAATCTCAAGTAAGTGTTTCGATGAGGTAGAAGCATTCACGTAGAAGTTTCGCTAATGCTCATTTTCAAAAAATTTCCAGTTTGAAATTAAATAGTACTATTCTCATCATGTAACAAGGTCATGAAATTTTTTTATGAAGTCATGAAAAAGTCTTGGAAAAGTCATGAAATATTTTCATCCGAATAGGGTATGAACCCTGTTATCTTGACTAAGTCCTGTCACGTCTGAATTTCTCAATATTTATAGATTATACAGAGGAAACTACTGTAGCTAAAAGGCTTTATGTGAATTATTTTCTCCAAACCAATGCGTCACAAATCTCAAATAAACAAGGTATATTTTTTAGAAATTAACAGGTTTTTCAAACGGTCAAACAGAAAACAGAATACGATGTACAGTATTTTCATTATCTTACGAAAAAGTTTAATATTTCTTACTCGTACACAGAAATGAAAAACAAGCAACATAAAGTTCAAAGAAATGTCTTGAATAAGCTGGAATTCAGTAAAAAGGGATTTAAACTACTTGAGGTTCTACACTATTTTTGCATAACAAAATGAAATACAATAAAGTAAAATGCAAAAAAAAAAAAAAAAGTAGTAATTAAAAACGAACAATAGATTTTCACTCGAGAAGTAACTTTGCCTTAACTGTTGGTAATCATGGAAACTAAAAAAATCTGAAACTTCACCATTCTTGGGTTTTGTTGTCTTTTATACTTTTCTTCAGAAAACGCTGAATTTTAACTAGTTTTCCAGCTTTTTTTTACCCCAAGACCAGCTTTTTTTTTACCCCAAGACAATTTTTGTGCTTTGTCCATATACTTATGCTACAATATGCTACAGGTATCCCTAACATTTTCCCTAAAAAAGACAAAAAAAAAAAAAAAAAAATCATTTCTTTTAAAAAACCCAGTTTTAGTTGGGGTTTTTTTTGGTTTTATTTTAAAAAAAACCAAAAAACCCTGGGTCCATGGGCTTTTTTTTTTAAAAACCCCGGGTTTTTGCCAACCCTGAAATATATTGAAATTGTAACAGAATTTCTACTAATTGATGTTATTGACAAAATTCTATCCTGTGTATAAATTAACAGTATTAGTGAGAAAAGTAGCATATTATACTTTGGTGCACAACGAAATTAAATTATTTTACAGCTTGCATGATCAAAGGTAGTGTTCCTGTGTGAGATACTAAATATAAAAAGGAAAAGAAAAAACACATTGAATGTAAATATTAAAAACTTCTGAATACATTATTTTATGCTAGAAATTTCAAAATTTCAATTTTTCCAGAGTGGAAAGAAACTCTTCCAGAAAATAAAACTGGAGTTTTTCTATGACTGTTCCCATCTTTGTATGTAATAGTTAAAAATTTTGAAGATTTTTGAAGAACAATATTTAATTTTTTTGGCTTGGGTATCTTATAAAATATGTCCATTGCTGATCAAATATTAAATCTGACCGAGTATTTCTGAGCCAAATAAACTGTATTATACAGAAGCAAATTCCGTGCCCTTCATAAAATTTGTGCAATAAAACAAGGACACATATTTGGAGATTTTATAGGCTGTTTTGTGCAACAATTGATAGGATGTACAAGCCTCTAGTTATTTAACTATACTCCCCCTCTCAAACTTGTTTCATTTGTACATTCTTGTGAATGATTTTCAGAAATATGTGAGAATTAAGGTTCGAAAAACGCTCAGGTATTAAATCATACTAATTTTCCATTAGTAATAAATATATTAATTGTTTCGTCATGCATAGGAAAACCCTAAGAATTATCTTGCTAAATATATTTCCTTATATGTTGGTGAAAATCTATTATTTATGTTCCTTTGAAACAAAAGCAGCGAAGTATTTCTTTTGTATTTATGAAGAAACATTTAATGTTTTGTTTTGGTACAATTTGTGCATCATTGTAAAATATCATTGCTTTTATGAATTTTTGAAAATACCTCAGATTTATCAGCAATAATACGAACATTTATTTATGTATTTAGAAGGAAAAATGTGAAGTATTTTTCAGTTTATGTAAAAAGGTCTCAGACATGTACAGAAAATTAATATCATTTTCACTTCACCGATCATCCAACCATTTCGAATCAGTTTTGTACAGCTCAAATGAATTTGTTTCATTTTTTAAGTATGAGTTATTTCTGTTTGATGTTGAGATAAATGTTTATGTACATAGTATAGTCATGATGATGAGATTTCAAAAAAAAAATCTAAGAATTAATAATTGATCTGTGTAATCTAATTTTGCGCTACAAGGATTATGTATTATAAGTGTAAAATTTATGGAATTGTGACTTGTTTGGTAAGTACTGTGTTTGGGTGTTGTATTTGAGGAATGATTTTTTTTTTTTTTTGAAATTAAGAATATTTTTGAACAATTTAACTTTTGCACAAATAATTCATGTGAGGCAGTGAGAAGCAAAGGGATATGAGTGCCAAAATTTAAAATTTGAGATAACCAGTACAAATGTTTGGTGAATCTCGCCTCTGTCTTTGGACAAGATACAGTACTGGTAGCCCTGGTACAGAGTGTCCAGGAAAGGACTCCCTGATTTCAAAATTTGTTACCTCAAAAACAAAAGCCGATATTGGATTGAAATAAATGGTTTGTTTATTGTGAAACCCATAAAAATCATGTACAGAAACTTGGAGATTTGTAACAAAAATTGCGAACAGGGGGCGTGCACGCTGTAATTGCAATAGAAGTCTCCATAAATAATGCTGCTAAAGGGTTGGACGATAGTTTCTAGTGTAAATGTAAGTACCTCTGAGAGGCAAAACTACTACTGAAGAGCCTAACTCCTTGGCAGAAATATTTATGGGGATTTCTATTGGAGCTACAGCGTGCAGGGACCCTTGTTGGCAATTTTTGTTACTAATTTCCATGTTCCTGTACAGGGATTTTTATGGGTTTCCCATTGAACATACTGTTTACTTTATTCCAACATCGGCCTTTGTTTTCGAGATACAGTATACTCCCGATTATCCGTGCTAATCACCGGGTAGCACGGATAATCGAAAAACACAGATAATCCGAAAAATCATTTAAGGAATATGCAGGGTAACTATTCAAGGGCTAATTAGAAAAAACTAAATAATATATATATATATACTCACACAAACCAGGAACTTTTCTTCGAAATTTATTGCTTAAAAAAAAATCGGTGATACATTTTTGTTTTCTTTGTTTGTTTAAATTGTTGCGTATGTCTGTACGAATTTTTCTTACTGCAATTATTTCTCCGTAATCGTAACTTCTTTCACTCCTGTAATCCAATAAATGTTCCGCAGATTGTAGAGCAGTAGAATGTGAAATTGTATTTTCTTCATCTTCGTTTTAGGTATCATCACTTGTGTTTGATTCAATAACAAGTTCAATGATATTTTCGTCAGTTAGACATTGAAATCCTGATTTGTTGTTCGTCGCTTTTAAACCACTCTTCGACATTTTCAGCGTCAACTGATTCGAAACCTTCGATTTCTTTAACTTCCTCAATGATGTTATCGATATTATCGATAACATCATTGAAGCTTTAGAAAAGTGTGATTCCGAAATGATGCACGGATAATCCGCAAACCGGATAATCTGGAGTATACTGTATCAAATTTTGAAATCAGGGAGTCTTTTCCTGGACACCCTGTAGGTGCTGCTTGCTCTACAGCCTGACTTAGAAAAACGTTTCAATGAAAGCCTACCTAGGACCGCAACTTTAAACATGTTTTACTCGAAACTTGAAAATGTCCTCTTGCATCCCTTTGCATCTCATTGCCTCATATGTGAAAAATTTTTAAGCACACGTGCACAAAATTTTATTCATTAAAAAAAAATAGAAATGAAAAATTTAATAATTTATATGTATCAGAATGTAAATATTAGTTCAGTTAAGAAGTTTATAGTCTGGCTCTGATAAGTTGACTTCTGACCAGCTGAGGCTTAAATGATTACATTTGTTAAAATAGGGAGTGTAGAAAGTCGTTTTTTGTATTATGAGAACAACTATTGGCGTTGTGCCAATCTAAGAATTTCTCCTCTTCCAACGCAAACATAAATTAGCTCATCCAAGGTCAAGCATCAAGTTACCAGAGCCATACTAAAGCTTTGTTCAGAAATAATTACAGAGAAAGTCAGCATAATTAACTGCACAAACAGCAACCAAATTGCAGACACATATTTCAAATTACACTGCTTTATCAATTCATAAAGATGTGAGCTTAAGGATGAAAATCATCTGTTGATAAAGAGATTTCTTGTAAACCTGAAACATGTTTCTGCAATTTTCTTGGTACTTGTGTATTGTACTTTGATTTTTTCATGCACTATTTAGGTTACCCTAAGGTGCCCACTGTCCAATTCTCCCATTAAGAGTCATCCGAAAAAAGGGCGGGGAGGGGGGTCTATCCCAGCAACTTCCTCTGTGTCTGGGTTAAATGCAATGCCAGTTGTCAGTCAGAGAAAGCATGTTTTGCGTTGCAGATGGATTGAGGTTGTAAAGTTATGCCACAGGGTAGACGGCGGAACTGGAAGCGGAAACACTTCTTCATTTCGTAGTTGGTAAGATCAGCAAGAATGCGCCTGACATTCTAATGTTTTCTGCTGAGTGAACATTTCATATTAGAAGAAAACATAGGAAATTAATTTGAACTTTGACATCTTGAATTCAAATTATGTTTTTCGCAATCACGAGTTGTGACAGGGCCCTACTCATTGGGGGCTATTGTTTCTAGAAACAGCTCCTGACCCCTCAAGCCTACCCCTCCTCCTGGGCGGTTACGTGTGTATAGTTGTGTCTGTGTGTGCAGGCGTGTGTGTGTGTGTAAGTACACGTGCGTGCATGTGTAGGCTTTTGTGTGTGCGTAGACCTGTGTGTATGTGTGTAAAGGCTTGTGTGTATGTGTGTGGTATGAGCGTGTGTGTGTGTAGGACATGCACACCATCGACCAGAAGAAACGGATTCCAGGAGGCAGTGCTCGTAGCCGCGTCTGCAGAGGTCGGTGGTGCTGGTGTCCAAGCTGAAAAAGGAACCACAACATCAAGGACAGTGAAATGAAAGCAATAAGCAATCGTGATTGGTCAAAAAAAATAAATTTGAATTTTGACATCTTGAATTCAAATTATGTTTTTCGCAATCATGAGTGTGTGTATGTGTGTGGGGGGGTATGTGTGTTGTGTATAGAGGTATGTGTCTGTGTGCAGGCATAAGTGTGTGAGTAGTTGTGTGTATGAATGTATGTGGGGGGGAGGGTATGTGTCTGTGTGTGGGTAGTTGTGTGTAAGAATGTGTGTGTGTGTGTGGTGGAGGGTTTGTGTCCAGGCATGAATGTATGGGTAATTGTGTATGTGTGTGTATGTTTGTGTGTGTTTGTGTGTATGCATGTGCATGTGTGTAGGACAAGGATGCAACCTGGAGATGGCTTTCGCTATAGGAGCAGCATCGTGAGGAGCCGGTCGACGGTGGCAGAGGGTGGCGGTGGGAAAATAAAATCAAAGGACATCAAAACAGTCAAGTGAGAACAATAAGCAATCGTGATTGCTCAAAAAAATCTTTTATGAAAAACCTTTTTATTTAAAAATTAAAATACAGTAAACAAAATCCAAATGATAGGTAAAAAACGATACCACTGTATACAATAGCTAAAAAATATGAAAACTTACGCATACATTTAAATTATAGCTAAAAACATTGCATCTACAAAATATACACATGTAAAAGCTAAAAACAAACACAATCATAAGTTTAGAAAACATTTAATGACAAAAAATATGTTCAAAAAAAAAAATTTTTTTTTGAAAAGACCCGCAGATAATCAAACCCCCAATATTCAGGAGTTTACCTTAAGGGCCCGAAACTGCCATTGAAAATTTTAAGGGGGTGTTTGTAATATTTAGGGGGGTGTCCTTATGCTCTTGGGAGTGATAGATACCCCTGCATTAGGTATCTGCAACACAAAAAATGTGTTCCCATTCTAACCAGAGGAAAGAGCACAAAATAAAATCTCACCCTGCAACTACTACTTATATGTCAAAAACATGCCATTTATAACAGGAAAACATGGCGCCATCTACTGGGACGTTCATTAAACATTTGAAAAATTCATATTGAAACATTTCTATAAATTACTGGAGTTTCTTTAAGGGACAAGATTTGATTAAACTGATTAGTTTTTAAACACAAAAAGCAATTTACCGCTTCCGCAATCTCACTGATCCTACCTATTACAAAATGAAGTGCTTCATTTGCCCTTCCAGTTCATCCACCATCTCTCTGAGACACAACTATAGCTGTTTGAATCGTTCTATTGCAACTAAGCCTTCCGTATTTTTAGCTTACATATAAGCTCAAAATTGCCAAACCTTATTCAGTCTAATACGTATCAACATGCTAGTCAAAAGAGAGAATTTTTTTACCTCTAAGTTTGCATTTAAATGTTACTAATAAGTGTTTGTAAAAGTCTCTAGGCATTTTATTTTCATAGTACCTATCATTGTTACCTATTTTAATCTGCCAGATTTAAGTGTACTTTTGTTTTAGTGTAAAAATGTTCAAGCTTTCACACACGTGAGGTTACAATTTTTAAATGCTGCAGATTCACACCAAACAAAACTAGGGTGTTTAATGTTAATTTTTAAGTTAATAGAAATACATTTTGTTTTTATTAATTGTGGGGTAGAAAAAGATATTTTTGAATTAAGGATGAAGTAAAAAAAAATCAGTTTAATTTTTCAATAAAGATGTATTTGGCGGTACTTTCCTTAGCCTTAGTAAGATACTGCCTAATTGGGGAGAGGGGGCGTGTGCTAATTTACTATGGGTATTTAAAGGTTCACAAAAAATGAGAAGTTTTTTTTTTCACCTCTATGCATAAAAATTTCATTATTGAATCTTAACCAACATTTGTCTTTGAAATAAAAATTCCTTTTAAGCTGTATGTCTCCAATGGATAGTATGCTTAACACCTTATAAATATCTTCATTTGAAGGGTGAAGCAGGGGGGGGGGGGAGTTGGGAAATACTTTTTAATCTGTAAAACTTGTCTTATAGTAAACCTCATGTTTGTGAAATTTTTGACACTGGTTTTGAAGTAAAATCTAATTTCTAAAACTTGAAAAGTGTTAGTGAATTTGTTTTTAATGATATACTGCTGAATATGTGTACAACTTGTCTGAAATGTATATAGTAGCTGTATATAGTGCCATTATGTTGTGTAAAGTTGTAAGAGTTCAAAATACATGTGACATATTTATTCGTTGTTCTGCTTTTTGGCTTCTTAAAAAATTATTTTCATGCACAACCACAAAAACGATCTACAGTAAATCCTTCAATGAATGACAAAGACTCAGGGATGAAATTCTTAAAGGAACAAGAAGTTCCATCTAGAACTAAACGAGCCTATTTTCCCATATACCCATACTACTTTCTAGTACCTGATCAATATTCTCAAAAATAGCTAAAATCGCAAATTGTTTCAAACATAATTATTTAATATTTTAAGCTGATTTCTAGGAATAAAATATGCCTCACACATCTAAAAAATAGGTGCGTAAAAAAAATAAATAAAAATAAACGAACAAATAAAATAGCAGCATCTTTTAAACAAAGCACCTAATACACTTTTTTCCATTTAAAAATAATAAGAATAATTCTTTAACTGCTTTCAAAACGAAAAAATAATAATTTATTTTAATGAGCTTATTAAATTTAATACATCATATTAAAAAAAAATTGTTTCTTTTACCCCTGTTGCCAAAAATAATTTTTTAAATGAATTAAGGCACTTACCAAAATAAATAAAATGTCAACTTAAATAATTTTCATTGTCAAAAAAAAAAAAAAAAATCGTCTGCCCGTTATTTAGAAACATAAATGACTTCAAATTTATCCGCCGAAAACCGAGTACCTAAATTTAGAGTGAAAATAAAAAAAAAAGGCATATCAACAATAATTATTTCACAGTTAAAACCATGGCTGCGGAGTCGGAGTCAATCTCATTTTGAGATAAATGAGTCGGAGTCGAATATCCAAGAATCAGAGTCAGTCATTTTTCCTTCGTGTATAAATTTTTGCTAAATCATCGGAGTCCGACTAATTGTCGGGAACAGGAGTCGAAGTCAGTCTTCAAGAGCTATTTCCAACAAAATTTGTTTGAAGTAAATCTGCCTTCACTGACTTTCAGTTTCCTTGTAAGCGCTAATATTAAAAGAGATTTGAACTGTTCAAAATTGAACAAAAAAAAAGATATTTTATGCACAAGTTTTTCATCAAAAGCTTTTGTTCAAAATTGAACAAAAAATAGTTCAAATCAAAAAGTGAAATATAGGAATGAGGTGTCCTCGCCGAGATCTTTCGAACAAAAGAAAAATTTCTTCAAATCGGACTATTCACTCAAAAGTTATTAGGGGGGGGCAGACAGACCGACAGACATTTCCCCTCATCTCAATACCCTATTTTCCAATTTTTAATTTTTGGATATTTAATTTTTTTTCCTTTCATTTTTGACTTTTTTTTTGTTTTTTGTAATATTTTCAAGATGCATTAAGTCTTCTTTCATGCTTTTTTCTTCTTTCTCTGACTTTAACTGGGAAAGTAGGCTAAAAACAAAACATCTTGATCTGTTTTTCAAACACTTAAATATAGTAAAAATAAAAATACTTTCTGTTATAACAATTGTAGCATTAATTAACAATAAAACATAGTCCAAATTCCACAAGGAACAATGCAAAAAAGGCAAAAATTTGGTGAAAATTTTAGATCCAGGTGACTAAGATATGTCATTTTTTCTAAATAATTCCCTTAGAAGAGGAATGGCCAACTTTTTTGGGGAAAAAAATCTATCTGGGGGGAAAAGATGGATGCATACCATTTTTTAAGTTTCAAACTTACTGAAGCATATATAAAGGTAAAACTATATATAGGATGACTATGTGAGCTTCACTCAAATAACATTTTTTCCATGTAAATCTCAGTAGTGAAGATTTCAAAAAATAATATATATAAAATAAAATAACCAAATTAGGTTTTATTGTTAATAAACATTTTAAAAGTTTCGGTAAGTTAGGTTTTCTATAAATAAATAACTTGTAACAATTAAATATAGATACTTATTAAACACTTTATACTTCATGATATTGAGACTTTTGTACCAAGTCGTCTATATTAGGATTAGTTTTTAGACAAAATTAGGCGTTTTAAATGTATATCAGATAATCTTGAGTAATATTTTGATTTTATTATGTTCATAGCAGAAAGCATTTATTCAGAAACATATACTGATCCAAACCCCCATTATCTAAACAGTGGAACCGTGTAAATGTGGAAAAATGCTTGTCAGTACAAAATTATACATGATTTGGTCACTTGCAGTTGAATTACGTTTCCTATATTTGCTTTTGATTGCATTTAATAATAGCCCTGTAGGTCAATTTCAATGTGGATTTGAAGTGCATGGCAATTAAAGGATTTGAAAAAGTATTTTTTTGTTTTTTCATTTTGAAAATCTTTCAACCTAGCACTCAGGGGCGGCATTTCAGCATTTCATTTGGGGGGTCGAGTTTCCTAAATATAAGTTATCTCAGTATGGTACAAAACACACACTGGCTAACAAGAGGTAGTCATAAAACGGGACTAATATTAACAAAAAATGTTTGAAAACATAACTTATTCTAAAATGAATTAAAATTTATGACAAAATTTTAACTCATTTTATATTAAACACCTTGATACTACAGTTTTTACATTTTAGTGAATTTTGATTGCATGCTTTTCGGAATTCAGAAGAACAGCAAATCATGCACTAATCCATCAATGCCCAGGGCCTTGCTCTTTTGCCAGTACGGCTAAAGATTTAAATTTAAAAAATGAAAAAAAAATTGACCCATTGTGCTTTGAAAATAATTCTCGAACCTCCTGAGACGTAAAAATGATCTTTCTTGACTAACTGAACTGTTTGGTATAGTTAAAAAATAATTGAGGTAACAAAGTTATGCACGAAAATACTTTTCAGATCTTGCTCTTTAAAATCACCCAGGCAACTTTAAAAATTGTGAATAGCTTCATTTTCCCTCATTGATTAATCTAGTTTCTATCAACAGAACAATGCTTCTTGCCTCATTGAAATATTTTATTTTTCGTTTTCAACATCCAATCCAAATAATATAAAGTCAACAATACAGAAAAATATTCATCATCAAATCTTGGGTTAATTTCATTAAAAACTAAATCCATTATTTCATACAAAAAATTGAATCATTGTTTAACTTTTCATCATATGATGTGGATTTCTGTCACATATTCTAAATTGTGTTTTTTTTTGGAAAGTTGCACACTTGGTTGAAATAAACATCCAAGCTAAAACCATTAACAGTTTCAATTATAAACTGAACTGAAGCTTGAATAGTCTAAAAATAAAGGTAACGGATTGAAGATGTCTTGATAGAGTAAAATACTGTTCAAAAACTTTCCACAATATAAACAAATTAAACGAAGCCATTCATGCTAAATGGCACCAGCTTTCTCATCATTTAAAGAATCGTTTTGCAATAATTCTGCCAGGCGTCAAATCACTGCTTTGAAATTATTGAGAAATGCTTTATAGTTTTAACTATTGAAACTATGGAAGACCATATAAGCGTAACAATCAATGCAAAGTACCATGCAATTTTCTTTTGAAAATCATGCATACCACTTGATTGCACGGGCCTCTGATACTGTAGAAAGCATCGTTCAAGTTTCAGGCCCGGATCTGCGTTCCTGTAGATCCCTCAGTGACGGGGGGAGGGGGCTCGTCCTTAAAGGGTCCAACGGCCCAAGAAATTGAAAAAAAGGGGGGGGGGACAGGCACTCAGGCTTATTAACGTTGCAAATACACTGCTGGCCTCTGGGAGAAGCCCTACGGATTTTGTTGCAGGGGGCCCAAAATTTATAGATCCTGGCCAGATCGTTACACTGGACACACAAAATGAAGTAGTTAGCCTATATAGGAAAATTACTTCTTTAGTTAAAGCCCACCGTCGTCCTTCGTCAGTTTTTTTCTGAACTGAAAAAGCCAGAAAATGCTTCATGAATTCCTAAATTATCTTTTAAGTAACGGAAAACACTTGCATGTGCCAGGAAATGTGTCGAGTTTCATCAAATATTACTGAGAACGAGAGAGATTGTTTTAAAATGAACATTGATGTGCGATTTACAAAAATTGAATTTAACCATTTTTTATCATTCTGCTCAAAAATTCGGGGGGGTGCGACCGCCCCCTCTTGCCCTCCCTATTTGCCGCCCCTGCTAGCACTGAATGAATCCAGCAAAAAGGATAATTTTTTACATTTACCATAGTTTGGAACATTATCAATTTTGGTGGCTAGATCCTGTGTTATTGTGAAATGCTTATATCCTGGGGAAAAGAGAGCGAATGATTTATGATTCAAAAAACATGTTTAATTTATGTGCTTTTAATAGCAACATATTTCAATATTTTTCCTTTTTACACTTACAAATTCATTCTTCGTAAGTATTCGATAAACAATAAAATGGTGCACTAAAGTTAAACAAAATGTTAGAAAGATTACCTTAGAACTAATTAGATTATTTTGAATCAAACAATACTCATAACTTCAACACAGTTATAATTTAGGCTTACTGAGCGCTAGGCAGTAAGTTTATAAATACTTGGAATCCATACTAAATGTAAATATTAAGTTTGTATAAATACTAGGGCCATAAATGAATTTCATTTTTACAAAATTCACATTATGGTTTTAATAAAAATTTATTCATTTTTTTTACACTTATTACTTAATTGAAGAAAAAGCAACAACATTTTCAAACATTTCAAATACATTTTGACAAAAAAAAATCGATATGACAGCACCCGATTTTGGAAATCAGTACAAAACGCACAATACAAAAATGCTAAAAGTAAAATATTTTACGACTTTCTCTAAGTCTCTTATCTTCTTATTCCTGTGATGTTTCAGTGCAGTTTTTTGAGTTGGGCCCAAGCTTTGACCTGAGAGAGTCCTTCTGCAGTCGTTTTTTTGTCGCAAAATCTGGAGATTTGGGTACAGTGATCGGTATTAAACCGTGCTTAATTTCTACATTTTTGAACGTTCTAATTGGATTGGCTTTATGAACCAACTCACTTCGAAGCTTCTTTATTTCCTGACGTTCTTTTTCCTCTTCTTCCGCTTTTTGCTTCAAAAGCATCTGTTCTTTTTCAATTTCTTTCAGGTGATTTCTTTCTTTTATCTTATTCCATTCTTCCCACCCTTTTCTCAGTATGAAGTTGGAATTCTTTAAAAGCTGCAAGAGAGACTGTTGTTATATATTTTTTAAACAAAGAAAGCAGGTTTCCCAACTGGTCCCTTTTTTCCAAAAGTCCCTTTCAAAGTTTCAATTCATAAAAAAATCCTTTGAAATAAAAAACTTTTTCCTTGAAAATTTTAGTTTCATTTAAATATTTTCCTATTTACTATTTTACTCCCCCCCCCCCCACCCCAACCCCAACAAAAATATGAATGCGTTGTTCACACAGGTTATCCACACACTCTGGAAACCGGGAATTCTCAGGGGTATTCAAAATACCGGTAGAAAACTGTGGTAAACTAAACTGCACACAATGAACATTGTACAAGAACAGAAGATTGTTCACATTTCCTTGCTTTTCATCTGTTTGTCGAAGGAAACTTTGTGCAATATTCCTTATGTGTTCGCTTATAGGTTGATATTTTTCTGCAGTTTTTCCATTTCTGCACAACTATTGAATTAAGACCTCACAGCATTTTAACCATAGAACATTTTCTTGCACACTCATGCTATTTTTTTATTTTTTTTTTTTTTTTTTGACAATTTTGCATCATTCAATGAAATGATGTCCCGAATAGATTAAAACTAGGTGTAACTGGAAAATTTCAATATCTCTCCAACATTGTTATTTCCCTGTCCTTTTCTGTATTTAAAGTGTAATTAATTCTTATTGAATTACAGTAAAACCTCCTTATGGACACTCCTCTTATGTGGACAATTTTTAATTCCCCAGTTCCAATGCAAATAACATTATTGATCCCTTGTCCTGCGCACACCCCTCTATTGCGAACAAAAAAAATTGCCCTGTTAGTGTCTGCATTAGAGGGATTTACTGTATTATCATTTCTGGGAGTGGGTAGCATAAATATAAACTTTTTAGCCATTCATACATTAAAATAAAAATTATCTTCACTGTTGTAGAACTGGACTTCCTTATGGAGGTCAAATAAGACTCCTATGTAAAAACTTTAGGCTAAATTGCATACAGAAGTACTCAAAACAGGTTTATCCTTCACATATCCTTGACTACAAACATAATTGTTTTTTTTTCTCTTTTATCACCTATGCAGGGTGATAAAAGATGTTCTTTTTTTTTTTTTTTTGACAATTCGCATCATTCAATGAAATGATGTCCCGAATAGATTAAAGCTAGGTGTAACTAGAAAATACTAGGTGTAACTGGAGCGTCCCTCATATAACAAGGTTGATTCATTCCGTGCAGTATCGAAAACCGTTTTATACCAGACTTTTTTATAAATGGTTTTTTTACTCATTTTTTAACCTAATAAATCATGTACATATCACAAATCATGTCAATGTGTACTGTGTTATATCGAAACCGTGTTATACGAGACCCTGAAATAATGTAAATCAAGGAATGTGTACCGTGTTGTATCGAAACCAAATCATAAGGTACAAATTTTATAATAGCTGAAATTTCGGCTCAATAGAACATATAAGCGAAAACTGGCAACCAGAACATACCAAGAACCACTGATTTAAAAATAAGAGTTGTTATAAACGATTAAAACTTAATCATCTTACATGCCTTAAATTAAAACTGTTATACACAAGAAGGAAACTTGATCCACTTTTCTTTCTGTACTAAGAACAAAATGCTTTCTATTAAAAAAAATATGTGTGCTTTTCTGAAGCAATAAAGTTCGTTTTTTTTTTTCCTGGTTTCAAAACTGAACGTTCAAAAAAGTTTTATCTGTTCTAATAATTTTTTTGGCTTGTCTTGAATTTTTGTTTGCTTCAATTACTCCATCAAATTGTGATGCAATTTTCCCAACAGCAAAAGTAAAGCACAAATGATTTATAGCATTCAATATAAAGGAATAAAATATAGAAAAAAAAATGATGAGTACAGAATGGAATAACTAGGATATGTTTTAATGTTAAGCAGCAAAAATCTTTTGAGGAGAGTTAAAAATCATTGCTTTAAACGTTCATAACTCTATTTAAAAGAGAACATTTAGTACGTAGGCAACTGGTCCTAATTTAACCATAATTTAGAAACACCAATACCCATACAATTTTATTTTGGTACAAATATATGGTATTTTTTAAGTGAATCAATACTTTACATTTTAAATTTGTTTAAGTGTTTTAATGTCAATTGCAATAGTTCACATTTATAATACTTATGGATATTTACCTGGGACCTCTACAGGTGCTTTTTCAGGTACAAAAAGGTGGTTTTTTTAAAACACTGGCAGGACGAGCTCGAAAAACTACAGCTGAGATTGATTCATCAAGCTAGAATTAAATGCAAAAATAAATAAAATACAACTGGCATATCTGAATAATATAACAAAGTCCCAAGTTTTAAAAAATAGTTCACAATCTAACCTCCATTTAACAATTAAAAAAAAGTTTAGAGAAGAATTAATATCTATAAAAAAGGTAGAGAAAAAATGATAGACATTATAATAGTAATATGTAAGTATAATAGTAATATGTAATAGTAACACTTAATGAACTTTAGCCCTTAAGCTAGGAAAAAAACAAAGCTGAATACAAAATATTGACAACCTGGACTATACGACGTATAGACTGTATAGACTAGAGTGTCATTGTAATGGACTTATCAGTCTGAACAACCGAGCTGGAGGCAGATGTTCTCTCATTGAAGCTAAGTTTTTTTTTTTTTTTTAAAGAAAGTTAATATCTTATATTGTTATGCATAATGATTCCTTATACTTAAATACTGTCAGCCCCGCTTAATCTAGTAACGGATAAACGAATTCCCTGCTTATACGAATAAAATCTCCCAGACCTGAATATTTCCCCCACACGCTTAATAGAATTATTTCCCTGGATAATCAAATAATATTAATCAGCTTTCGCAAATATTTTTGCTTAGAAAATTTTTAAATGAATTAGAAAAAAAAGTTAGAACAATTGAAGTTAAAATATAAAGTAAATATTTATCACCGACAATGGGCGTGAAAAACAACATTCATAAACCATCAAAGCGTTTCCACTATTCTATTAAATTTATGCTATCTTCAGACCATATCATAAGTTAATAAATGTTTAATGTAAGATATGAAGAGGGGAAAAAGGGAGTCAGAAAAGTGTTCCCAAAAGACCTTGAGCGAGCAATTCCTTATTATGGAATTTTTCAAAAAATAATGTACGGAAAAAAGCTGACAGAACAATGATTTCATAACTCAAATGTTAAGTTACTTTTTATAACTTTCACACATACTTGTAATGTATGACCTAATTATTAAACTATTTTGTTGTTTATTTAGCTTATTTCAAAATTTTTTTAGCAAACCCATTATTTCTTTTATATAGCTATTGATTTATTGATATTACATTTTAAGATAAATGTTGTCAATTAAAAAAAGGTAAATAAAATTTCCCTGCTTAATCAAAATACTCTGCTTAATCGAATAATATTTCTTGGAACCCACGATATTCAATTAAGTGGGGCGGACAGTATAATAAAAAGTAAAAGCCAAAGTTTAAAATTTCGAAAATAAAACGCAAATGTTTGCGTAAAGATCTCACACCCATGAAATGGATTGAGCAAGCAATTGCGGATCTTTTAACATTGTATGCTATCAAGAAAAGCTTCAGCATCTTCAAATAAAGCATTTAAGCTATATTGATTAAAAAATGTTTTGTACATAACCTATCAATTATTAAAATACATTTCTTAAGAAATTTAGATTAAAAAGACTCAAGTTATAACTCAAAAGTTTTTCATTTTCTTTTTGGGATTCAAGTTGCATAGATTTTACTACAGGACTTTTTAATTTTTACAGGACTTTTATTTAATACAACAAAAGGAAACTTACTGCTTTTTGTCTGCTGCGCCTTACTGCTGGCAGAGAGAGACGTGATTCAATATTTGGTAATGCTTGTGCTTTAAAAAGGTGGTATCTGAATAAAATAAATTCTTTTTAGCATGATTGAACGTCATCAAAAAATATTTTAATTAATTTTTTTAATGTAAAATTTCGTCTAATATTTGAACATTCTGGCAACATGTTTACTTTCAAAGTTTTATGACAGACCCCCCCCCCCCCCCAAAAAAAAAAAAAATTGTAGTTATTTTCCTAATTTTTTTTACACAAATTAAATTTTATAATCCCAACATTAAAAATTTCTCACTTTAATCAAAACAAAAAAACTTTATGTGTGGCTGCGTGATGGGTGGACAAATCCATGGAACCTACAGACTTGAAAGTTGGTGCAATATAATTTTAGACCCCTAAGCATTTGCTCTTCAAAGTGATTTTTTAAAGGTTTGAAATATTTTTTAAGCCAAACATTCTCATAAAATTACCTAAAAATAGATGCAAAAAAATGCTTGCACAGCTTAGCATCAGGGGCTCTCAATCTTTCAGGCTCTATGCCCCCTTTGAATATTGACATGAGTTCAAGCCCCCCCCCCCCCATATGTAGTTAATACAGACACTATAATAGGAAATTGGAGCTGATAAGGATAGCTGAAACTAGTAACTAAGTAAAAATTCAGATAATTTTGCACTCAAAATTTAACTCAACTACACAAAACTTTATTTTGAACACATAGTTATTTAAACATATGAAATCAAAGAAGCAAAGAAGTAAATGCAATTTTTTGAGGCATTTTTTTGAACTAGCTGGGATTTCCATGATCATCAGCCACTTTCACAAAGTTGCCACAGGAAAAATGAAAAAAAAAAAAAAAAGATGCCTAAAACTTTTAAAAAAGTAGCGCTCATATCATAGCTGCCAACCTCAAGATAAAAAAAAAATAGGAGCACTTAAGGGGAAAAATAGGAGCAATGAAGGTTAAAATAGGAGCACCAAATCGTGGCCTGTGCTAAACCTTCCTTCTGTACCGTAAGCTTCTATAAGTTCTAAGCACCCTTACAATGTATTTCTGAATTTTCATGTTAGATTTTCAACAAAACTACAACCAAGTATAAGATAAAAATATTTTACATTAAAAAAGCATCATTACGTAGGTACATATTGAAAATTAAAAAAAAAAAAAAACATGATTACTGTTTGATTTAATAAAACTGCAACCCTTTTTTAAAATATTCCTTTATACATATCCTACATGTATTGAAAATGCATTGCATAAGAACATATTGAAGATTTAAAAAAAAAAAAAAAACACAATTACTTCTTATACTTGGAAGTAAATCAACTTCATAGTAAAGGTCAAGACTTGGAAATCTTCTAAGTCTGGCCACTAGACTCCAAAAACTTAGTGGCCACAACTGTCACCAAGTTTTGAAACACAAACTGGAGGGGAGATGGGGCAGTTTTTTCAACTTTCATGAAAAAAAAAAGATGAATAGGACTTCACACATTTTAAAATAGAGTCATTCAATACTTTTTTTTTACATGGAAAATTCAAGTTAAAATAGATTTCTGATTTATTTAAAAAAATAAATAAATAAATGAGAAATCAGCAGGAACCTTCATTTTAGATGAAATGGTTTCAGCTTATAACAAAGCCTCCGAGGCAATAAGGATCAAATACAGATAAAATTTCTCTTTCAAAAAAATAATTAAAAAAAAAAAAAAACATAACTTTTTGCCATTTGTTATTTTTAATAGTTTGCATTGAGACAAACAACCAATTCTGTTTTCGGAAACTTAGGCTATTAATAATCTTGTCTACTTCCATGTTGCAAATGACCAAACATGGCAACAATGCAAAAAATTTAAGATGATAGATTTTTGAATTTGTTGCATTAAAAGTAATTATAAATAATCAATAATCCTTAAAAAAACTAAAATTTAGATGAAATAGACAGTTTTTAGCACATTAGCATCCAAACCAATTAGGATAACATAATATTCTGAAGAAATTTTTTTTTATTTTTCAATTAAGAATTTTCCGAAAAAAAAAGCCCATTTTGCATTATTTTCAATAGTTTGCATTGCAATAAACATCTAATTCCGATTTTGAAAACTTGGCCACTTTAAGAGTTTTGTGTACTTAAATCTCGCAAATGACCAAATATGGCGACTAAGTCAAAAATTCAGATATAAAATTTTGAATTTGTTGCATGAAAATAATTTGAAAATAAAAAATCCCCATGAAACTACAATTTAATTGAGAATCTTTAGCACATTCGTGTCCAAAGCAATAGGGATAAGATGAAATTTTAAATAGTATACTTGTTTTCATTTCTCAATAAAATTAATTAAAATAACCAAAAAACAAACATTTTGCAGCACATTTTGCTGATTTTCATTAGTTTGCAGTTAAAAGAAACCCCCAATTCTGCTTTGTCTTTGAAAACGAAAGCACTTAAGCATCGTCTACTTCCATCTTCTGAATGACCAAACATGGCGGCTACATTTTGCACGTAGCTGCAATGCTCAATGAAAAAACAATGTTCTCCGATCGATTAGCGCTCCCACTCAGTGTTTATCTTGACACTAATGCTTCCAGGGCATTAAATTGCCTCCTCTTTTGTTGAGTTTGTGCACAATTCCTACCTTCCAGGATAGGGAAATTTCTTCTTTTTATTCAGAAATCGAAAAGTGTACAAGCAAAGTCAAAAAACGGAGTTTTTTGGAATAAATCGGATTTTCGGAGTACGCAATAAAAATCGGAGAAACTCCGGGAAAAACGGAGCACTTGGCAGCTATGTCATATGAATAGAGTTATTACTTTTACTGTATTACCCCGCATTATCCGGCATGCGGGGAAAAAAGCGAGGTTGACTGTCATATAATTCGGCAATTTTATTATTTATTTTGCAACAAAACAAAAGTTAATTTCCCCGTTCAGTTCCAGTCAGAAAGCAAACCACTGAAAGGAAAAATAAATAAATAAACCCTAAAAGTAACCTTCTTTCAAAAAAAAAAAAAAAAAATGTGTATTTCATATAATATGTGCTTGTTATTTAAGGTAGGTTCTTCTTTGCTGGTGCTACAGCCTGTTGCAGGCCAAGACCATCTCTTGAAATCTTTTCCACCTAACCTTGTCCCCTGCAATGGCCCTCCCCCATCGGTTCACTCCTACTACCATTCCTTTTCTACACCATCCAGCCATCTGACAGGGGGTCTCCCTCTTCGGCATTTTCCTTCAATGTTGGAGAAGGTGATTCTTTTTGTGGGGAATGCATCTGCATAACCTTTAAGATGTTAGGTTCACCATACTTTTGTAAATTTCATGGAGGTCATTGTTAATGGATTTAATCATGTGCCGACATAGTAAGCAATTCAGAAGCAATCATAGTCGCTGAAAATTTGTTCATATTTTTTTAAAATAAGTTATTTTAGGTTCCTTTTAGAGAGGCACGTTCTAATTTGTATTTATTGAATAGCTATGGTAAATTCTTTAGCACTGGTATAGGGGCAGTAACTGACTAATATTTTTCTTGTTAAAATAACAAATGACATTGTTAGTAAATATTTTTACAAAATTGAGCGGTTTACTAATACTAATAAGATGTGTATAGAACTTAGATTCATTTTTAAGCTTAACATATATTTTTATAGTATTATTTTTTTCCTAGCCTCGAATTTTTCCGGCATGCCGGAAAGGACCAGGCAAGTGTTACTGAATATATGGTGACCCCCGAATTTTGAGGCATGCTGGATAATGTGGGGTAATACAGTATTTGTTTTTTAAAGTATATTTATTCATTGGCAACAGGAGGAAAAATAAAATCAGAAGTGCTTTATTTTTACTCAGAGGAAAGTAGGCTAGTTTTGTTCTGGATGGAACTTCTTGTTAATTTGTAAAAATCTACTATTTAATTTTTTTGTAAAAAAAAAACTTTTGTCATTGCCCTCCAAATTTCTCTAAATTTTATATTTCAAATTATCACACACACTAAATCAAGTAACAGACACACACAAGTTGAATGTTTACTGACAAAAATCTTGATTAATCTAATTACTAAAATCAAATAAAGAGGAACTATGGTATCTGAACTTACTTTGATTTGATCTTCAATTATTTTGTCTATTTTCCGCTTTTTCAAAGCATACCTTTCCTTATCCTTTTCATCAAAGCTAAAGGGCTTGAACGCCGTCACTTTTTTTTCATGCTTTACAACGAAAGGGGAACTTGATGAAGGTAGAGGATGAGCATGAAATTCTTCAACGTTGTTCAAGTTATTATCCTTCAAAGAAAATTCTTTTAAATTCGGTAACATTTATTCCTTGTGATCGAAGGAAATGATCAGTCAAAAAAAAAAAAAAAAAAGGATGGGGAGAAGGGAGATAAAAGAAAATTAAATAAGCTTATAAGTCGCAAATTCAGAACTTGATCAAAGGGGAGGGTTAGTGCAATAGTCATACATATTTTATAACAACATGACAACACAAAGGTGGTGAATAAAATTGTTTTCTTTATCTTTTACTGAATTCTTACAGATGGACAAATATATATTTAAAAAAAAAATGTATGAAAAAGAAAAATCATTGAAGGTTGTGTTTAAAATTAAGAACTCGTTAATAAATTTATTTTTTATAATGTAATAAGATCTTTCTCGTCATAAAATGTTTTTGGCCGTATCAGTACTACAAGCATGAGTCTAAAGATCACAAAAGCAAGAATATTTTTGAGCCTATCAACCCAAAAGGAATGCTGTAACACTTTGAAATCAGGTGTAGTGATCAAGGAAAAAAAAAGTCTAGTTGAGTTCTAAGGGAGACTGCCCTTTTTAACACGCTTTTATTAGCTTCACTTGTATGTTTGTGAGTAACTCTCCTTTGACTAAGAGCTAGTGGCTCACTACTGTTAGTACATTCCACCACTTTATGAGCGTTCGTAGCCGAGCGGTCTAAGGCGCGGGTCTTCGCTGACGTCCACCTCCGGGAATCATTGGGCGTGCATTCTAATCCCGTCCACACCGGAATTAAATTTATAATCTTGCAACTCAACTTTCGCCCACTTTTTGTGATCATATTCCTTTAAAATTTGGAATGCAACCTCAGACCTGATGACAATGCAATATTCTATAGTCAAATTGATTTATTAACGATAAGTTATTAGTTTATTCTAATTGACATGCTTTTATCAACTTAACTTGTATGTTTGTGGGTCCAACTTTCCTTTGTACAAATAGCCAGTGGTTTATTAGAATTACTGACAACGTACAAATCAGAGCTGCGGAGTGTAACAAAATTTGCACATGAATTTACCAGAAAGCATTCAAAATGTCAGATGCAAATAATGCAATAGAATACTAAGATACATTCCATTATAAAAATCAAACAGACGCACAAAGATTTTCATTTAAGAGTTACAAGTGTTAGCAATATTTAGTATTTAAAGCTTATTTAAAATTAAAAAACTAAAAAAATACGCTTTTGTAGCAAAATGAACTAAAAAGAAAAAAATAAAATTAATAGTTTCAAAAACTAAAAAAACACGCTTTAGTAGCAAAATGAACTAAAAAGTTAAAAATAATCTTTGGATGACAAGTATATAAAGTAATTGACCAAACACTTAACTTCAGGCTTCTTATCAGTTGTCTTAAATTTCTTCCACTTGTTATCCATGCAAAAATGTAAATAGGCAGCCCCCAACACTTTTTTTTCTATTACAGTAAAATTAAGTCTTTTGTCAATTACTTTATATACTTGTCATAAAAAAATATTTTTAACTTTTTAGTTCATTTTGGTAATAAAGTGTGTTTTTTTAGTTTTTTAAACTATTATTTTTTTACCATGGATTTGCCTTTGCATCCCATACCGATTTTAAAACACTTTAACCAAAGTCAAAATTATATAAAAAGCAATAAAAGTTGCATACACCTGTTTTTGGTCAAAATAAAAGAATTAGCCTGTTATAGCCATTGCAAAACTTTCTGTTTTATTTTACTCATAAATTCTTGGCACAAACGTATAATCATTATGACAGAATTCTGATATTTGCAAAAGCAGAATCAAAGAGCAAATGAAAATTATTTTGAAAGCCTTGCTTAATTTAATTAAATATTTTATTCAGTAACAAATTAAAAGAGGACACAATAATTTTTTTTAAATTGAAATTTCTCCAATTGTCTGCAACAAATGAATCGTGAAAAAGGCTTGCAACAGGCAATCATAAGTGAAAACCTTTGAACTTGATTTATATTTCTCTGTTGATTTAATTAGGTGCAAAAGATGACAAACATCAGTCAACCTCGGAGCAATTAACGCCAAAATTAAATCAGTGCCTGTCTTCGTGTAGGCTCACTTTTATTTCAAACTTCATCTAAGTAGTAGCATTACTTTTAGACTATTCCTATAAGCTCTGAGAAATACAGTAGACCCTTGTTTTACGGGGGGGGGGGGGGGGGGGAGTTACGTTCTGCGGAAATTGAAACTGCATACATTGAGACCTAATACTAGTGTTAAAATAGGGGTTTGGTTCCGTAGATAACAAAATACTTCATTCTAGTGATGACTAATTGTATAATAAGTTTAATGTGTACTTATATCGACTTTTATGCATAACGTGCATAAAGAAAACATAAATTAATTTCAGGTTCTGTTTATAAAGAGGAGTTGGCTATGATAGTCTTTTGGCAGTCATTAAGAATTTTTCTCTAATTTTTTACATAGCACTAATGCACCCATGATCACTTGCGTCATTTCCATGATAAAATCTTCCTTCACTAATAAACCAGTCTATTGTCTAAGAGTGGCTCAAAATTTTCAATGTGAACGTTTTTGGTTCTGCGTCACCGATGTTGGTACCCTCGTTGGTTTTGGTCTCTTTTGTCACTCCTAAAAGCTCTTCTTTCAGTTCTGAACTGTGTGAGTTTAATAACTTTACTTCTGGAAAGAGCTCTGGAACCAATCACATAAAATGCCTCTGATGGCCCAAGCTTGATTATTAGCATGCCATAATGCAGTTCATTACACTTAATCTGCAATCTTTAGGAGTTTGGATTTTGAAAGAGAAGAAAATTTTTGTTAAGCGTTAATTTGTTAGATTGCTTGCACAAAATTAGAGAGCCAGATGCATTTTTACTTATATTTATTTGGAAAAAACAACAACGTAAATATAACGCAACAGCAGCAACGACCATTTCAAATATAGGTAAAGGTTATAATCGTTGCCACAATGGTAAAGATAAATATCATAATTTAACAATTTTACCTGTTTGCATTTCCGCATCCGCATAACACTGAAAAACTTATCCGCATAAAATAAAATAAAGGTGTCAAATCTTAAACCGCGTATAACTGAAACCGCGTAAAACGAGACTCTACTGTAATTCGTTTGATGCCTAAATGCATTTTCCCGGGTTCCGTGATGTTAGTTTCTGTGGGTCTTTGCTCTATGAAGGATCTGAACCTACTTAGGGTGAATTACATGAAGAAAAACATGACTGTTAAAGACATTATTAACTAAATCAACTGCTTATTGAAACAGGAAAAGAAAAAAACTCACTGGTTTATGTGTAGTTTTCCATTTCTGTTCCCTATCTTTTAACGCAAAGTCTGGAGATTTAGGCAATGTAGCTGGAAGAGAGACTTTTTCTTTTATGCCCTGAAAAATAGTGAAATACAAAAAGATTAGGGTTCGAAAATATCATGACATTTTCAATCAGTGCAAACTCGAGTCATTAAATAGTTACTGCTTCCTCAAATCAATGTTATTTATTTTCTTATTTATTATTATAATGCATTAATTTTAAAATTAATGTTTCTTTCATTATTTATATTAATAAATATACATTTTATATAAAAATTTATGACTTTGAATGGCATTTAAATATAAGTGATATTTACCATCATTTATAAAATGTGATAATTTAATCTATTAGAAATAAAATGTAGTATAACTGATACATTTCTATTAATTTCAATTGAATTATTAAAGCATTAGATGCTTTACTCGTTTTACTTTGGTTAACTACTTTTATGAGTTTTACAGATTTCAGAAATAAAAAAATATGCATTAGTCAGTCCACACTACACATCCATAAGCATTTTTTTTCCTGACCAATTAAAATTATTATATTACTAATAATTGTATGAATAGAAAATAAAGTAGGAATTTTATATTATTTTCATAAGAGTAATTGGATACATTAAAATGCTACATAAATTTTATTATTCTCAATAATTAAATAATATGTTTTGATCAGTACATTTAACTTTTATATTGCAAATGTCGTACTTCGAAAAAATAAATATAAAAAATATCATGATATTTTCAAAATAAATATTGGATATTTATAGTGATATATATCATGATATATATCGGCGAACCCTGGAAATGATAGAATGAGTCATTATCCGAAGTTGAAATGAAAAATATAGTAAAAGATTTAGAAATTAGGTAGTTTCAAAAGCTCATATCAAACCTGCAAACCTCACGCAAAGAAAAAAAATAGGAGATTGGGTAAAAGATTCAAGGGGGGAAAACATTGAGGTTTTAAAACAAGTTATTTTAGGAAAAAACACAGTTTTATTAAGTATTTCCAGCTTAAAATACACTAATGTAATACATAAATTTAATGTCTCAGGGTTCTAAGAATAAACTTTGTAAAATAGCATGCAACTGACATAACATCCTTTATCCAACATTAATTCATGAAAACTAATAAAGAAAAAGTAACATAAACATTTAAAAAAAAGAAAGAAAAGGAGAAATTGATACTTAAACCTAAATTTTGAAGAAAGGGACAGAAACATCAGTGAAGATCACCTACAATTGCATTTCTGGAATTTCAATTTCGGAAAATACCAAGGAAGGGTTCGCGAACTTTCCTGACACTAACATTACCAAAGATACTCTAAAAACTTCGTTTTAGTAGCCATTTTTAATCGTGTTTTGATACCTAAATTTCGAAAACTTTCCGAGGGGGAGTCCCTGAATCTCTCCTCCCTACATCATCAAATATCGACTAAAATTGCATAGTGAGAACTACAATTTCAACCAATTTCTGAGATAGAGATTCCAAACATAATCAGAGATAATAATTGCATTTTTTAAAGTTTCAATTTTGAAAAATGGATGGGAGAAGCGTCCCTGAACCTTCTCCTTCTAACATAACCAAAGTTAGTCAAAAATGCATTTTTAAGACTACAATTTCTAAAAATTCTTCGACTCTCTCATTTCTGATTGAATATTATGTTTACAATTAGGTTTATGTTCCTAATACTCAGATTTAGTTTTGACTCCCTAACTCCAACTATTTTAAACCAGAAACTAAATTCTCTCTATATATTCAAGATGCTTTAAAAAAAATTCAGATGCCACCAATTTCATACACCTTATCTAAATTTTTGACCTCACAGCGGCCCCGCACCCTCTTCCGATGATTATCTAAATGATCAGGTTAACTGGTATAGTGGTATTACTGAAGCTTTGCGCATGCCTCTAAACCTGAGGGCGTACCAAATTTTACAATTGTAGGTACTATGACTTTTCTTGGACATGGGACAGCCACAGACAACTTCTTTGACATTTTTTTTTTAATGCAGTAAAACCTGGTGAAGTTGACCGCTTTTTTCAGGCATGGATTTAGCTCTTATCATATAAATCAACCTCTGTAAGTTGACCACTGGTTTAAGTTGACCACTAAAGTAGCGCACCGCAGGCAGTCAACTTACACAGGTTTCACTGCATATAAAGATACCTCAGTATCATAATTTCAAGACATTGGATTTTGTCTTATGAAAAGAACAGGTTTTTTGATTGATGAGAGCATGACATAAGATATAAAGATATTAAAAGAAAAAAAAAAAAAACAAGATTTCTTATTTTTTAAATTAGCTGATTCATATTTACAAAATCATTATTGAAACAATAAAATATGGGGTTTTCCATAAGGAAAACTTAAAATTTACAATAATCATATGTGATAAATGTATTAAACGATTCACTAACTAGCATTTGAAAAGAAAATGAAGAGAATGATTACTGCAACAGGCCTAACCAGTTACAATTTTAACGATATTTTGAAACAAACTTACAGAGGGCCCAGTCAAAATAACTTTGGGCACTGGCCTTGCATGGAATTCATACTTCTCAGTCTCCTCTTTTAAAGGAGGGTGTTCTGCTGCTCTCAAGGCAGTTTTTAACTTGATGTCTTTAGGTTGGGTTACTTGCCTCTTTTTCTTCTTCGGGACATACGGCTTTGAAAGTACTTTAGTATTCATAGGCTTGGCACGAAACTTGTAGCTGGGAAAAATGCAATTCAATCAACATCATTTATAGTATAATTGATAATCAATAAAAGGTATGCAAGAATCACAGCTCAATATAATAATAAAAAAATTTAACTACAGCAAAATATTTTATCGCTTATTTACACAGCTACTAAAGTTAATAGATTTGAACATGAAATATCTTAGTTGCTCTAAGCATTAAGCAATACTCATTTTCAATGCTTGAACAGTAGAACCTCTTTTATCCAGACTAACTGGGGCCAAAGACAATCCAGATATACTCCAAAAAACAATCGATTTTTATCTTTTGCGATTGAACATTTGCATACTAGAAAGCAGAAGGCTGTTGATAGTGAGAGAAAGTACATTGTTGATAAAAAATAAACTTTTAAAAATTCATTTGTTTGAAAAAAAAAAACATTACATTTCAGTCCTCCTAATATTTGCCCTCATGCAGAGGCGTATTTGGATGTGAAGCCGCCCTGCGCTTTTGAAACTGTCCATCCCATAGGGGTGTTGAATTCAGGGCTGCGGAGTCGGAAGGAAAATGACCGACTCCCGGATTTTGAAACGCCCGACTCCGACTCCGGATTTTTTAAAAAAATTTTTTAATTGTATTTTTTCAACTCCCTCTCTCCCTTCAGGGGAAGGGGGAAAACCTCTAAACAGATTGAAATATTAATTCCTTTTTATGAAAATTTTGCATTTTGTTTTTTATTGTAAACCTAAGACGCGTACAACGTTAGAAATTCAATTTAAAGATCAAATTTTCCAATAGTTACGAGTTAAAAAGTGAGATGACTTAAAAATCCCTTTTAAAAAATTTGAAAAGGATTATCTGTAATTTGCCCCCTTTTAATGTTTAGCAAATGGATATTGATCAAATCATGTGCTTTCAATTTTTTAAAGCTGTAACTTGAGAGAAAAAAAGCTTTTTTTCTAAATCCAAGTTCTTGAGAACTATATACTTACTCTAATAAGAACTATATTATTAAATATAGTTCTTATGAGTGATTAAATGAACTCAGGTGTAATTGAATTGATTTTTTTTTAAGTTGGTGCGGCAAAACCAAGAATGTGCAAGTTCGCTACTACAGAATATGAAATATTAGAAGTGTTGAAAGTAAAAGTTAATTCAAAATAAGTGGTGTCAAAGCAGTGAAATCACATCGCAAAAAAAAAATTTTAAAAAATTTGAAAAGGATTATCTGTAATTTGCCCCCTTTTAATGTTTAGCAAATGGATATTGATCAAATCATGTGCTTTCAATTTTTTAAAGCTGTAACTTGAGAGAAAAAAAGCTTTTTTTCTAAATCCAAGTTCTTGAGAACTATATACTTACTCTAATAAGAACTATATTATTAAATATAGTTCTTATGAGTGATTAAATGAACTCAGGTGTAATTGAATTGATTTTTTTTTAAGTTGGTGCGGCAAAACCAAGAATGTGCAAGTTCGCTACTACAGAATATGAAATATTTAGAAGTGTTGAAAGTAAAAGTTAATTCAAAATAAGTGGTGTCAAAGCAGTGAAATCACATCGCAAAAAAAAAAAAAGCAAGCGGCTGCGACAGAAGTGGATGAAATAGGATTTCAAAATTCAAATTTGATTTTGGGATCGTTCAATTTTCCACTTTTAATAGCTTTTATGTGCTGTACTGTTAAATCACTCAAGATTTCTAATGCTCTTTTAGTTACTGTTACTTTCTCTTTATCCAAGACATTTTTCCATGACTTGAAATAAATTTCCATGACTTTCAATGAAAATTTCAATTTTCCATGACTTTTCCAGGTCTGAAATTCGCTTATTTTTTTTCCATGACTTTCCAGGATTTCCATGACCCGTACGAACCCTGTTATTAGTATCTTTTTATACATGCAATCGAACCAATTGGTAATTCGTTTTTAAAAAAAGCAAGGAGAGTCAGTGAAAAGGAAAGAAAAAAAGAAAACCGGAGTAGGAGTCGGCATGTTTTCTAACGACTCTGACTCCAACTCCTTTACCCCAAAATCAGTCCGACTCCGACTCCACAGCCCTGGTTGAATTACACAGAGTTGGGGGAAAAAAAATTTTACTTTTATACAAATACAAATACAAAAGTGACGACCAGCAACAGGCTCTGGGCTCAGCTAGACTGGTCCTAGTCAATTTACAATCCCCAGTGAAGATCAATGGCCCTCTTAAAACTGTCTACTCCTTTGCTCATTACCATCTCTTCCGGTAAGCTGTTCCCAGGTTCCACTACCCTGCTAAAATAATAATTTTTCCTAATATCCATGTTAATACGGTTAGCAATTTCTATTTAAAATTGATTTGAAATACGAAACAGGCAATTGTATACGCAGTTAGTATGTAAATTATAAAATTGGTTGTTTGTTAAACCAACTAATTGGTAAAAATTGGTAGTTAGTAAATCTCATCTTTCACTGTTAAAAATTTATTCTTACATTATAATAAATCAACATTTTTCCAACAGATTGAGAACTATGTTTTGAAATAAATAATCTTACATATTTGTTTCAAAAATAACTTTCAAAAGAATTCGAAAACATATTTAAAGATTTAAATGAAAAAGAAAAGTTTTGAAGCCTTATCAACACTTTGCAATTTAAAATAAAGTAAATTAAAATAAAATAATAATAAAACACTCTGTTCTACATGAAATACACCAGTCCAACAGATGCAGCTTTTAGTAGTTTCTGAGATGACATCTATGTTTATGTTTTCAAAACATCAATGTGTCTGTTAAACATAGATGTTTTAACCATCAATGTTAGAGGGTCGATGTTTTTCTACATTGATGTTTTGCTTTCAATCATTCACGTCTATCACGTTAGAAGGAGTTTCCTCTTTGTTTCCTATAGAAGTAGACTTATATTTGCATGTTATTAACTTAACAAGATACAACAGTAAGTTATCAAATGAAATAATCCGGTGCAGTCAGGTCTTTGTATTTTTTGGCTCATTTCCAGTTTTTTAAACTTTCGACACGTTCATCTCTGCGCCTTATTACTAAAATAAGGAATCCTCCTAAATAAGGATTTTATTTTATTATAAGAAGAAATAATCTGGCCGCTCCTATGGCCTTATGAAGAAAAAAAAAGAAAGATTTTTACTTACTATTTGGATATGGGAAAAAATGCCGCCCTTACAATCATGCTGCCCTGGGCTATAGTCCAGTGAGCCCATACTTAAATACGGCTATGTCCTTGTGTCCCTGCTAGCAAATATAAAGTCAGCCAAAATTTTCTTAAAGGTCGCTAAATTTAGCAGGATTTGGGGAGTAATGGAAAACATCTTCCCCACACTTTGCAGATGGATGTCCCACCACATGTTGGCAGTGAATGCATGTGGCATTTTCAATTTCTCACCAAAGTTTTAAATTTGGTCCTTTTCTTGAAAATTTTGTCAGACTGTGCGACCTTATATCTCAGTAACTAGGATGAGGGCAAATAAATTTTGTGTCACTAAAATGCCACAATATTCTTTAGCAATCTCTCTTTTGATTGCTAAATAATAATAATAATATTTTTGTTCCTCCATTATTACACTATTTAGGCAGTTCTCTGGTAACATGAATTAAATAAAAATTTCTTGAAAATCATGCGATTTTTCTAGCAGAAAAAAAAGGACTAGCAACTAATTTCATGAACAAAAAAATCTTGCATAACAATGTTGTTATTTATATGAGTGTTGTCTGATGCAAATGTATAAATATTACAATCTCATCATGAAAAACAATTTAAGAATCTATTCTAATGGGGTTGTTTTCAAAATTTTAAAAGTATTTTTTCCTGAAAGAGCATGCTTAAAAACATAGGATCTGACCATTTTTTAAATAATTTGACAAAGTTTAATAGTTTTAAAAAATTACTTTAATTGGTGCACTTTCATTGTTTACACTTCTTCCAATGACATCACAAATGATGAAATGCCATTCCCTGTTGCCATTTGCAGAACATAATATTTAATTTGCATCTTTACTCCATGTAATGACAATGATAGGGTTGATAGCCAGCTAGAGCGCAATATTCAATTTGCTTTCTGACTATCATAACGTGGAATTGCGGCAGACAAATGCGCCCAAATGCATTATTTGTGACGTCATCAAGACCACGCTTTGTTTGAAAAATCATACATTTAAAAAAATAATTAAATAATAACTGTTGGGAAAATGAAAGTATTTTCTGGGTACATACTTTTTTTTTGCTTATTCTATCAATTTCAGTGACTAAAAGTAGTACTTTTGACTGAAGGAAACAACCCCATTGTACTACCCAAAAGTGTAATGGCAACAGTTGGAAATGAAGAAAAAGGATACAAAGCAGTATGAAGAAGTTTGAAGGGTATTTTTACGCATGACATCACCTTGTGTGCGTGGTCGAAACTGTCACTCGTACTTCTGCTCATATAACGTTCGATAACGGCCAGCGATCGATCAAAAGATGGTCCTTTGGTGAGCTAGTAGAAGATGAGTGGTCATCGCTAAATGTGAGGTCCCGATATTACTTAAGCTAATAAAGGTACGCAGATGGTCTTCTGCCGGAATGTCCTTCTATGGCGGTATCAGAAGTGGAGGCCCCATGCTCAAGTTGAATTGGGCCAGAGAGTGAAATGGATGGTTAGAAGGTTGAGCTGTGTGACCCATGAACATTGTAGCTCGATTTAGAATTTGGTGCTGCAGGCAAATTCTCAAAAATGTTCCATACATGGTAGAGATGTGAAACAAGGCGTTTCCTCGCATTGGTTACCTTTTTACGGAATTTGGATATTTAGCATGCCTTGCTTTTTTTCGAATGATTCTCCATCTGTTGTGTGAACTTTTAAGGTGTTGTAAGATCTTTTAATTTGTGCAATTGTGTTTCTTTGTCGTACTATTATAATGCGATTTTATTATGTGTGAAGTTCAGTTTGCATGTTAAAATGTATTTTAACTTATAATAGGGATTATTTTGTGATTTTAGTAATCTAAAGGGAGGGTAGTTTTATATTTCATAACAGTTATATTGTTGCAATTTTAATTGTGTAACAAAGCTGCTTCTTAACCATGCCACCTCGTAGAAATAAAGCTGTTTCTTTCTTTAAAGAATTGTTGTAACCGACTGGAACATGGTTATTGATTCAGGAATTTTCCTGTGCTGTGCATATGACAGTACATAATCTAATGCATGGCATTTTGCTTACATTAAAGCAAACAGTCACTATAGACTCATAGTATTATTATTATCATATTTGACAAAACTTATTTTACTTTTCTTGGAGAGGCAACTGTGATTCTTGGTTTACATATTGTAGTTCTTGTTGTTTTTTCTATATTTGATTTTAGTTGATCAAAGCTTGTATTTAAGTCTTAATTGCAATGCTTTAATTGATATATCATCACCTCACAGCTTTCTTAAGACATCTAATCCTAGTAGCATCAGTAAGATATCCTACTGTTGCTCTAAGGCGACGATATATTTTGTATTTAGTACAAGAGAACCATTGGCTGAGAAAACTTTAAAAGAATTTTATCATAAAAGTTAGCCAACATCAGAATTTTTTTTATCTTAGTCATTTTTATATAAATACAATTCAAGATACTTTTATACAATTTTAATGCATATTTTCTACATGGCTATATAGTTAGCTTTACTCGCTAGATAAGAATCTACCAGCACAAAACTACAGGAAACACAGTTCAATTGCGACTTCTGAGACCCATATTTTCGATGTAGAGAATAACTTACAATATTTTTTATAGCTATATTTTGAGGCTTTGAATGATTCATTAAAGCTCCAATTTACTTTTTCATTTCTTGAACTTCCTTTTCTTCTTGCTCTTTCTGACTGACAGCCGTATTTACTCGACATCTTTTCACAGCTCTAAGTTCAGGGGATTTTGGGTTGACACGGGGTGGCTCCCATTGCTCAGGAGGGACATATTCTAAAAGAAATTATGTAGAAAATACTTATAAATTCCTTTTAAATAGAGTACATTCCCTGTTTAATGAATCTAAAATTTCTTAATGCTATTTTTTTAAATGCTGTTTTTCAATCATTATTATTGAACAATCACGATTGCTTATTGCTTTCATTTGGCTGTTTTGATGTGCTATCATTTTATTTTCCCGCTAACACCCTATGCAGCATCACCGCCGACCGGCTCCTCACGATGCTGCTCCTATAGCGAAAACCGTCTCCAGGTTGCTTCAATATCCTACATACACGCACATACATACACAATGACACACACACAGACATACACCTATACACACATACACAAACACACTCAAACACATACACACACACGCATACATACAGACACCTACACATACACCTACCCACATACTCATGCCTGCACACAGACACATATGCCTACACACACATACACACCCCCCAGACACACAAAAACACTCATACACACAATTACCCACACACTCATACCTGCACCCAGACACAAACACACATGCTTACACACATACACTCGTGATTGTGAAAAACATAACTTGAATTCAAGATGTCAAAATTCAAATTAATTTTTTTAAATTTATTTATTTATTTTTTTTTTCAATTATTCTTAAGGTGCTCCATAAATAAATTTTTTACTGGTTTAAATTTTTGTTTACTCATGCTCACCATCGAGGCTGAAAATTAACTGTGATCCGCTTGCTCAGGACCACGAAAATGTCTATTAGACCAGCAGAATATAAATTTTAGTAGTCCATGAGACCAGAGAAGTTTTTTATTCTTGTTTTCCTTTCAATTTTTTTTAAGCAAAATCATTTTTTATAACTGTTGATAGAAAGCATGCGCTTTTATTTACAATGTTAAGCAGGGCTGCCACAGAAGTTCAGCAGGGTTTGAAATAGGGTTCAATTTCTCGGGGGGAATGTCCCCCTTTACTTCAGATTCCAGGGGGGATTTTTTGAATTTGGGGGAGAATTTTTATAAGTTCTGAAAATTTGTTTAGAATTTTTTTATAATTCATTTTTATTTCATTTTTCCATTTATTCATTTTTAAATTATAATTTTTTAGTGTAATATCAACCCCATGTTCAAATAATTATTCAGTAACTTTGCAATTTTATTTTATTATTTCATTTTTAATAAAATATTTTACAACTAAGTAGCATACACATACACTCAATTATTTTTTTAAATAGACCATTTTCTGGATCTAATTACCCGAATGGGGTTTGGTCCCCATTGTTTAGAATAATATTTCTACTGCACAAAGACTTTTTTTCTGACGATCAAAAAGTTCAAGTAAAAAATTGCCAAAACCTTTCAAAAACGTATTGTCGCTTCCAGCAGCTTTCGGATCGCATTTCAACCGGCAGATCGGAATAAGTTGATGTCGGCGGATCGGAATCGATAGATCTTGGATCGGAATCGGTTGATGTCGGCGATCGGAATCGATTTATGTCGGCGGATCGGAGTCGGTGGATCGGAATCAGTTTATGTCGGCGGATCGGAATCGGTTGATGTCAGCGGATCGGAATTCGTTGGTGCCAGTGAATCGGAATTGCTCAATGTAACTTGAATTTGATCAACACTAAGTTTATCCTAAGTACAATGTTATTATTTAATTATACGTATCTCATCATTTACAAACTAAAGCTATTTAATTGTAAACTTACTATGCATGTTAGCGTTGTTCGCGTTGTAATATCCTTTTTGCTTTGACAAGCGATTCTTCCCGCGTACTTCAACTTCAGATGAAAACGTAAACAATGAGTGAATCTGTTTTCGCTTCCCGGCAAATTGAAGGTCAGATGACGTCACTTGTTCTCAGGCATTCTAGAAGCTTTTTGCACACGTCTTTCCCGCACGTGTCGAACTTGAGATGATGCGTTATGCTAATTGGGAAAGCAGTATTTATATGCTTGTGCGATATGACTCTTTCTCTTTTTCACTTCTCGCATCTACGATAGATGTTTTAGTTTGCCAACTTGCAGTTTGCAGTTGGGGTTTTCGGCTCTTGGCTTTTCAGCCATCGAGATAGCCATTCACAGTTTGTGGAATGGATTAATAGGAAGTTAGTTTTCTGATCGGTAGTTAGATGTGATCTAATAGATTCTACTAGAACTCGCCGAACTTAGTGTTCGTGATGCATTATTGAAATGTTAGTATTAGAGATCTATGAATAGAGATCATGAAAACCTCTTCAATGGAATATTCGGTAATACTTAATAGAATTAGTAAATAGATATAATAGGTCTACAAAGTTCATGATTATACTTTAATTTTGCGTATGGCTTTGAGTTATTGATTCTTCAAGTTACTTTATTTTCTCATTTTATCTTTTACAATTGTTAATTGTTTAATAAATCGTTGATATTTTAAAGAATGACTTTTCGTCACTTAATATAAGATTCTTCATGCAGCAGAAGATAAATTTCTATTTAATAGTTCGACTACTCCAATCGCGTATTACACTTTGCTAATTTAATAGCTTTGAATTATCATTATTCTTTGCAAAACTTGGGCTATGCTCTTTCTTGCTTTATGCTGGGGAATTATAGCCCATCAATGGTTATGGTAGCCCAGATTATAGAGTTAGTCAAATACGAGATGAAATATAATGCTGTTGTCTGAAATCAGATTATCGGAAATTTAATTCCTTTTTCAAGTGTCAAGATTTAAAAGAAGATTAGGAAGAATTTTTTGCAAGATAATTGAACTTTTTGTACAGGTTTATTCAAGATTTGATGAATTTTTCCAAATTTGAACATTTTTTCAAGAGATTACCTTTCTTCAAGATTTCTATGATAGTTAGTGACGGGGGGGGGGGGGGACCGTTCACTAATTTACAAAATGAATCGATGGATCCAAGAGTCGACATCTTTGACTATTTTAGTTAAAATTTAAGAAAAATTTGAAATTTTTTTTGAAAATGGCAGGTCCTACTTACACCATAGAAAAGTTGAATAGCAACAACTACACCGAATTGGCGGTAAATGTCAAATTCCTACGTATGGAAAAAGATTGCTGGGATATTGTCAATGGTTCCGAAGAACTTCCCGTAATTTCAAAAGACTCTGACGTCACTAAGCGAGACATCAAAGATTTTCACTACCGCAAGAGATTTGCCCTATCGTTAATTTTTCTTAACATCGAACAAGAATTTAAAAAGATAATTGAAAATATAGAAGAACCTACCTTATCTTGGCAAAAGCTCAAAGATCACTTCTTCCCGGAAAACCGCTGCATTCAGATGCAACTGTACGCAGAGTTAAATAATTGCAAAATAGAATCGGGAGAAAAATTAAACCTATACGCAGCCCGCTTTAGACGCATTTACGAGAAGATAAAAATTGTACACAAAGATTTCCCTGAAGATTTTCTAATTTTTCAATTGTTACAAAACTTACCTATAGAATTTGACCATGTAATACAATCGATATTAATCAGACCAGATGCAACTTTTAAAATTGAAGAAATTATAGTTGATCTAATAGTAGAAGAAGGACGCCTAGCACTTCGTGAAAATTTAAATACTAAATCAAAAATTGCTCATGTTGAAACCAGAAAGAGGTTGTGTTACTATTGTAAGCAGCCTGGACACTTCAAAAGAGATTGTCCACGACTATATCGGAATTCTTCAGCCCAGAACAGGAAAGGTCAAGGATCCCAGGACAGAACCAATAGAAGAGGACGGAGCCCATATAGGAGGAAACAACATTTTTCAAGGGAGAGGAATCGTTCACCTTCAAGCACCCGATGTGAGTACAAGAACTTTTTTATTTGTGAAGCTAACTTAAACCATGTAGAGGAAAAGCCCTCTGTATGGCTTTTTGATACTGCTGCCAGTGATCATTTTTCTGGAAACAGAGACTGGTTTAGAACTTTTACACCTTTAAAAAATAGCAAAATGGCTGTTGCCATCAAAAATCAGACCTTCCCGATTGAAGGGAAAGGAGATATTAAAGTAAGATTTGGAAAAAGGTCTGTAGTTCTAAAAGATGTTCTGTATTCCCCGCAATTAAAGCGGAATTTGTTATCTGGTACAAAATTCGACAAAGGAGGAGCTAAATTTAAAGGGGGGAATGGTTTTGTGGAAGTTTCTGACAAAGAAGGTCTAATTTTAAAAGCAAAACTTAAGAATGGTGTATATATTGTAAATTCTAAAAAGTCAAATCAAATTCCTTTAAATTCTAGTCATTTTAATTCTGAATCTAGTCATGTTGAAGATTTAGAAACTTGGCATAAGCGCTTGGCACATGTCAATATTGATAGTATTAAGAAAACTAGTAAATTGCAGGGAGCAAGGGGTTTACCAAAGTTTAAAAATTCTAAAATTCAGTGTGACGACTGTAAAATTGGTAAATTTAAAAGAGTCAGTTTCAAGCCATTGACTGAAAAACGTAGTAAATACCCATTAGAGCTTTTACATGCTGATGTATGGGGCCCTTGCAATGTACCTGGTAAAAATGGTGAAAAATTTTACTTATCTACCATTGATGACTTTTCTCGACGCGCATCTTTGTATCCCATTAAATCAAAGGGTCAGGTCGCAGAAATTTTCAAACAGCATATTACTAGAGCTGAAAGATTTTTAGATAAGAAAGTAAAAGCTATTAGGACAGATAATGGTAAGGAATTTGTTAATCATAATTTGGATAATTTTTGTGAAAAGCTTGGTATTAAACATGAACTTACTAATTATTACACGCCAGAACAAAATGGTTCTGCGGAGAATTATAACAGAATTGTCGCTGATTGTACCCGTGTCTTGTTAATAGAAAGTGGTTTGCCAAAAGACTTCTGGCCAGATGCAATGTTGTATTTTGCATACACTTGGAACAGGGTATGTCACTCCAATCAGGACAAAACTCCATTTGAACTATATGGCGGTAATAAACCATCTGTAAAACATCTTAAGCCTTTCGGCACAATTTCATTCGTGGGCACTCCACGACAACGTAGAAACAAATTGGATGCTAAAGCCCAAAAAGGTATTATGATTGGATATGCGTTTAGTACCAAAGGTTATCGTATCTGGATACCTGATACTAACGCGGTAATTGAATTCATTAATGTTTCTTTTAAAGAAGGTCAATTTTACAAAGACCATTTTCATTCTAAGTTGGATAATAATACTTTATCATGGCCTCTAACCTCTCGTCCACTCGATAGTGATATGGATGTAGAAACTGAGGAGGAGCAGAGTCAATCTGACGCTGACGTGCCAGAAATCTCTAACAGAGAATCTAACATTCATAGTGATTCAGATTCAAATAGAGATTCAGATACTGAGGGGGATACGTCAGACGATGACAAGTCCAGGATCATGAGGAATCCAACATGGGTCAGAAAAATTGTTCCAAGACCCGATGGGTCAAGAAATGACATATATTATTTTGAAAAGGGTCAATCTAAAAGGTTAAGATCTGTTCATGATGTAAGAAAATATTGTGATAAATTAAATCTTGTTTTTGAACCATCCTTATTTAATTTTCAAGGGTTTCCTTTCAGGGGGAAATTGCAAGCCATAATTCTAGTTCAAGTATAACAGAATCTTGACTAGAAAATATTAAAATTCCACGCACTTATAAACAGACTCTTAAGTCAACAGAGCGGGAAAAATGGCATGATGCAATGAAGTCTGAGATCCAATGTATGCATGATAGAAATGTTTGGACTTTGGCCAAATTACCAGCAAATACCACTCCAGTTGGTAGTCGCTGGGTTTATGCACTTAAGAAAAACGAACAGGGGGATATTATAAGATTCAAAACATGGCTTTGTGCTCAGGGTTTTGCTCAAATTAAAGGATTAAATTTTGAAGATACCTTTTCCCCAGTAGTTCAATTTGGTATAATTCGGTTTTTCTTTACATTATTAGTAGTATGTTTAAAATGGTCAAATGTTCAATGTGATGTAAAAAATGCCTATCTGTATGCCCTAATTGACGAACAAATATATATGTGTCAACCCCCAGGTTTTGTTGAAAAAGGAAAGGAAAATTTATATTGCAAATTAAATAAGGCAATTTACGGATTACATCAAAGTGGACGTCTGTGGTACAATGAAATTTTCAATGTTTTGTCAAAATTAGGATTTAACAAATTTTCATGTTGCAATTGTGTATTTTATAATTCTAGTGTAATTTTGCTATTATATGTTGATGACATCGTTATTTTTGGTAAAAAGGACTGTGATATTAAAAATTGTTTAAAATTATTAAGTAAACATTTTGACTTAAAAGTATTGGGTAAGACGAGAAAACTACTAGGTGTAGAATTTGAAGAAGGCGAAAATGGCTTTCATCTACATCAAACTATTTATATTGAAGAAGTATGTAAAAGATTTAGTAAATATAATTTTTCTATCTCGTCATTACCAATTAGTAAAGGTTGTGTCTACTCAACTAAAGATTGTCCGAAAAATGACGATGAAATCAAAGAAATGAGTAAATTACCATATAGAAATCTATTAGGATGCTTAAGTTTTATTGCAAATCGAACTAGACCGGATATATCTTATGCAATTAACATTTTTAGTCAATTTCAAAGCAATCCCGGTATTACCCATTGGAACGGATTATTAAGATTACTTGGTTATGTTTCTAATACAAAGAATTTAAAATTGAAATTAAATTGTAACAAAATCCAAATCATTGCTTATACTGATGCAGATTTCGCTTCAAATAGAGATGACCAAACATCTGTCGGAGGTCAACTTATCTTGCTTGATAATTCGCCCATAGAATGGCGCACTTTTAAAGAAAAATGTGTAAGTCTTTCAACTATGGAGGCAGAATTTGTCGCAATGACTGAAACTGTCAAAGAATTGATATGGTTTGATAGGATTTTGAATGAATGTATTGAAACTAAAACTGTAAAATTTAAAGTAAAATCCTTGCTATTTGTTGATAATCAAGCTGCTATTCAATTTGTAAAATCATCAGTTGAAAATCACAGAAGTAAACACATCGATGTTAAATTGTTTTTCATTAGAGATTTAATATATAAAGATGTTTTTAACATTAAATATGTCAGAAGTAAAGATAATTTATCGGACATATTTACAAAACCAATGACTCGCATTGAATTGTCTAAATTTATTGAAATTTTTTTTTACAAATCATAAATGTATAACTTAACGCATTGTTTTCACGTATTTAAGAAGTCAAAACATAATTTTTTTTTCTTTCAATGTGTTTATACAACTAAAAATTTATAAGTGCTTATACATCTTGTGCTGATTTGAACAGTTACTTGTTGTATGTTCAGGGTTCATACTTTATTTGGATGAAAAAATTCCATGACTTTTCCAAGACTTTTTCATGACTTCAATGAAAATTTTTATGACCTTGTTACACGAACAGAATAGCACTATTTAATCTCAAACTTGGCAATATTTGGAAATGAGCATTAGCAAAACTTCTATATGAATGCCACAGCCTCATTGAAGCACTTACTCGTAATTTAAAAAATATAAGTGCACACTTAAAAAACTAAACTATTCTTATTTGTCTTCATCATATAAATTTAAGTAAATCAAAAATGCAGTGAAGCGAATATGATGATGCTAAAATGTCTGATATTTTTTTTAAACAGATAGAATGATATTGAATGGGACAAGGTTGATTGAGTCATCACTAAGTTTCAATAAATTTCCTTCAAAAGTTACCTTTTGGTATCAACAGTGCCTTTAATCATCCACGTAACTTGACAGTATTTTGGTTCTTTGAAGTAAAGCCACATAGTTTAGTTCTTTAAGTTTCTAAACCAGATCTTTTTTAAAAAACCCATTCAGTAATGAATCAATCTTCTGATTCAAAAGTATATTTGTTTTGTTTTCAAATTTGCATACTTTCAAATCTATATAAATTAATAGGTTCAGAAATTCAGGAACACGTTTAATTCCCGACATTGAACATAGCAGTGGGTCGCATGGATTAGTTTTGCGTGCCGTATATTGAGCACTACTGGTTTTGAGCATTAGAATGCCTCTTTTTCTGTATTCTATCGCCTGACGTAAGATCTTTATTTTCTAAAACATTTAACAAAATAAGATAAACTCTAATAAATATAATAATAAAGTCCTTACGAGTGATAGAATCGAACTTGCATACAATTGAACTGCTTTTTTTTTTTTTGAGTGGGCGTGGCAAAACTAAGAACATGAAAATTTGCTACTACAGAATATGAAACATAAGAAGTGTTGAAAATAACAGAAAATTCAAAATAAGTGATGTCCAGGCAGGAAAATCACATCGCAAAAAATGGCAAGGGGCTGCGACAGAAGTAGATGCAATGAGATTTCAAAATTCAGATTTTATTTTTGGATCGTTCAATTTTCAGGGCCCAATACAGGCTGATTTTGCTACCGTTTTTCGGTACCTTCACAAAAATCTTGTTTTGAAATCGGTACTTTCACAAAAAACAAATTATAAAATCAGTGGCTTCACAAAAATTCGCATTTTAAAATATAAAATTTGTTTCTCTGTTTAAAACAAAATGTACTCATAAAATAAAATTCTAAGCAGGTTTATATGAACAATCGCTTAAATAGAAAACTTTTTGTAGTATTTTAACTAATTTTTATGCAATATTATTGCAATCTTTCAACATCTGTTTTGGGAAACCGTTTTTCATATAATTTCCTATTTTGTACACAGTGCATAGCCCATTAAGCTGAAATTACGATGATATTTTTCGTACTTCTTAGGTTTTTAGCTCCTCCCCCCCCCCTCCCCAAAAACGAAATCTGTTAAAAATAATACTAGATGACATTTACTTTTCGAACTAAAATTTCCCTTGTTCTACTTCTCTTTTACAAAAATTAGGATGCCTCTAAAATTTCCAAAAAAAAAAAACAATGCTGATAAAAAAAAAAAAACTTTCCCAAAAATAGAATGATGCAATTCGCAACTCCAACGAACTATAGGGGGCACTGAAGTCACTGTCTAATGGCGGACTTGAAAACTAAAACAAACGCACATGGTAACGAAGAAAATGCTAAAAGTGTTGTGATTTTTGTTCGTACGTATCATTTTTTCGCTTTATTCTTTTTAAATTAATTTTCAAAGTCTTGTGGATATTCTGGCCCACGTAGAAAGAAATGAGAATTCAAGAAGCATTACTAAACGTCAAAGATTAATGCAAACTACGTAGTTCGTAGTTCTAAGCAGCTATTTCCACGATGTTGAATTCGATATTTATCAATTCTTGATAAAACTAAATAATAATTGTGGCCTGACAAGAATAACAATTAATGCTAGAAAATTCAATATGACATTACAAATTGTTATCGAAAGAAGATGATACTTTTTTTGCCTTGCTTGGCTAGCGCTCATTGTTTTCCATTTGTAGCCGAGTTATTTCTCTCGAATTCCCGAATCGGTTCATTTCAAAATTTTCTGTTTCGGTTTTTCTAATTTCTGAACTACGATTTAATTGTGTCATGTTATGCAAATCATCAACAAAATTCTCACGGATATATGGTGGTAGTTTTCTTTTCAGTTGATTGACCATTATTTCCTTTCACTTATCGAATTCTGTAATCTTACTATTATTTTATTCCACTCATGATAAAAATTAAAAATGGTTTAACTAAAAACGCGAAATCTCGCCAAGGCTACTTTGCTCGCACAATACCAAAACTATAACCCTAAACAAATTTGGCGAAACCTTTCAGCTGAGAATAAAAGGAATAAAGTAAATTCTTTCTCGGTTATTCATTTTGTTCTACGATAATATATTCAAGAAAATATTTTGCATACTGTCCATTCCAACTAAATGCTGCTTTAAAGTATGGTAAGTTTAATTAATTTAAGATTAAAAAAACTCCCATATTCTTACAAATTCATACAAAACAATAAAATTTTTTACCTTGTATAACGTTATCCAAGTTTGTTAATCCAGAATTTTCGCTTTCACCTATTATTAAGGAAATAATGAAAACTAACATTATTTTGAGGAGCTCGAGAATACTACTAAGGGACGAATTAATTTCTGTAGCTGAAAGCAAACTAAGACACATCGATTGCGTTAATAAATACTCAGAACAAACTGCCTGTGTTTACGTCAACAGACACACATGGAATGCAACGTGGCAAAGTTTTAGTTTTATTTGCAGTTTTGTAAATCACCGCAAGGTAGCGTATTCGAGCGCTGGAGTTCCGAATACTTTCACAAATATAGGTAGCGAGAAAAAAATCCTGGATTGACCCCTGATTTTCCACTTTTAATAGCTTTTTTGTGCTATACTGTTAAATCACTCAAAATTTCTAATGCTCCTTTAGCTACTTTTTTTTTCTCTTTGTCCAGGAAATTTTTCCATGACTTTAAATAAATTTCCATGACTTTCAATGAAAATTTCAATTTTCCATGACTTTTCCGGGTCTGAAATTTCGTTATTTTTTTTCCATGACTTTCCAGGATTTCCATGACCCGTACGAACCCTGTATGTTGTAACTATTTTCAGATTGAGTGTGTATCTATGGAAGGACTGTATTTTCTTAGGACATTTCACAGGACTGTCTACTCAATTTTTCAATCAATGATGGATGATGAAGAAAATTTTTTTTTCTACAATTCTTGTGAAAATTTGAAGTTCGATGGGTTACTGTATTTATTCCCAATGAAAAATACTTTTCGTGTTTTAATTTCTACTAATATTGTTGTAAAAGAATTTATATGTAAAGCTTGAAGCCATATGAATTTATTTTTAATTTATTGAATTTATATTGAATTTGTAAGATAATGAGATGGGGGGACATTGATAAACACTAAGTTTATCCTAAGTACAATGTTATTATTTAATTATATGTATCTCATCATTTACAAACTAAAGCTATTTAATTGTAAACTTACTATGCATGTTAGCGTTGTTCGCGTTGTAATATCCTTTTTGCTTTGACAAGCGATTCTTCCCGCGTACTTCAACTTCGGATGAAAACGTAAACAATGAGTGAATCTGTTTTCGCTTCCCGGCGACTTGAAGGTCAGATGACGTCACTTGTTCTCAGGCATTCTAGAAGCTTTTTGCACACGTCTTTTCCGCACGTGTCGAACTTGAGATGACGCGTTATGCTAATTGGGAATGCAGTATTTATATGCTCGTGCGATATGACTCTTTCTCTTTTTCACTTCTCGCATCTACGATAGATGTTTTAGTTTGCCAACTTGCAGTTTGCAGTTGGGGTTTTTGGCTCTTGGCCTTTCAGCCATCGAGATAGCCATTCACAGTTTTTGGAATGGATTAATAGGAAGTTAGTTTTCTGATCGGTAGTTAGATGTGATCTAATAGATTCTACTAGAACTCGCCAAACTTAGTGTTCGTGATGCATTATTGAAATGTTAGTATTAGAGATCTATGAATAGAGATCATGAAAACCTCTTCAATGGAATATTCGGTAATACTTAATAGAATTAGTAAATAGATATAATAGGTCTACAAAGTTCATGATTATACTTTAATTCTGCGTATGGCTTTGAGTTATTGATTCTTCAAGTTACTTTATTATTTTCTCATTTTATCTTTTACAATTGTTAATTGTTTAATAAATCGTTGATATTTTAAAGAATGACTTTTCGTCACTTAATATAAGATTCTTCATGCAGCAGAAGATAAATTTCTATTTAATAGTTCGACTACTCCAATCGCGTATTACACTTTGCTAATTTAATAGCTTTGAATTATCATTATTCTTTGCAAAACTTGGGCTATGCTCTTTCTTGCTTTATGCTGGGGAATTATAGCCCATCAGAATTGCTTTGAATTGATGGACGCTTTATTAAATTTTTTCCATCTTTCCAAAATGAAAATGAATTTTGAAATTTTTTTTATCTTCTCCGCTTTCCCGGTATGGGGTTCGATATCAAGTTTAAGAATTTACGAGAGAGGGAGGAATCCCACACGGACCTTTGGATTGCGCGGGATTTACCGATTTTGTGCGCGTTTCGCGCAATCCCGCGTTCTATTTCAAACCCTGGATCAGGAATGAAATTCCCTGACAATTCCAGGTTTTCCAGTTGCTTTTCGAAAAAACTCCAGGTCAATGAAAGTCAACTTGCGTTACTAAATACCAACACAACATTTTTTAAAAATGTAAATAAACCTCTTTTATCAATCAAATAATGCTTAAAAAATTATCAATAATTGTAATCAAATATTGTAAGTTAAGATAAACTAAAAATTAAATTACATTGATTACAAATGCTTTAAAATATCAGGGATTTCAAATTGGTACTTTTTTTTTTGAAAAATGACTGAAATTTCAAATTTACTAAGCAATTTGCGGCAAAGCCAGTTTCAATGTTGGCATGTTTTCAAAAAAAGTTTTTATAAATGCACAACTTTTGAGACTTAAAATACAGAAAAAAAAAATACAGAATGAAGGCTATTTCTTTTTGTTTTTTTTAAATCTTTGTAGCCTTATCAGATTTAGTCTTCAAAAATGAGCTTGAATTTTCTTTCTCTACTATGTTAGGAAAATTCGCATGTCCGGGGGAATGCGACATTTACTGTACTGCAGCATCTTAGCCCGAATGGAGCAGCAGTTTCACCCATCAGACGGAAAAATTGGAAAAAAATTCCATTACATTTCCAGAAATTTCAACAATTTGTGATATTCCCTGACCATTTTAGCTGATTTTCATTTTCCCTGACAATTCCAGGATTTCATGTTTTCCAGGTGCGTGGCAACACTGTTAAGGTTTTCTTTGCAAGAGAGATAAATTAAGAAATTTCTACAGCATTATTACATATTGTTTTGGTCACCCTTTTTCCTTCATCCAAAAACACAGATAAGATTTGGTTGGCAGAACTCTTTCACCAGTCTTGGTAAACAGAAAGATGCCTGTAGTTTTCAACTGACTCCATTTATCACATTAATTTTGTTTTACATATTTTTGTCTTTTTTATATAATCTTTCAATATTTAAAGCCAGGATGGAAAATGGGCTACTAAAAGTGTGTACGGATCAGTGAAAATTTGTAGAATTGAACCAGTTATTTATTTTTTTTTAAATTTCTACCCCTATATTTTGTTTTAGGTACAACAGAGTCTTGATTTACATGAGAGATGAAGGGCCTGCGCTAGAGATTTAATTTGCTAGCCAGCAATTAGCCAAATTTTAAATGCCTAAGTCAAAATTAAAAAATCTTAGCTGAAAAGCAATTTTAATAACTTTTAATGGTGATTTTTTTTCTTTGGAAAACTTCAATGGAAAGACAAAGTACACTTTTATTCTGAAAACACTTATATTTAAAATATGCAGCTTAATTTACGTTGAAGACAGTTTAAGATTCTAAATTTTCATTCTACAACCAGCATTTCTCGCAGTGGGCAGCGACTCGAATATGGTGTATATTTGTAGAATTTTCAAGAATCTTCGACACAGTAGTAGAATCGAGAGAAATTTTTTTTTCTGTCGAAATTTTGGGGAATCTTCTGTTTGCCAATATTTTTGCCAAATGGCGCACTTGTGCGTGAATACATTTACAGTTGTGTAGATAAATTTCCTGCTGATAAGTGTGTCACTTGATAATAGTCAATTAACATTGGTTATCTTCGAAGTCTGCACATAAATTAATGAAAAAAGTGCACCTTTTGCTTTCGTGAATACATGATTGGAGTCTGAGGATAGTTGTAACAGCGTTTCAGATCTCAAGTTTAACATACAATAGAGAAACAATTTTTCAGTAAAATTATTAAGTCATACATACGTTTAGGTCCAACTGTATGAAATCTCGCTGGAGTTTTTGTGTGGAATGCAGCTACTTTTTCTGCTAAAGAAACATAATCCTTCTTCTCCTTCTGAATTGCTTCAGTTAAATGAAATTCTTGAACTTGAGTAAAATTTTGTGGCTGTATGGGTAAATAAGGTAAGTTTAATTTGATTACTATAATGCTATATGTAAGCTTTTAATAAAACTCTAAACAATAATTATTACTTTTAACTTTTCGAAAGTTTCAACAGAAATATTGATTACTTTTTAAATAACGCATTAATCCTCTAATATTTTAAGACATGCGTAAACAATGGTGTACCTAGCATGGGTGACACCTAGGGCAATAATTTGCGGTGTCACCTCCCCTCCCCCCTACCAATGCAAAAAGAAAAAAAAAAGTTTTAATACTCTATGTAAACATGAAATTCGTACAATTTTCAGAAACAGTTACATTTTTGTTAATGGGCTATTAAATGAAAGACAAATAAAAACTATGAACGTTTTTTAATAACTTACCCTAAACGCAAATGTGCTGGCAGTCGAGAGGTCAAAAAAGTAAGGGTGTGCATGAAATTGATGGCCCCTTAATTACTTCAAATGTATCTCAAACACAAGGAAATATAATGGGGTTCAGTTTTTTGGTATAAGAGGAAGTCTCGACTACGTCTAAGTATTGACAATAAGAACCTAATACTGAGTATAGTGTTCAATTTATGATGGGTGGGGATAGAGAATAAGGGGTCGGGGGACCCCCTGAAAAATTTTCAAATTTATAGCTTAAAACAAAAGGTTTTAGCTTCACATTTCAAGTAGAATTATCTAGAGAAAATAACTGATTTTGAATGACATAATTTGAATTAGAAAATTAGTTTTTAGTTAAAGGTAAAAAGTTTTCTAGTTTGCTTCTTGAAGTAAATCAATTTTTTACTTCAAACAATTTAAATATTTCGTCTATAATAATAAATATTTTGCTGTGAAACATGGTATTATATGAGATGCGGTTCAGGAAATCAACATAAAATATTACAAAATTGCATTAAAAACAATAGATTAGTATTTTAAAAAATGTATTATTACAACAAGAATTTAAAGTACAAATGGCAATCATCTGGACTTCAAAAAAAGTTATTATTTTCCTATTAACAAAGTAAAATAGCAAATATTAAAACAAAGACAAAAAGTTAATATATGCAGCAACTTTAAGTAGTTTTCAAAACATAGCTGAAAAGCTTTAAAAACTCAGACAAATAAACCATAAACTAAAGAATTTGCAAAAATTACTATTTAAAAAAATAGTTAAGAATTATTATGATAACTTAAAGTACAAAGGGAATAATAGAGAAAGACATCAGGCATAAAAAGTTATAAACAATATATAATATACACATGGGTCACCTAAAATAATATGCTGAGCATGGCCAAAACATTTGAAAAAATGTGAAAGTTTAACAGTGCGTGGGATGGTGATAGGAAACATAAATTTTACACAATATTTTATGGCTGCTTTCAACAAATTTTTGAATTCCAAATTCTTTGACTTCAATCACGGCATCTTCCATAAATAATTTATCCCAAATCACACAAATCAGTCATATTTTCCCCAAATAGTTTTCTTTCTTTGTAACCACTGATTGAGTTATATAGTACCATTTCTACCAGCAAAACATTTAATATTATTACTTAAGTTTTCTTCAAATTGTGTAAATTAAAAATGACAAAAACTAGATTTACTTCAAGAAAAGTGAATAGGAAAAGTTTTTTACTTTGAACATAATACTGATTTTCTAATTCAAATTATGTTGGTCAAAATCATTCATTTTCTCTGGATAGTTCTACTTGAAACTAACCTATCAGTATTTTTGCTTGAAGATAGGATCCTTTTTCATAGCATATAGTAAGAAAGTACCTCCACGTGTTTTAGTACGGCGTTCTATTCCAGGGGGTCTCGGGGAGGGCTGGTACTCCGGTAGGAGTGGGAAAGGTACGCTCTGGCTTGAAGCATTTGATTAGTATTTAACAAAGATATACAGTCAATTTGCAATAATTCGAAGTCTGATAACTCGAATATTATTATAACTCGAAGTTTTTATCAAGTCCTGATCCCTTTGCCTTCGATTCTCTGCTAATTATTCTCAATATATCTGGAAGTTAACTTCCTTTAACTCGAAGTTTTTTCAAAGATAACTCGAAATTTATATCGAAAGAATGTATGAAAAAAAAAAGGAAGAAAGAATCAAATGACTATGAGATAAAAATTAATTCACCTTCACTTGCAATTCCTGCACAATAGACCTCTAAAGCAAGATGAGCCAATGTGCGATAAAGGAGTTACGCGTGCGGAAATGAGTTAGCTTGTTTTCTTTTGTTGTACTGTAACTGTTCACACTTTGACATGCTACTGGACAACGAATTTGCTTTTAAGCTGTCAAGTTCTCAAGTCAACTGATTACACCTTTATTCAAAGGCTGGCCTAAGTTAAGATGCGTTCCCCTTCATTCTTTAGTTCGATCAGTTGCTGATAAGCTCCTGAGAGACAGAGTGAGTTTCCTTTAGTATTAAAGATGGCTAAGCAAGTACTCTGTCAATGATATTAAAAGAAACAGAGGAACTTCTAAAGCGGTAGAATCCATGAATCCAAATTTGAAACGAATGCAGATGTGAACCTTTCCTGAAGTAGAATGAGCTCTATTCAACTGGTTCCAGCAGTAGCGAAATCAAAACCATGCTTTTGAATTTTTCCCCTCAATATTTTCGATTAAACTGTGCATAAAAACTTTTAAGTTTTGTAATTTTGTCTGTTATATGTACATATTTACTCAAAATATTCAATGGTTTTTAATATTCAAATGTCGAAAATCGAAACTAGCGGTATGTCGAACTTTCGATAAGTCGAAGTTTTTCGTCGGTCCCTTTAGATTCGAGTTATCGCGAATTGACTGTATATTGTAGATACTTATTTTGTTCAAAATTTTAATTTCTACAAGTAATCTGCTGATATGTATGGCCACTGGAAGCCTGATTTCTGAGATATTGTTATATTATTGAAAAAACAGGTGTTTTTTGTCACTTATTTGACCGTAACGGCTAAAGCTCACTTAATAGAAGTGGGAAAACTTAGTATGGTCATTCCAGACCCATATGGAGTAGATTAAACAATTTCCAGTTTTCCACCAATTACTTCTGTATTCAACTCCGCAACCACTGGAAATCAATTGATTTAAATCAATGATTTCAAAAAAAATTTCCTTTGATTTAAATTGTAATTTTAGCTGATTTAAATCAACAGACTCTAAAAAGAACCAATTTCAAAACAATCCCTACAGCATTTTTACATTATCATACTACAAGCTTGATCATAAACATGTACCCAAGACACAGAAAATTTGTAGATAAAGAAAAAGTCAAAATAAGAAAAAAAATCACTTATCAAAGTAGGTCTGAGCAATACTAATGCTTACTTTGTATTGTTTGATATCAGTTGATGTTACAAAGTGCTGAATCTTGTTTACAGTAAAGTCTTCTACTGAATACTCCAAGGAATCTACTGAATTGTCCAACTCTCTCAAAGGACTAAATATAAAAATTAAAATTAAATAAACTTTAAATGCAAAATGAATCAACTTATTATAGAAAAAAAAGCTTCAGTCCTGGCCGAATAGTGAGCTGTGATTTGTCCAATTTGGTCTATGACAATTTATGATATGAATCATAGGCGACTGGTGCACCTAAAAAGGGGGGGGGGGTTCAAAAGAGGTGAGGAGGTTAGGGGGAGGCACATATCGACCGTTCCCAAGCCGTAATTCTGTAAGCCACGCTATGTTATGTAAGGCGGCTTGGTGTCTTCTGTGCCAGATAGATGGAGCCACTACTTTTCCATCATTTTTTTTTTTTTTTTTTTTGCGCTCTCTTCAAAAATGTCTTATGTCTTTTGAAGTTTTAACCATGGATAGCTTACCATCCGGCTTTACTTATTCAAATATTAATATTACAAACAATCAATATGAAAATTTAACTTTCAGAGTAAAAGAAATCACTGATAAAAATGCTGCAAATGTAAGTTTTATTTTTTTTTCTTAATTTAATTGCGGATAATCCCGAAAAAAAAATGTTATTAAAGGGACAGAACAGTCGATTTAAATTATTGGAATTTAAAAAAAAATGTGACAATCCATGTGCCTATAGGTTTAACGTTGTAATTAATAATTAATCAACGGTCTAATTGCTACAACTATATCAATTAGATAACATTATATGCAGTATTTGGGGGGGGGGGGGAGTACACATATATATAGTGTGAAAATGTAAGTCAGAACAGCTCTTTTACAAAAGTACTCCAATAGGCTTTGTAGTCTATTTATTTATTTTGCAAAAAACACCCCCCCCCACATATATATATGTATATATATATATATATATAGAGAGAGAGAGAGAGAGGTATATATATATATATGCCAATTATTATTTATTATTTTTTTTTTTTTTTTTTTGTGATGGAGGTGTGATCGCTTCCTTTTGGGGGGGAGAGGGGAACATATTCCCCCTTAGTTTTATTTACCCATGTTTTGCAGCATTTTTTAAAATTACTATTCTGTTTAGTTTGCTCTTTAAGTTTTGTTATTTTTTCACCAGTACTTACATGTTCTTTACTTAATTGCTATGCTGGGCCTTTTTAGGTTAAAGATTTTTTAGATTGTATTAATAGAAATTGAATTAATTTCTCTTTTGAATGGCTTATACAGATTTAACTTAAATATGCTTCAATTTTATACACAGGACTGGTTACAGCATTACAGTGAAGATACAAAAAGTACTTGGCGTGTTGCAACAACATATCCGAAATAAGGGAGATTTAATAAATGCAAAATCAGCTATCGCTGTGTGCATAAGACAGACAGAAGAGTTCCTGGGGATGGTCCTTCAAAGCATACAGGATCAGAGCCTGATTACCGCAGGGGAATGCGGGGCACAGGCCCCTCCTCTTAGATTTCAGAGGGGCCCGAAATCTCCTTTATTTATCATGCTAATTCAAAATAAATAATAATTTTCCTCAGAATCTAGAGTATAATAATGTCATTGATATTTTTGCAAATGCTAAGACAAGGAAAAAAATCTCTTATTTGTTGATAAAAATTCCCCTTAAAAACTTGATCTCTGTGCAAATCCTAAAACCACTCCAAGTTTAGTCTGTATTTACTATTAAAAGTTATATCATAGTTAACTTGAATATTTACGGTTTACTGCAACGGGCAAAGTGCAACTACATCTTCAATAATTTTTGTATACTATATCACTTCTACTTTTTAAATATATAGTACTATATTTTGATATGAGGTACCACCAAATTTAGCATGGCTGTGCTAATACGCAAGTATCGAAATATTTTATAGCTTCATTACATAGAATAAGCAGGAATAAGAGGGGTGGAGCACAAAATGAATTTCATGCCCAGCGTTCTCAAAAACCTTTGTCAGGCCCTAAGGGGGCCCTGAAATAGAATTGTGCCCCATGTCTAATATCAGAATGATCAGGCTCTGTACAGGATGCACTGCTAAATTGACAATTACAACACAAAGGCAAGTTACTTTCAATTACAGTACAGTACCTCTTATCCGGGAACCAGAAAACCGGGAAACCAGAAAACCGGGAAAATTTTGCTCAATATTCCCGTTATTTTCAAAATTACGAATTTTTCGCGAATTTTCAATAAAGTTCGTATTTTTTGGGCCAAGGTGCTGTTTAAACCGAAACCATTTTTGTGAAACAGGTGACTTGCTGGCTGGACATACATGTGCCTTTTAATTCCTCGAAAGAATGAATAGCCCCACCTCTTCACTTTACGCGCATGATTGCCCCCTTCCCCATTCCTTTCATACCATGCATTGTACAATCGCGAAACACGCGGTTGGTGGTCCCATCGCATTATCTATTGCTTGACCAGCTTTAAAAGAAAGGTTCTTTCACAAGGAACGGCTTGATTCCATTCACGAAAATAGGATAGATGAGGTTACAGAAGCAACCCAAAGTGAAAGGGAGTCATCAACTTTCTATTCATAGTCCAATGCTCTTCACCCTTTTTAGAGCAGTCCATTTTTTGAGAGTATCCTGACTATTACTTGAGCTAGAATTAGTTCTCTTGAAGAAAAAAAAGCGTGGTCACTTGTTGAATCGACTGGAGAGGATTGCGAACAAATTTATTCCAATTTTGAGGGAAAATGTCGGATTGTAGTGTAAAAAAAAAGAAAACGTGTTAGTTTGAGCATAAAAACGTAGGTTGAAGTTCTAAAAAAATTGGATGAAGGCTATTCCGTTAAAACTCTCAGCGAACAATATAAAATAGGGACATCAACCATTTACGATCTAAGAAAAGAAAGTCAAAAAACGAAATTACTCAAGTTCTATTCAAGTTGTGAACGCGAAGATGCTATGAACGATCGCAAGACATTACATCAAGCAAAGAATGCTGATGTAGACAAAGTTCTAATGGAGTGGATTAAGCAAAGAAGATCTGAAAAATTTCCGTTAACAAGGCAAATTATCATGGCTCAAGCAAATAATTTCCATAATGAGCTAGAAATTGAGAAGAACTGTGAGTACAGTGTCGGATGGTTCACCTGTTTCAAACAGAGGCACGGCATTCGATTGACAAAACTTTGTGGAGAAAAAGCTTCAGCAGATATGGAAGCTGCGGAGAGTTACGTGGAAAAAGTGTTGAATTTAGTGCAAATTGAAAATTTGACTTTGGACCAAACATTTAATGCTGACGAGACAGGATTGTATTTTAAATATCTTCCTCAAACTACATACGTTACATCAAAAGAAAATCACCCAGGCGGTTTCATGGTCGCTAAGGACAGTCTAACGTTGCTAGCTTGCGCAAATGCATCGGGTACCTGTAAACTGAAACTTACAGTAATCGGGAAAAGCAAGAATCCACGGGCATTAAAAGGCATTAAGGTCTTGCCGGTAACTTACAAAGCGAATAAGAAGGCCTGGGTTACGCAGGAATTATTCACGGAATGGTTTCTGAAGGAGTTTGTACCTAGGGCCCGTGCACATTGCAAATCGGTGGGCTTAGCTGATGACTAAAATTGTGCTGTTTCTAGACAACTGCACCGCACACCCGCCTGCTGCTCTCCTTAACGCAAACAACATTAACGTTGAATATCTCCCCCCCCCCAACTGCACATCATTAATACAGCCCCTCGATCAAGGGGTTTTGCGAAGTTTAAAGTGCCGCTACAAAGTGGAATTTCTAAAGAAGCTTATCGATGCAGCAAATGAAGGGAAATCCGTCCAGGAGTTTCAGAAAACTTTCAATGTTAAGGAAGCGATCTGGTTGTCCGCGAAAGCATGGGATTATGTCTTGCGTGACACTTTTATTCATGCTTGGCATAATCTAATGCCGACGTCCCTTTTTTTTTGAGGATGACTCCAACGAGCTGACAAGTGATGGATTAAAGGGAAAAAAGGAGAAAGAGCTCCAAAATGACCTTTGCGAATACTCTCGGAAGTGGCTAGAGCGGGATCTGTTCTCAGAAACGGACATCGAAGAATGCTTTGACGTTGGATATTCCTATTATCAATGAAATGACCGATTCCGAAATAATTCAGATGGTGCTACATCCGAATGACATGGAACAAGATAGCGACGAAGACGAGACGAGTGAGTCTGAAGATGTCGTTCCTATGATATCTAACGAACGTTGCATTGAATTAACGAAAGAACTCATAGCAGGCATGGAGCAGAAGTCTTTCATCGATGAATCTCACGTAATGGCGGTGCGCAAAATTCAGCAATTGTTTCTTGAGCGTAAACCCTACTATCGCCAATTAAAACTCAATGAAATGTTTAAAAAATAATTTTTATTGGTGAATTTTGAATTTAAAATAAAGAAAATGTATGCCTTATGAATAAATTTTAAGATTGATAAATGTTTTTCTTTTGATATTTCTAAGTTAATACGCCTTTACATATAGAATTTTCTTTTTATTTTGAAGTGAATATCTAATTATTATTGTCATTTAATTTTTATAAACAGTCTATAACCGGCGTTTTTTAACGATCCAGAAAACCGGGAAATTCAGTTATCCGGGATCGCGATGGTCCCGAGCTTCCCGAATAATTGGTACTCTACTGTAAATGTATATATAATATGTTTATTAATATATGTTTATGAAATCCTTCAGCAGCTTTCATAAAAAAAATCTCGAAAGAGTGCTACATGCAATCTACCAACAGCCCAGTTATCTCATCCAGAGACTGCGGTGTTGTTCAGTACTGGACAGAGGGGTGGCAATTTAATGAGAGAATTTGTATTACATTTCCATACACAACTTTTTTTAAATGATCTTTCTTGGCGAATTCCGACTGTGGTGGCTTTTCGAGGGGCGATTTAGCAAGAGGTTTAACTAGTTCTGCCTTAACTCTGGCTTAAGGCAGTAACTTACTCCTTAATAACCAAGAACACCATTGCTGGTGTTTCTCGATGGGTTTTTTAATTTAATTTAACTGCCAGTCTGTTGAGCACCAATAAGAGGATATTTGCCTCCAGCATGGTTATTGACTGTTCCAAACTGATGAGTTCATAACAAGGTCAAACCAGCAGCCTCTGGGTGGAATAACCAGGCTGTCTGGCAGATATGCATGCAGATTGCATGAATAAGACCAGCCTGGTTAGTAGTTTACAATCCAATACCAGTTTCTGGTTCTCAATTTGCTTTTTTATTTATTTATATTAAGTTGATAAGGGTAATGATCTTTTCTTGAAATTATTTTTGAGCTCATAATCAGAAACATTGAACCATAATTTGTTTTTTAATTTTGATAATATAAGAACTGAGGGAGAGAAGGCGGGACAGAATTAAAAACATGATTATTTGAATGAAACAGAACAGAATTTTTTTTCAAAAAAATAATCATTTTCATTTTATGTTAAATGCCCCATTATGTATAAAAAAAAGAGCCAATGTAATTTTTAACATGAAAAGTAAACTTTTGAGTAGAGACGTACCGAGTACTCGGTAATTACTCGGTACTCGGCATACTCGGCCAATTTGCCGAGTACTCGGCACTCGGCCAAATTCTGATCAGATACTCGGCCAATACCGAGTAGTTGCAAAAAATTGAATATTGTCCAAGACAGATACCAAAATTTATATTAAAAAAAAAGCAAGCATTATATTCTGCAATAATTTACAATTAAAATTTATAAGTCAAATTTAAATTTTGAGAATAATGAAGTTTGTAATGCTTCAATGGTATAAATCTTTCTTTTAATGTCCCCAAAGTTTATTAAACTTGTTTATTAAAAATTATGCAAAAAAAGGCAAGTATAGAAAATATGGAATTTTTATATTAAAAATGGATATTTGATACAAACAAAAATTAGTTATAAAAAATATAAAAATACCTTTGCTTAAAAAATTAAAGGAAATAAAACAATGTTAAAAGCACAGTGTAGGAACACTGCAGATACGTGTTTTGGAAGTTACAAGGAATTCCTTTTTCTATGCACAAAATGGGAGCTCGTGGATTTAAAGGCATCCGACAAAAGTTGGATTTTTTTGTTGAATGTCTTTACCTTCTCTAGCTCACATGTTATGCACTGAAAAAGACATTCCTTGTAAGGGGGGGGGGCGGAAACATGTGTCTGCAGTCTTCTTGCACATTTGTTTTATCTGCTTTAAAAAAAAATTTATGTTTGGCGGACTAGAACTATAATTGATTGGTATACAGTGAAACCCCTCCTAACGGACACCCCTCTTATGCGGACAATTTTTAATTCCTCAATTCCAATACAAATAACATTATTAAACCCCTGTCCTGCAGACACCTCTCTATTGCGGACAAAAAAAATTGTCCTGTTAGTATCCGCATTAGAGGGATTTTACTGTAATTTGTTTTAATTCCAACTTGATTAATCATACCTTTTATTTATTTATTTTTAATTTTAAAAATCATTTTTTGGTAAAATTTTTGACAAACAAAATTGTTTATATAATGCGTAATTAAATTTCACCAGGAATTTAGTTTTAAAAACTATTATATGGACAAGGAGGTCTATACCACTATTCCAATAAGTTCAAAATTTATCACATGTGTGTCGGTGGTTCTTGTTAAAACATAATTGGTACTTGGTAACTCGGCCGAGTCGTGAAAGGCCAAGTACTCGGTAACTCGGTACTCGGCCGAGTAGTGAAAGGCCGAGTACTCGGTACTCGGCCAAAGTGCTACTCGGTACGTCTCTACTTTTGAGCATTAAATATATGTTATACACCGTCATAAAACCTATCGACACATGATAAGGTATCATAGATCATTTTCTCTTGAATTTTTACATTAAGATTTTTATTTTTTAATTTAAAAAAAAGATAGTACAGTGAAACCCCTCCTAACGGACACCCCCTTATGCGGACAATTTTTAATTCCCCAGTTCCAATGCAAATAACATTATTAAACCCCTGTTCTGCGGACACCTCTCTACTGCGGACAAAAAAATTTATCCCGATAGTGTCCGTATTAGAGGGATTTTACTGTAATTATATTAGCTATGAAGTTTTTAGGTATTTTATTTCTTAATTAATTGGTTAATTACACGTCAATAGGTGCACTGACTGATTACTTTTAATATCTTCTTCTCACACACTAAAAACAAAGCTAAACTGAATTTCTCAACAAAACCAGATTTTTTTTTCCATTTACTTCTTAAAAATAAAATTTATCTCAAATTTGAATCTAACTAAAAAATGGAATTTCGGCATCAAAATTTGTAACGGATGGCCGCTGTAGACTCCCTTTTCCAATTCGAAGTTCTATTCTTAAGAAATAATATGAGAAAAGTCCATTTATTTATAATTTCTTTATTTTAGGAAACAAATCAATCTACTGAGTAAAAAAACTGTTTCACAATCAATCGTTATATTTTACTCTGAAAAGTGAGGGGGCAAGGCCCCTTTACTTTTGAAAGTGAGGGGGCAGTCTTTCCCCTTATGAGCTCCCTATGATGTGAATGTTCTTTCTACAGTTCTTATTACAACAAATCTTGTCTTTAAAGCTTTGTGCAATTGTACCTTGTAATAAAACATAGTAAAAATTTATATTTAGATTAAAATTTTGTGTATATTAACTAGAAACCATTCAGTAATAATATTTAACATGAAAACCAGGGCCCGATTAAGATTCTTGAAGACACTGGGCATGAAATTTAATTCCCCCCCTCCCCTGAGCTTATTTTATATTAGAGAGGCAAATAAAATGTCTTGCTACTAGCATATTACCATATCTGTATTAAATTTGGTGGTATCCTATATAGCAAAATATATGCAAATGCATTATAAAAATTATAAATGACATAGTATTACGATAACTAAACATGATAATGTTAAATGTCGTTAAACTTTGGCCGTTACAGTAAGCCATTAATATCAAAATTATCTATGATATAACTAAGGTAATTATCTATGATATAACTATCTATGATAATAACTTTAATAGTGTTGTAAATATAGAACAAACTTGGAGTGGTTTGGGGATTTGAGAAAGCGATAAAATTGTTAAAGGGAATTTTTTTTTTGGATTTAATATTTATATCTTGCTATAGTGCGATATGGAATGAATCTAAAACCAAAATTTTACCTACAGGTTTGGTGCCCCCCCCCCCCCCAAATGTTGATGCCCTGGGCCTGTGCCCATGTCTTAATCTGGCCCTGATGAAAATAAATAAGAAATAAATTACATTACATTATACTTAGAACATAGAAGTATAACAAAGTTGCTTGTGAAACATTTAAAACAATGCTACTAAATTTCAACATTCTATTAATAATTAACTCTTCAAAACAGGGTTGGCCAGATTGGACCCAATGGGTTTTTTTTTTTTTTGAAAAAACCCATTATTTAGCCCACTTTTATGTTTTTTTTAATTTTCTGAGAAGTTTTTTAAAAAAAATAATTAATTTATATACTTTCACAATTTAAACTTACTTTTTATTTGTTCTTCACCACAGACAAAGGAAATAAAAAATGAATTTTGAACTTGAATAGTATTTCTTAACACTTAACGGCATTACAAAAATACTTCAAAGATTTTAAATAAATATCTTTCACTTTTTTCTTTAACTGGTCTATAAATAACTCAAATTATCTTGACTAAGTCTTGTCACGACTGATTTTCTCAATATTTGTAGATTGTAGAGAAAACTACTCTAGCTAAAAGGCTTTCATGTGAATTATCTTCTGCAAACCAACATGTCACAAATCTCGAATAAACAAGGTATATTTTTTAGAAATTAACAGGTTTTACAAAAAATTGGACAGAAAACAGAATAGGATGTACAGTATTTTCATTATCTTACCAAAAAGTTTAATATTTCTTACTCTGTACACAGAAATAGAAAAACAGGCAAAATAAAATTCAAAGAAATGACTTGATTAAGCTTGAATTCAGTAAAAAGGGATTTAAACTACTTGAGGTTCTACAGTAGTTTTGTATAACAAAATGAATACAATAAAGTAAAATGCAAAAAAAAAAAAAAAGTAATTGAAAACGAACAAACGAACAGTAGAATTTATCACTTGAGAAGTAACTTTGCCCAAACTGTTGGTAATCATAAAACTAAAAAATCTGAAACTTCACCATTCTTGGGTTTTGTCTTCTTTTATACTTTTCTTCACAAAATGCTGAATTTTAACTAGTTTTCCAGCTTTTTTTACCCCAAGACAATTTTTGTGCTTTGGCCATTTACTTACGCTACAATATGCTACAAGCACCCCACATTTTCCCTAAAAATAGACAAAAAACCCCACATTTCTTTTTAAAAACCCAGCTGTAGTTGGGTTTTTTTGGGTTTTATTTAAAAAACCCAAAAAACCCTGGGTCCATGGGCTTTTTTAAAAGAACCCGGGTTTTTGCCAACCCTGCTTCAAAACTGATAAGAAAAATTATATTAACCTATATACTTGCGTATAAGTCGAGAAATTTAATACAAAAAATGAGGTTAAAAGTTAGGGGGTCGACTCACACGCAAGGCAGAACTTCCGAAATTTTTTCCCAAACAATTCTTGGAAAAAAAAACCCACTCGAAAACGTGAAAATTTTTCCGCTTTTAGTCCAACCCTTTTAAGCAAATGCAATAAAAGTAAATACTTTCACTTTCTGCTATAATTTTACATGGTCTAACGGTGAAATAAGGACTAAGTAATTAAATAATTACAGTAAACGGTCAACTACGTGAAAAGTGCGGGAATCACGAATTTTCCCGAAAACCGCAAATTCTCTTTTTTTAAAAAAATGTATAATATGGCAACAGCACAGTATCTTATTGATATTTATTCAAAATAAAAGCAATAACTAACAAAAATCGTAACAGGAAAATCAAACCCGATTTACAAAATCCGCAACTGCAGAAGTGCCCTTTTTGCGCATAAGAATAAAAATCGGACATTTTTTAACATAAAAAAATGTTCCTTGCATTTCTTTCTTCCTTTCTACAATGTTTTTGCTCAAAATTAGTGGCAAAACGTTCCCAATTTTTTCTGAAAGTAGGGACTCAACTTATACACTGGTTTTTGATTTTTTTCAAGATTTTCCTCCTGAAAGTAAGGGGTTGACTTGTATGCGAGATCGACTAATACGCCAGTATAAATGGTAAATAAAATAAACCTGTGAAAATATTTTTAAACCTAAAATTTGTTACCTCCTTAATGTGCTGTTTCTAATTGTAGTACTACTGTGATCTGCTGCACTCAGAAATGAATCTCCAATCAAATTATAATCTGTATTTTCATCAACACAACTTTTATTGTTTTCAGCATGACATAGTAAAGGGCTGTTTTGTGCTCTAAAAAGGAAATAATACAAGAATTGTAACACAAGTTTTAAAATTAAAAAAATTATATTTATTGTTTTTTACTGTATGCACACAGAATTATCTACTAGTACAGAACAGAGCAAAAACTGCTAGTGATATTAATAGTTAATTTTACCTTTCTATAAAATAAAAAAGTCATAATGATTGTTTTTTTTTTTTTTTTGTAAACTGGCTTTTCCCTGTTTTTTCAAAGTTTAAATCACACATCTTCTCACTTTTTAGTTTCATTAACCCTCGCTAACAGAAACAGCTTGACACCGCTATTTACATCCCAGATTCCCGAGAAACACTGTAGATTATTAGTTAAGGGCGAAGAAACCCTGAAATTTTTGAACAATCTAATTTTAGTGAACGAATATTTGTGGGACAAAACCCTAATTGTAGTTATTAAGTTCAGTATCCGATTTTAAAGCATTTATCAATGCTGATTGAGATTTTATGATTTATGTAACTTTGTTTCTTCTTGAAGACTATTTTTGAGTTTTGCAAATTTGCATTACAGACAGCAGAAAATAATTTCTGCCACTGGGCATTAACATATGTTTGTAATTTTAAGCGGCTCCATCACCTTTTTTCAAAAAATACTACACCCCTGAAGTAAACCTTTTATCACTAAGATAAACATTTACTTAAAAATGCAAACAAATTTCATACAATAAAGTGTCGCAAATTATACCCAATATGACCAAATTATACCAGATATGAAAAAACAAAAAACAGTTAAGTTAAATCTATCCTAACTGAAAAAAAACCTAAATATTAAAAAAGTGAAAAAAGCTTTTACTAAAGCAGTTGTTTCTAATTATTACTTCAAAAAACACTGAAAAGAATTCTTTGGTTTGAACTTCTCTCAATCTTGCAAGCAATACATACAAGAACTTTTCTAGGTTATTACGTAGTAACGCCAACACAGCTACAGATTTGGCGGTTTTCCCTTGTGGCAAAATAAAGCAACATGGAATCTAAAAGATAACTGCGGCAAGTGTAAAAGATGCGGCAAAATCTTGCTCTTTTCTACTCGCTAAACGTTCCTGATGGGGATGATGCTATGTTTGGCACATTAGCGCAACTTCTGCTGCAATGGCATTAATACGTAAGTACCTTTTTCTTGCAAGTTGTTTCTCAATAAATTCAATCGAAGTTTAATAATGAATGTGATACTTAACTGTTTACACAACAGAGGGGAAGGAGTTCTGTGATCATCTGAAAATATAATTAAAAATTCATTTAATATACCTATATTTCTAATAGTGAGGAGAAATTATCATAATGTGTGGAACACTTTTTAGCTAATTTTCAAGTTAACTAATAAAAGAAATGGTTTATGCTTATCAAACCTTGTCAAAATGAATGTTGATGAAGTTTACATTTAATATTTTGTTTTTAAACAAAACATACCATTTATGGAGCTCAAAAATGTCATCAAAATGAGAAAAAAAAATGCAACAGATAATTAAAAAATAAAATGCACTATTTTTTCTTTCTTTTTTTAAAGGCAATAAACAGGAAAAAAAGGACAGTAACTATTTAAGCAATGGGAAATATATCTACCAATTTTGCAAGTTCCAGGTTATGTTAGTCCCCCTCCCCAAAATGTTTATGATAAAAAATAAATAATAAAAAAATAATGATTACAAAAATTCTAATTTTTAGTGAATCACGAATTGAGTAGCAAGTATTTTATTATAGTACCGATCTCTTAAATTAGGTCTGCATAACACTGGAAATTTGGAGTTTAGAAATCTGGCAGGATTGAAAATTAAGATTAATGTTATTACTACTACAGAATGGGACCTCAAATCCAGAATGCTTAAGACCAAAATGTTCGGAGTCCCGAATGTTCTCGGTTTCGACTCAAAAAATAGTGGAAACTCTCCTGTCGTAAAGTCTTTTCCTGGTTTCTCTAATGTCCGCAATAAATTTCTTGTATCTTTTGATCAGTCTGAATGAAAGTATATTTTAATACGCTAAAACAAGAGTCTGAGATAATATACAGCTCTGTCTAGTCTACAGAAGTCTTTTTTTTACAATGTGCTGATTGATACAATAACTAAATCACATTTTTACTGAAAATAATTTTGTATTTTTCTTCAATAGGCTATCTATTGCATACTTATGAGAAGAAAAAAAGATTTATCTTTAAAACTGAAATTGGATGTTAAAAGATTGATGCACAATTATAGCAAGACGCTTATTTACGTACAAGTGACATGGTAAAACTTTAAATAAAAAATCAAACTGAACTTAAAGCACTGTGTTTTCAAGGAGCAATTGCTGAGCATGAGCTTTTGGATTTTAGGATTCTGAAGTTGAGGTTTCCTACTGCATAAGATTTACAAATTTCAGAGAAAAATCAAGAATGATTTAGGAAATAAATTTTAAAATAAAAATAAACACATATTAGAAACAATCTTTTGATACCAAAGCTTTTATTATGTGATAGTGATAGTTTTTTCGAAATTCTAATCACTGAAAAAAACCTTTTTAAGGAAGTTTTGTTGTTTTGAAGACAGTTTGGAAGATATTTAACTAATTAGGGAGTTCAAAAGCCTCCTGCACAAATTAGGACATTTGAAAGCAAGCATAGGGTGCCCCCTATGAAATCGGTTAAAAGTATTATTTTTTTTAAAATCTCAAGTAGGCATGGATTTTTAAGCATCCTCATTAAATCGACATTTTAAAATACATAAATCATACATCATCAAACTAAATTGTTATCAATCTAGCATCAAAAACATATAATTTAGAACAGAGTATATTTTAATAAGTGGGAAATAAACTATCATCTAATAAGGAAAAGGTTCAAATGACACTTGTTTTCTTTGAAAGCGTTTTACAATTCAAATTTTCATTTGAAAATATTGGGTTAAAGAATAATAATGTAAACAAAACTTGAATGAATAAATCTTGAAAATTTCGCAAAATTGAGCATAACCAAAATTATTAGCTTTGAACACCCTCAGCACCCCCATTTCCAACAAGCCTGCTAATATGCATGTACGACGCTAAAAATTATTTCATTTTTTGGGGGTTTTTTTTTTTTTTTTTTTTGCTTCGTGTCCGGGTGTCATCCCACACCTTAGCTCGTTTACCTTCTGGGTGGGGCTTTTGGTTGTAACCGTCCTAATATGTATACAAACTACTCTATTAGGATAGACAGTGTGAGAAAAATTAAGTTTTCTGGGAGGGTTTTGACTTCAAAGCCCAAGAACGTATGTACAGTACATATATAAACAACAAGTAAAGACAATTTCAAATTTTTATTTGTAAACCGTAACTCCAAATGTTTCTACCTTGAACAATTGACAAAGACTCGTGAAAGCTAGGGGATGTAAACGAAATGAACTGTGGACAGTCTATATCACTTAAATTATTCATTATTCTTAACTTGATAATAAATACAAGGCGACAGAGGCACCGATGTTTAAAACCAAACTTCAAAAACCGTCAAACAAACAAACAGCATATAGCCAACCAATCACAATGAAGTTAATCCTTTCAGTTCAAATCACATTTGAGAACTTTTTTTTCCTGACTTTTGCTTACTTTCTATTTTTGCCTCGTTTTATGAGAACAAAAGCTTCAGTACTTAGAAAATGTTTTTACATTGCTAGCTTTTTACAAAAATGAAAATTTACTGTGATTTGCTCATAACTACTACAAACTGCGAAGGACGTTGCTACTACTCCTCGAAAATAAGCAGCTATGATTGGCTAACGTAGTCTACTCCAGTAGGGTCTACTTATTGGCAAAATAATCGCTCATTTTGGCAAAAAACTTCTAATTCTACAGGAAATAAATTACATGACGAATTATACAGTTGAGTAATATTGTCGGTTGCCATTTTTTTCTTGCGTGCAGAGAAATACGCTCGGAATCAATGCAAAAGCTTTGAGGCTTTGTCGTAAGCGAAAGCAAATTAAATGTTTCCTTTTTGATTATTCTTAAGAAATGCAGATGTGTATGAGAATTTTGTGGGATCCTTATTGCGATGAGGACTTCCCTTGAATTTGCTTTTTTCCTTTTTTTTTGTGTGTGTGGGGGGGGGGGGGGGGAGAGAATGCACTAGTACTAGAGTTCTCATGGGTTTTTGAACTAGTATTATAGAGTCCCTACGGAGATTTTTAGAGGGCGGAAATGGTTAAGAGGAATGTATTGGAAAGGAGATCTCTTAATACTCTAATGGAGACTTTTGGGGAATGTTTTTCTTCTTATAATATAGCTTGAATTCTTGAGTATTAAATGTCCTCCTTCACAGGGGTACCCACCTAGGGGAGGATCATATTGTTTTTAGGGGGATTCTTTTAAGGGTATTTTTTTCATTCGGGGGGACTCTTGCTCGGGTGCTTTTGCGATATTGAGAGGAGATGCGCCCTTGCCCATCGGGGATGAGCACCCCTGTCATTCAAATGAAGCTTTTCAGGGACTACTGTCCTTAATTTGATGCGTCGCTTGAACAGGACCGTTGACGTTATTTATTAGTAAGAAATATACGCGGAGAGAGAGAGTTCATGGTGCACAGGCTGCTTTAATTAGGTTTTTAAGGGGGTAGTTTTAAGTGATATGTTTATCCTCATTTTAGAGGGACTCTCTTTATGGGGGGGGGGAGTACTCCGGTCATAGACGCTCATATGGGAGGCAAGTGAGGGCTCAAGCCCTCCCTCCTTAGAAATCACAGAAGCGTCACCCTAAGGGCAAGGGCGCACCCGTCTCAATATTGAGCTCCTTCCCCCAAATGAGAAAAATACCCCTCCCTAAATATTTTAATGGCGCAGTATGCGCCATGACCCCCCCCCCCTTCCATCCCAGGTAGGCACCCTCGGAAATCAGAACTTCCTTGATTTTAGTATTTTTTCTTCGCAAAAATGTATTAACATTTCTCTAGCTACTAATGAATAAGTTATTAAAAATGTCAAATTTTAATAACTCTAATCTGTACAGAAATCGGTTTCCACGGGGAAAATATATCCTGCTACACCATGGGGAAAATATCTGGTCCCCCTCTTCTCAAAATGTTGCATATGGGCGCCCATTTTCCGGGATCAGTATGATATATCAAGGGGTTAAATGGAGTTAGGACATCGCTCATGAGAAAGATTTAGGCACTCTTTTGATACTATTAAATTGTTTCTTCATTCCAAGATAGTCACTTTTGGAGATCGGGAGGTGTCGACTGCCCCCCCCCCCCCCGTTATAAAAAATATTTTGGACTAATGTCAACTATACTTTATCTTAATGAACATTGGCAAGGTCGATGCTATTCCGAAACTGTTGACTTTTTTTGTTCAGCATCATTTTTAGTATTTCTTCAGGAGAGAAATCCGACACTGCCTCTGTTTCGGTTTCTGAGTTTGTATGCATATCGCGCGTCAGCATTACGTTAACGCCATATGTTCCTAAGCATGAATCTTGCTTTGTAACCGTGTTTCTGATCTACACAGTCAGCACAGCTTATTTGGACGATATAGTTATGAATCCCCTACTGTATATATGCACAATGGGGAGAGGGGAGCATGAGTGTCCTCGGTTCCAGGGCTGGATCTGCGTACCTGCAGACCCCGCGTTGCGGGGGGCCCAATGTCCCAAGATTGGGGAAAAAATTTAAAAAAAAATAAACTACACAAAGACCTTATTACGTCACAAACATACTACTAGGGGAATGGCCCTACTGATTTTGGGGCACAAAATTTATAGATCCGGTCCTGCTCAGTTTAAAGTAAAATGAAAAACAGAGCCCCTTCAAGAAAAAAATTGGGCCTACCAATACAGGGCCGCCAGAGCTTGAGTTTTCCTTCAAGATCTTATAGTTTTTTCAATCGGAGACTACCTTTTTTTAAGACCAAACTTTCCAAATAACGAGCCTGAACCTCCCTCCCCACGACCATATGCCCTATTGTGGCAATTGTCCCTGATAAAAAAAAAAAGTACTTTGTGCTGATTAACTAATACGAATACGACGACCAGCCAGCACAGGGGCGGATACAGAAAAATCATTTGGAGGGGGTACGGAAAATTGAATAGCCCTCCCCCCCCGCGTCACCTTTGATGTTTCATAACAAAGCTTTAATGACTTTATTTTTAAAAGTGCATGTTTTTTACTTCTCCTTTAGATCGAGGAATCTACTTCGAAGTACATGAATATTATGCACTAATATACTTTTAATGTAGACCGAAAACATGTGAAATACATGAACCGAAAACATCTTTAACGTTTCAAGCCATTTAAATACTAAACCCAATATAATGTCACCGAGATGCTAGACAGTGAGCAGTTTTACTCAGGAACATTGCCGTTAAGGTTATAACAAAAGGGCAAAGTTATTAAATAAACCCATACCTCAATTGAAGTTTTTTAAATTAATTTATAAAGAAAATCATAACATATAAGTTTTACTGAAGAATTCAGAAACTATTTTTGTGTGAATTTCAAAACAATTGCTGATTTGTTCTTGAAACCATGATACAGTTGAGATAACATATTGATACCACATGCCGTTTCCATTAAAAATCATGGTTTTTCCAAGAAACTACCATATGATTTCTTTCATTTTGCATTTTTTATAAGCTGAAAAAGAATCGCAAATAGGTTCCTGGATCAAAATGACTCTTTTAGGTGCGCCTACAAATTTAAAAAAATAAATAAATAAAATTAAAAAAAAATCAAAATAATTATTGATTCCATCAAAGAAGAATTAGTGGACGAATCGCGATAATACGGTCCCTTGAATTCGAAACTAGTGAGTTAAATGTATTCTGCAACTCTGAGCCTCTGACTCCAGTAATACTTCCTTAGCAAGCAAATATGCTGTGTGTATTTTGTGTTCTTTTTAATTAACTACGTAAAAAATGCAAAAGAAAAGTCAATTAAAAAGTAATAACTAAAATAGTGAAATTAATTCATCCTTTGGGGGGGGGGGGCGCAACTCCCAACCAGTCTAGCATAGATTAGGGTTGGTGACAAAACCTCTCCTGAAACGTTGATCCAAAAAAAAAAAAAAAAACCTCAAAACCATTTATTCCTAGAAAGAAAAAAAAAGTGCGATTTTTCCGTTCATGTCATAGTTAGGAACAACTGCCTTACGCATTACAGAAGTGGGAAAAGCAGATTCTGTAGGTTTGGAGTTTAGGTTAGGGTAGGGGGGGGGGGGGGGAAGCGCCAAGAATAATCTTTTCACGGATTAATCGGTAAAATAATTTAAGTGATCGATATGCTAATTAATGGACGTATCTCAACTCCACATCAAGGAAAATTGATATTCCGTTGAGATTCTTGAGTCATTAAATACAAAATTAATCAAAAAATTTTTCCTTTTTTCTTCCCATAATAGGAGGAAACAAACATTAAATATGTATACTGAAACCCCAAATAATGAGGGAATTAACAAAATATTTATAAACGAATAAAAATTTTATGTTTTAAATATTTATTTAGCGAGACTTATTTTCGTCGTCATGGTTACAAATCGTCTGCATTCAAGGCTTATCTCAAATAGTTTTTGCACAAAAGGTTTTTTTTTTAATGTAAAATCAAATATTTTCAGGAAAAACATCTAAAAATACTTAATTTTGGTAAGGATAAAAGTATAACATTATACGTTGTAAGTTTAATCTTTATGAAAAGTGCACAAGTGCAATTCGGTCATATCTTTATTACCTCATCCTAATTACTAGTTTTTTTAAGAATATGTCTCCTTTTACCTAACCTAGAAAATCACTGGTCATGATATGATGAGTGAGAATTTGTCCTCTACTTCCATTCTATACATAGAAACAAGAAACTCAACGAGTAGGGTCCTATCGCAATTTGTGATTTCGAAAAACATAATTTGAAATCAAGACATCAAAATTCAAATGAATGCCAGGGGCTTTTTTTTTTTTTTCAAGTTACAATTTATACGTTTTGAAGTAAAATTGTGAAATCAAAGTTTGTGTGTGGTCTTTGTATTAATGTGGGGTCTCTTGACTAGAATGTGCTACGCTGCAAATGCTTGAAAAAAAAATTGACAGAATCTTGAAAAAGAGAGGAAAGAAACAAAATTTTGAAATCTAAGAAATCATGGCTAAAACTAAAACAAGTGAAAATGTGTGAGGGCTATCAGCTAAAAACAGATAAATAATTATAAATTATGTATTAATTTGAAAAAGAAAAACGTATCCTCTCTAATATGCACACTTGAAGGATCCATGAGCAGTGCATGTCTGAGACAATTTCTTTTACTCATCATTTGTCCTAACATAACTGAACCAACACTTATTTGCAATATTAGCAACCAAACTTCAAATGATAAAAATGTTTTTTTTCCACCACACTTCTAAGATTTATATGAAATGGCTAGATGTAGCTGTTAAAAAATATCGTAGCTAATTTGAGAGGCTGCAGAAAATTTATAACAATCTAGTAGAAAACATTAAATATACAGACACAGAGATTTGATACAAGAACTTTATTTATAGCTTCCAAAAATATACGCATAGTAGGTACCAATTCAAATGATCAAATCTTTATTTCTTCATGAATGAAACAGAAATATATCTGTTTAGCAAATTGGATTTGATCAAGGGAAATGGAGCAAGCCTCCAAACAATATGGTAAAAACCTTTTAAAAATTAACCAACAAGCAGACAAATTACACAGAATAATTTCAATATTTTGCCCCAATGTCTCGTTAGTTCTACCATTATCCTGCTTCACACTGTTCCTTCAATGTTCTACGTAGGATGCCTTTAAAGATGTCTTAACAAGCTTCTAGGCAAATATCTTGAAAAAGGAGGATCCAAGCTTTAAATCTTCAAGAATATGCTCCTACTTAGTCTTCCATTGAGCTTAAAAATTTACTTTCTGAATTTTCATTTAAACTATTTTACAAAAATTATGGGTGCTATTAACAAAGATGGGGTAAGAGATATTAAGACATGAATAAACAGGTGATCTAAAGAAGCTCTAAACATCTCTATATGGAGTAAAATTGCATAACACTTTTTCATCAGGGGTGTGTAAAAAGGTGTCAGAAGGTATAAAAATTACTTAACAAATACACAGTAAAAATTAATTTAGGTAAGCTGTGCCAATCACTGCCAATCAAGAGATCAATGAGCCTGAGCTGTTATCTTTCGCTAACAGCTCAGTTAGCAAAAGCTAACACAGTTAGCATTTGCTCCTCAGATGTGTAGACAAAATACTACATAGTACAGTTAACTCTCAATCACTGTACTCAAAGTCCTGAAAAAACCGGCTGTAACCATTGAGTTACGGGAAGCAACCACAGCCCTTCTCAAGAGTTAGGGACCCAATGAAATCTATGAGATAAAAAAATATTAGAATTAGAGTCAACTGCATAACACAAATCAATAAATAATAAAAAGTTAGAACATAAGAAAAAAATTCATGTACACTTGTTATCTGATGATTTTAAAGTTGAATAATTTCCTCCTTGATTACTTATTACAGATTAAAACTCATGAAATATCACACACATTCATACTTCTGTTGAATTAGTTATTACTCTTCAGGCTCCAACTAAATTGAAAAGCATAAGCAGAGGAAATGACAGCAAATGAAGCCAAATCTCTCTACTATGTGCCATTTAGTCAGGAATTTTCAGTTTTTGCATCTGCACTATGCGAAATACTTCTTGGACTGAGGGGGAAAAAACAACTTAATTTAAACTTAAATGCACAAATATTGCCATGCATCATAATCATACTGGAATAATACACAATGCATTGTTTTTTCTCCTTTTTCAAATATCAAATTGCAGTTGGTTCTCTGTTTAATGACATTCTATTGAATGATTTTTCATAGTCCCAGATACTCCACTGCAGTTTTAGAAGCATTCTATTTAAGTAAGTTTTTTTGTGGTCCCCTGAAAGTCGTTCGAGTCAACTGTATTATATTTCTCATCTATTTCTAATTAAATCATTTATTTAATAGTTTTAATAGGTTAACAAGCTGTTTTTAATAGCTTACTCTGCTTAACTTTTTTTGAACACAAATCAATAAACAATCACAAGTTAGAACACATGGGAAAAAGTTCATGTAGGCTTGTGTCATTTATCAACTTTTAAAAATAATACTAAGATAATAAGTAAAAATACTACTTTATCTACTTTAAAAATACTACAACAAAATCATACAACTAAAGTTGTATGATTTTCTACTTGATTACCTCTTACAGATGAAAACCCTTGAAACATCATACAGATCCATACTTCTGTTGATTCAGTTGTTACTCTTCAGGCTCAAGCTAAACTGAAAAGTACAAGCAGAGGAAATGACTGACAGTAAATGAAGCCAAATCTCTCTACCATGTACCATTCAGTAAGGAATTCAGTTTCTGAAGCTGCACGCCCAAAATACTTCTTTAACTGTGGGGGGAAAAAACAACTTAATTTAAATCTTAAATGCAACAATATTACAATGCATCACAATGGAATAGTACGCAATGCATGAGTTTTCACTGTTTTCAAAAACAAATTATTATATTTCTGTTGTCTATTACACCAGGTTTCTATTAACTCAGATGAACAATATAGAATAGCATCCAAAAGGAGAACAATTATAATAAAGTAATATGAATTAGACATTTTTCTGCCTTCTGTGCATAGAAAAAAAATCAAGAATACCAAATATCAAGTGGGGAAATACTTTGCACACAATGCATTTTAACCTGGAGTGCTTGCAGACATATAAGATAAACACATCAGTTGTGGCCAGTGCTTCAGTAGGGGCCACTTCAAGGTTAATACTTGAAAAAATAGGATTCCAGGTCTCCCAATGAATTCAAAAGTGCATCTAACCTCATTTCACCTCAATGGCGAAATATTAAATACATTGTAATACTTTACCGGCATCAAATCATATTAACGACATGCAACGTCAAGCGAAACAATTATGTAATAGATTAACTAGGTGCATCAATTTTTAAATAAATATTAGATTCTTTAATAATTGAAGCTTTTAATAATTTTTTTTGGGCACTGTTATCCAGTTCTTTTGTGAAACATAAATTAAATTTAATTATTAAAATTTGCGTTACCAAATAATCCTTGGGTACCTTTCCGTTCGTTCATGAGCGTCAAACCATTGCAGTCGCCCAATGTCATAGTTGCCATAAACTCCAAGTCAAAATAACCAATGATTTAGCTGTTATTTACATTCACTCGACAAGATGCAGTCCATCTTTAGCTAAAAGTAGCCTCACAAAAAGTTGACCAGTATGCATTGCCATGAAAAGAAAAAGGAAGCCAGGAATATAATACCAACATTACAGTGCAACAAGAATAATACATCGTAAAAGAGCTACAAAAACATTATTGAAAAGATATTACATGAAGCAATTTGGCAATAAGTATAAAATAATAATCCATAGCTATTTTAATTGCGTGTTGAGCTGTAGGAGCTCTTAATATAAAAAATGGCTGTTAATGCAATAAATGTATCATCAAACAGAAAGCAGCATTTATGTTGATTAAAAATACACCAAATAGAGGTCCCAAAAACACCAGAAAGCTTCTTTAGTGGCTAAATACGGTTCATAAAACCAATCATCGGCAAACTTAGGATCATAAATGAATTGCGACACATTTTCAGCAATGTATTGATTTATAACCTTATAAAACAGCTAATATATGCAACGTAGTTTTACTTTTTAAAGAGGAAGAAACTTGCAAGAAAGTTAGATTAAATTTCTTACACGTCAGTTCCGTGTACTGGTCAACACACAAAACTTATACTCACTTAGATTTCCTTCATTTTTGTTTTCTTTTCTTTTTTTGGCTAAAAACATTGGTGTATTTTAATTTGTAATACATCAATTCAGCATTTCCATGTTTGTAACGTGTCGAATATGAACATCACTCGTCAATTTAGCAGGATCTTGCACATAAAAATGCACAAAATTCTCTTCTTCCGTAATTTATTTGTAAGCTTTCAAATGAAGAAAACTTCGCCCCTACTTCAACAGTCATTCCTCTATAATTACAATAATTAGATCATTAAAATACTATCAATATAGGAAAGTATGCTGAGAAAAGCACGAGGCGCAGTTGTTGCTCGCTGGAATAAACAACGCGAACGTGATCGCCAAATATCGAGGACGTCTGAAACCACGCCAAGTTACTACAAAGGTTGCTAGAAAAATCGAGGAGTAGCAGACACTTCCATGAATCTCATCAACAGCTGCTGTTTTTAAATTCTATCTTTATTTTGGCAACACCATACAAATCGCAACATAGCAGACCTCGCTTTCGGCGGAGATCGGCCACTGTGTGGGAATCAAAAGTTTGTTTACTTAAATTTGAAAGATGACTGAACTCGTGGAAGAAATATTAATGTTTTTAAAAGATAGTGGCGAAGAACCTGTTGATTCTCTTCGTTTAGCGGAATCTTTTCAAACTGATCATCAAAAAGTCGTGGGTGCAATTAAGAGTTTGCAGAGTGCAGGAAATGTAATGAAGTTGAATGACTTTTTTTTTTTTTTTCTTTTCTTCTCTAACTTTTATAATTAATATTGTTTAATTTCAAATTTCTGTTTTTCTTGTTTGAAACTTTTGCATTCATTTGTTGAAATCGGTATTTGCATTAGAATGATGAATTGTCTGATGCAATACTTTCTTTTGTGTTGTGCCAATTCTTTAACATCATACTTATGCTAATTCATTGTAACTTATCTTTTTAGTTAATCGATGCTGAGCAGAAAGATACAAAATCTTGGAAGTTAACTCCAGAAGGAGAAAAAGTTGCTACCAATGGCAGTTATGAAGCTCTAGTGTTTTATTCAATCCCTCCTGAAGGTATTTCACAGCAGCAAATAATGGTGAATATTTGTTTGATTTTTCTTCTGAATGCCTATGACTTTCAAAAATGAACACTCCAGCTATAATGTTGTTTTCTTTTTTGAAAATATGAAATATATCCTTCATTTAACATGTGCTTAATCACAATGAAAATCACAAATTTGCAGCTGATAAGACCAAAAAAAAAAAAAAAAGGCAAGGGGAGGGTAAGAAAATGCAGATAGTGGCAATGAAGTAGGCAAAGGAGCTGTAGATGTGTCCAGAAACCTTCTTCAAGGTTCAGTAGCTGAAAGTAGGATAATGACTAGGGATTCACCAATTACTCAGTGGTGATGCCACATTGTTGTTTATTAACAGTTGGTAATTTTTTGCCAATCAATTGGCAGTAAAATATCATTTAATCAATGTTTTTTTTTAAGTATGTCTGAAACAAGAAACTATGCTGAATGAATTTTGCAAGGATAAGCAAATGTAATTACGCCTGTCTTGGTTCTCCTCACCTTTCCTGAAACTTTTTTGCTAATACTGCTATTCAAAAAAAAAAAAAAAAGAAAAAACAATTGTTTTTCAGTAAAAATTGCCTTTACTGTCTATGAGTATAACTACAACATACAATTTACAATTTGTTCTAAACTTTTATACTTTTTTCATTCAACAAAAATGTAATCATTGTTGGGTGTGCTTTGATTTTTAAAACATGTTGAAAATTATATTTATTATTAGATCATTGAATTAATGTTAATTTTATAAATTGCACGTATATAAAGAATGTTTCATCCAGGCTCAGATTTAGAAATTTTGGACCCACTGAAAAAAAGAAAAAAAAACCTCCAAATGATGATAATTTTGCCAAATTGTTGGACAAAATTTGCCAAAAAAGGAAATTTTTGGAGTTGCTATGACCTCCCATCTGTTTGACAGTTTTATCAATAACAGTGAATTTTGCAATCTATGTCATTGATTAGCATGCTCATTGATTACTTCTCATCTTAATTGGAAATGTCTAACATCTGCCATAAATTATTATTTAAAACTTAGGATCTGTCTCAGTCATGTGTTTATGAATGTTTTTTGACTGCTATTGAATTAATTGCCACTTTCTTGGTCTCTTTAAGTTTTTTCATTTTAATATTTTTCTTTCTTGTAGAAGTCAGTTCCACAAGCTAATGTAGGTTTCAGCAAAGCAATGTCATCTGGTTGGATATACATTGAAAAAAAAGATGGAGCTACTATGGCTTTTCGAAAGGTATACAAAAGCTTTAAAATTAAAAAATATGTATACGATATCACAAAGTCGAAGGTAAGGTAAAAAAATTCGAGATTTCAAGATAACAAAGTCATATTCATAATAAAATAATATTCTTAAAATTAATCACAATAGTTAAAATAAGTGGAAAAACTAAATGAAAGTTGAAAAAAAGTCTTAATACAAAAACAAAATTTTAATTTTTAAAATGAGCCAAAAATAATCCATTCCATTTCAAAGGAAGGTTAAACTCGAATCATGGCTCAAGACTCAAAGTTGAAAATAAAAGGGTGTCCTGTTCATCTCCCATTTTTATAAAGGTGGAAATGCAGTCAAAAAGTCCAATGAAATAGCATGAGAAGGGAGCGAAAAGTTTTAGGTAATTTTTTGGGCTTCTTAGGATTTACATTTTTTTTATACCTCCAGGCTCTAGAATAAAAGTGGCTGTAGATAAGCTTCTCCGAATCATTCCTAACCCCTGAGAGAAATTATGAAGGGCGTGAAAATTTTTTGGAAACATTCTTTGAGACAATAAACTGGTTTTTCTGGAAAAATTATATTTGACTTCGAAAAATATTCGACATGACAAGGTTTTTATTAAAAACTCTTTAACATAAGAATGAAAAAGAACATTATATAAATATGCAAAATCAAGGGGAAAAATAATTTTTTGTCACATCAAGGTTTTCGAGATATTGAGGGTATACTGTATTTTGAATTGCATGCGAAAATTTTTTAAAAGAATAGTTGCAATTGACTAAAATTGGAATTTTTTTTCATATTACTGGGTAACTAAGGGTGAATGTTGCAACAGAAGTTTTCTATGTTATAGAGAAGAATTTTCTTTGTTGCAAAAACTCAATCCATGTGTCTGAAATTTTTTTCAAGAAAACCGAAATGAAAAGTTTAACCTGCTATTTTCACAATAGCATAGCCAGGATTTTATTTTGGATGGTGTCCAATGAAACTCAATGTACTCAACTTTTATCTTTCTTATGTATAAGAACAGAAACATTGTGTGCAAAATAATGGACATTTTAATTTTTGAATTTTATTTTACTCATTTTGGGAAAGATCCAGACCTATGGACCCTCCCCTTGTTATGCTATTGCTTTTTCACTATTTCTTTCAAAAATCATAGGCTTAAAAATCAAAATTAGTTACAGCCCAATGTTTTTTCTTTTCTTTTTGTTTGTTTAGGAAAAATATGATCTAGAGCAGTTTTTTCTTTTTAAAACAGAAAAGTAAAGTAGTAAATTTGCTTGTTATATTCATGTGTTTTTCATTGCTTGCAGATTTGCATTTTATTAATGAATTTCCCTGCATTTATGTAATACTCCTTTACATTTTGGCAAGATTTTCAATTATCGAGTTGGGAAATGCTATTTTTTTCAGAAATTAAATGAATAAATGCATGTAAGCCGATAACCTTTGTGTAAAAGTAACTTTAA